>NW_019213900.1:0-320556 GCF_002532875.2 Varroa jacobsoni
CAAACCCTGGCACCAGTCACGTGAGGGGGTAGAAAAGTACGCTTTTGAGAACAAGACGGAACAAAACCCACAGAACCGGTGCGAAGAATACAATGCAGATAAATTGTGGCTATACGGCAATAAACGTGAGTCTGTTTAAAAATGCTAGTCAGCAACTGAAAAAGGAGAGTTAAAGTGGTATTCTCTACGACAGTGAAGGAAAGCACCGTTCCTGTTGGACTCATGGCGGTTGTTACGAAGGCGATCGGAAGAAAACATGTCGAGGGAAGTCAGCAAAAACATACTGAAGAACGAGTCAGCCCACAACAGAAATTTATTGGTAAGAGGCTATTGGTTACGACAGCGCTGCCACGGGCAGCTGCCCAAGTAGTTGACGGCTATACCGTATTCCTACGGTGACTCGATGGCGAATATCACTGTTGGCCTATGAGAGGTTACATTGTTCGACTTGGTTTTTGCCGAACTTAATCTGTTGCTTGTCCAACTGTCAAATCGACTCCTGAAGCCACGTTCTTTTTATGTCGGCTCACTGAATGTTGCTGTTAGACTCTACTAAGGTTTTGGTTTGCTGATAGTGTTCACAAGTGTTACGTTATACTTTAAGCTATGCGCACGAAGGGCATTGGAGCTGCTTTAGAATGCGCGTTCGTTCAGCAGAAAAGCGCTATTGATATGAGAAGTGAGGCACTGACACAAAGAAACAACAAAGAGCAATAGAGGGATAAATGTGTTTGCTAAAGCAGTTTAATAGGGAATATTCAAACTCATTTAAGTTCAAATACATGACCTACTATGAGAATGTTTTGATCTAATCGTATTAGCCTTAGTATCTCCGAATTATGGAAACTTACCGTAACTGCCGAAAATATCGATGGCGGCATTCCGGTCAATGGTGAGCTCGTTAGCTGAGATACTTCGGGGGTGAACAATAGTTTCCCAGCGACGAACTATTCTCTCACCCCCCTCCAGAACGTAGCAGATAAGGTACCGGAAATCTACAGACTGCTGTGTTGGCACCTGAACCTTTACCGACCATAGATGACTACAAAGTGCCACAAATAAAAACCTACTTTCAGGAACTAGAATAAAACACTTACAGATAACACATAACAGCCATGCAATGAAAAGGTGCTCGTATTACGTCTGATTTCATAGCTTTCTAATGCGGCAGTCTAAGTTGTGTTGTACTGAGCGTGCAGTACCTATAATGTAAGCCTGTGTCCGTTCTTAAATTCATCCCAGCAATTACTACATCAAAGCCCAGAGCGTCAACTCTTCATAACCCAAAACCTTCATCTTCCTCGTTGCCTTTGAAAATTTCGTCTTTTCAAATTTTTTGAGGACCTTAGTTATCAATTATCCACTTCGATCGGATCCCTTCGACTTATTCACTTGTTTAGCATAGCAATGTCTATTAAGAAGTAAATTGATGCGTAATCTATTATTTGTGTATTTGGCAAGCTACTGAAGTTATCGTTATTCTCGGTGAAAGTATTTACCTGGTCGGGTCTTCCAATGTCATGGCGGGAGCATCGTCAACACACCAACATCCGAGTGCCGGAATACTTCCGCACACCCAGACCGACTCACCGGCAGTTGTCGACGCCTGCACACGCAGGACGAGCTCGCGTTGGGTTAGCATCTAATAGGACCAAATACAAAAGTAAAAAAGGTTTCCAAGGTTAAATTAAAATGTGTTGCTTGTCCTTTCTTTATTATTAGGCTAGAACCAAGTATAAGTATAATAAACAATGGGTGAGAATATACATTTCCTCAGGTACTCTTTCAGTCTTGTTCGAACTTCTCATGGTCGATCCAAGGCCTAAGGGTTAGTAAGTACTAATGCTAAATGGTTGATTCGTATATTTTCTTGCATTGCTATTAATGCTCTTTTTTTGCAATGCTATTAAAACTCACTCTAGAACATAGTTCTGCGAATACACTGGAACACGTTTTCGATTAATGCAGCAAAGTAAACTCGTACGAAGCGTCCTATATCAGTAAAAAAAATCGACTTGGTCGGTGCGGTATTTTGTCAGTCCGGCGTCAATGGAGCTAGCTTCACCTCAGAGCTGGGGCATTTTTACTTGTTGACTCCTAACTATTACGAGAAGAACCAGAAGGAGTTTCTCATATTTTTAGCATCTACACATGTATGTGTATTCACCAATGAATTTGTTTTCCTATTTTGCATTGTATTATTTTGTAGTTCCAAAGCTACTAGGTGACACGTAGCAAATTAGGAAAATTGTTGCCTTCGACTACATGCATAGACAAAGGGGCTAGAATAATTGCCAGCTCACACACCCAAGGCTGTAAGTGCATGCACAAGTATCTGTACAGCTATCGTTGACTGTTCAGCTACTCGTATAACACTATGTTACCCGGATAATTCATGTATCAATATCCTTGCTTACGTATCCCATCCGTAAAGTTCATGCATTATCTCGTCCGAGTGAGATCGACCCCTAAAGCTTCAGGCATCTTCACAGATAGAGATTTCAGATGTATAACTTTTTTTTTCTACAAAACCCTATTAGTGTCCAACGATAGCATCTTTTTGTCGTGCCTAAGACAATGTAGAGCTGTTAGCCGTGTGCCAGTACACATCTGTCGTGCATTCATCTACAACATTAATGGCTCCCTGACCACACTCAAAAAGTACACTCACTGGAAAACTTTTACGGGCCATATAGAGCACTCATCCGGATTCAAAGAGAAAAAAACACTCGCGACAGACTCACACACCTCGAACATTATCATCTTTGTCGACCCAGAGCTACCATAGAACCTATGAGGTGAAATGAACATGAATCTATGTCGCGCTTCGTACACATCGTTTACTCGAAAGCCGCTGTAAGAGTAGTTGGCTGGTTTGTAATAGTACCGGGCATCCAGCGCCGATCAACGAACGCAGCTAGCTGAATGATGATCGCTTGAGCATTTCTGGGAACGGCAGGTTGGAACGGTTTTCTGTCGGTTACATGCATTGGCAAGAAGCGGACGGTCATTTGCATCTTGCTAAGAAGCAACGGCGCCGTTGGTAGAGGTTGCAGCAGATAAAAAGACGATGCCAGCGAACAACAAGAAGCAAGAAATCAGGCTTGTTCGCGTTCTCTTTCAGAAAGTGTGCCAAACGAGGGCTTTCGAAATCGGAAATGGAAGATGTTGTTTAGGTTGTCTAGGCACGTGCGTTTTAGCATGCATATGTTAAACAACCCATTTAAACCGGCGAGCACTTAGACCGATGAGGTCGTACTCTTGAGTCGGTTCCAGTTTATTTCACATCGCTGACTTCACAAACGTGGCACTCAAAGCTCGTCTATCAGCTCATCAGAAGCTCACCACATTAGGTGGTCAGAGGTGTGGTTCACTGATGACGCGATAATCGCGCAAAAATACGTGTCCGAGCAAGTACGTATGCGACATCAGAACGTTGTCTATTTATTGACAAAAACACCATCTAGTGCAAAGCGCTGACTGTTGTCGCAGCTGATAGACCCAATATCAATTGAAATTCGCGGCTCATAAACCCGATATCAATTGAAATTCAATGAACAGATGCAGTAATTAGATTGATAAATACAGTGG
Organism: Varroa jacobsoni; assembly: GCF_002532875.2. Taxonomy (NCBI): domain Eukaryota; kingdom Metazoa; phylum Arthropoda; class Arachnida; order Mesostigmata; family Varroidae; genus Varroa; species Varroa jacobsoni. Next base: position 3,592 of record NW_019213900.1, read on the forward strand.
CCATCTGTGAGAATTACTATAATCTAGCTAGCACGTTAAGTGGCTCTAGCTGGCTTCGCTAGATTGCATAACGCGCGGATGTTATCAATAGGATTTTACCTGAGCCCTGCCACTTGCTTTTAGAAAGGCAAATGTCATTCCTGTCGAACGTCAAAGATAAAATCAATCTGAATCACTCGAAAGAATAACGTGGTCGCAATTCAGTACGGGTACTTGTCAAATCTAGATTCCATATGCGGCGCTTTATGCGCATGGAACTTGCATGTAGCCTCGTTACGGTTAAGTCCAAAAAGTAGTAGCAAAATCGATATGTTAGTTCTACTAATGACTGGCATACTGATTACTTTCTGCCCGAAGGCGTCACCAAATAAGAACAAAGAAACCTACGAAACATAGGAATCGCTTCGAAAAATGAAAAAGCTGTCATTCGTTGGTACTAATCGAACTTTAGTGGGATTTCGAGAATGATCCGGCTAAGCGCTTGTAATTCACCGGTTGGCAGACGAGACCTCAGGCCGATTAACTCAAAATCCTAAACCAATCAACTCTGCAGATAACAATCCTACATAACATGAACCTACATCCACAACAACGGTGTACGTCTGTCAGTGCTTAGTTCGGTAGTGTTCCTTCATATTGGTATAGTAAAACTGTGACATGATCGCCACAAAGTGTCTGCATCAAATCACATACAGCGGGGCGCAATGATAGGGAAAAATTAGGGGAATCGCACATGTACTATTAGGACTGCTTCAACTTAACCGGAAGTCTTGCGTGTCGCATAAATAAACGTAATTGGTTCAAACATTTAAAAAATAATTGTTGATGGCAACACATAATGATATGGTTACCTTTTCTATACTCAAACCTGGGCCAAGGTATCGTTTTCATTTTCCTCCTGCCTAGCTCCTGGTTACAGAATGGTAAACGACTGAACGTACCGTTACGCCGTTAGGTGTTTTCGTTGTTTTGATCGCTTTTAGACAAATTATCGACAATTAGACCTCTGTTCAATAATCAAGGTCAAACTAGAAGCTTGATCACTATATGTGGTCGTTGTAGCACATACAAAGGCTTTCTGGATCATGAGGTTATACACGTCATGGCACAATATCAAATTCTGTGAAACACCTCTTCTATACCGATAACAGATAGCGGTCCAACGAAACAGTCTTACCTAGGTCCTACCGATCAGCTTTTTGCTGCTCCAGCAGGCAAAAAGAAAAACTACCACCTATGGCGAGCCACGCGCAATGCTGACGCATTCAAGGGTTCACAACAAACAACCCATGATGGCTGCAGAACAAATGAAAACTTGCCAATGTTATCCTTTACCAAATAAATAAAGAAAATTCTATACCCTTGCTATGGTTGGTGTCGAGTTAAGCATTCACAAAACCAACAACCGTTGGTATATAGCGAAAACCAGCTAGAAGGTTGGCGGCTCTGTGAGCTGAGTTTGGTCGAACGGCGACTTGTGCGAGCTCTCACTCGACTCTGTTTAAGGCCTGCTTGTTGCTTTCGCTGCTCGCCGCGGAGGCCGCGGCTCATCGGTGCACTACGCAAACTACTCCCTCGCCACGATAAGAAAGAACATGGCCGATGATGATGATGATGATGATGATATTATATCGATCGAAAAGGGCAAAGAAATAGAATGAGGGTAAAAATTTTCTCCAACAATCGTCTCATTAAAACAGAATTAACTTCCAATTAATCAATCAACTAGACATGACAGTTACTTGCTTACCACCTGTTGTAATAGTAGTTTAAACATACAGAGCCAGTCAATGGTAGAGCAGGTTTAATATCAATCGATCTGACGATTAGCATGAGGCCTTAAAGAAATATTGCGTCAGAAGAAACTGCGTTGTAGCGAAGTGTCATCATATCGATGAATTTTGACTGCGATTATTATTATCTGGCTAGAAGTTACGTTTCGTTCTTCACTTCTAAGACGCTGTTATAGAGAATGGTTGTATCGAAGCCTGCTGCCACGCTGTGTATGTGATGAGCTACCAGTTCGCGGGTGTGAATTTGAATTATTATGGGCAATTAAAACTCTAATAATGGCAAAACCATCCCCATTATCGAAATGGGCACACACACAATACTGACAACGTCGTTCTAGGAGGCTATCTTTCGTGTTTCTTTGTGTGGAGCCGCGCTCGAAGAGCTATTTCTGACAAGCCTAGCTACTTCGTCCATATTAAGCTTATTTCCTGTAATCGACAATTTCCTCTCCTATCGTTTCAATTAAATCGAACAATAACAGCAACATTGCCAATGTTGAGCTACTTCTTGCATGCGATGATCTTTTTCATCAATAACCTGATAATCTGCTTGACATCGCACTGAACTCCTGGTGAAGACTGAACTGTAACTCATTATTTCGCGCAAACTGCCAGAAGTTAATTCATCGCACAGACAAATTAATGATCCGAGAAGACAGGCCAACGGACACGCAATCCGTGTCCAAAATCATAATTAGGTGCATCATTTCGGCTGTAGCTAAAAGCTAACACTATTCATCTCTGTGCAGTCAATGAGCAAAAATCAAATTTGTGCCTGACTGCACTGTAGGATGGAATATCTAATTATTGTCAGACCCACACTCAGATACAGAGTATCGTTATGATATTCATATATTGCGTAAACCGAAAGGTGTTTTTAGTAACAAGATCAAGCCATACAATTTGCAACGTAAAAAGAACGTCAAGGAGTATGATGGGAAAAGGTACCCAGGCACAACCAGTTGGACATCCGATTATTTCGCTGATTTAAGTGAGCTCACAAAGCTACTGAAAAAGACTTCAGCGACGTTTCGTGAGTGAGTGTTTTTATTGCCCCACTCGAAATTAAACTCTGAAAACAAAAAGCTCAACTTGTATTGACCTTTAATATTAAAGCTACCGTGTGAGTTACACACGCGTTTAAAATCAACAGCAAACGTATATTAATTTCTAAATATCCACTGTTGAAGTTACGTACCTCATCAGCAACAGAGATACGCACAATATGGGAGGTTTGCTGAACGCTGAAAGCGACAATCTTCACGCGCTCAGTAAGTTACACTGTACACACATTCAGACGGACACTCCATTTAGCTGTTGCGGTGATCCAGCAAAATATGTCAATTGCTAATCATTGATAAACTGTACCAAGCAGTATTTTCATATCAACGCCTGTGACGAACAGGAAACATCTGTCTCTATTGCACAGATTACTCACAGCTTCTAAAAAATATTGGCAACCGCAGTATCACTATTTGCCTAGGCCAAACCGTATCACCTGGCCAGATTCCGACTGACTGGTCAGATCAGAGCCGGGTCAATGTTTATATCTCTAAGTTCACAACTGTGTTGACTCAGCGATACTGCGCCTTGGCTGATTAGACATCGACCGTTATTCGTCTGCTATCAAAGCGTCTTGTTTGAGCTTAGTTTATTGCAACTTGATGGCCTAACAGGTTACTGGATTTAATTATAGGGAGAGCAAACTGCTCATACATACTGCGTAATTTTTAGAAAACATTCGTTGGCCGCTTGTCGTAGCGGGCATGCACTCACTCGCTATTCGCGGCACCAGAAAAAAAGCCACTTATTTCTAGAAGGAAACAATAAACTTATCAAGGCAAAAACAGTGCGTCGTTTTTGGAATTTGCGATAAGATTAGCTATTATCCAATCTGTTCATGCGGGACAAGCCCCTGCGGAGATTATGGGCTTCCTTTTTTGTCAGAAATCAACCAGCTACAACGTAGACCGTTTCATATGGAAAATCCGAAGAATATTTTCAGCGAAGTTTAGATCTAACGAGATCGAAAGTGCATCTAAATGGCCCAACAAGCTATTTTAAATACATTCTTAATTAGGGTATGCGGTCGGAGTTTTTGTATTTTTGGGAGTTCCAGTTCAAAATTTAATTCCGCTAGAGTTCTGTATAAAGCACATCCAAATGGCGTTCTAACGAGTTTGCGCCCACCAATATGGCTTCACGCTTGACGACCAATAAAGTTACTTGCGGATTGAAGCACAAATATTTCGAACTTATTTAGACCTTCAGTTGGAGTGGTTGTAACGGTTAATAATTAAAAGATCTTGATAATACCTTGGAATATCAATTATTAAATATATCATTTGAAATATCTATTTTTTGAATACAGTATCACGAAACTCATAAAAAAGTTAGAATTCAAATGCTGTTTCATTATATATGTGTATACATATTTTTTTCTACAAGATGATAGAAAAATAGGGTGTTAATGGCAAAAAAAAAGATTCACTCACGAACATCGTAAGCCTCAATCTGTCAAAAATGACAGAAATCCGACGCAGTATCACACAGTATACGAACATGCTGTTTCGAGGGACCCAAAAACTACAGTAACTATGCTATCCCTGCAGAGGGCAGCGTGCACTCGACATAGGATATGAAAATGTTCAGACCTTATCATAGTTACTAGAAAACCAATTACAAACAGGAAAAAACCTGGAGCTTAATCATTCTCGTGGACGCTTTATACTATTAAGGAAATGGCAATTGGGGAGATGAGATCGACTTGAAACTGAGTTTCATACGATCCATCCAAGGTCGTTAAATCCTTAGTAAATATCTAATCTATATAAAAGTAAAGATTACTCTAATTAATTTCGATTACCAATATAGGTGCAATGTTATCATCCTTAATACTGTATATGAATACAGTTTTCAAGACGACTAATTACGTTTCATTTAGTCCCATTCTCATATTCTCTTATCTTTTTTTGCTTTGGTTTTAGCACTCGAAATAAAAAACTTCGTTTATAATGCCAGTATACGAAAGTGTACAGATGACAAAAAGAGAGAGAAATAAGCAAACGAGGAGTATATGTACGAGTCATGCATTTGTTATGATATGTGTTACCACAGTGATGGCATCCTTTTATTTGTCAGTGACCCGATTCCCTTGCGGCAAAGTGTATCGTGTTGTTGTGTTGAAACAGATGCGTGTCACTTTGTGATGCCGTGTCTCCGTACCCGGCAGGCGGCGCCCTGTGCATTCAGCCGAACGTGCCCCGATACACAATAGTATTTCGTCTGCTGTGTTTAGATTAGTAAACGAATCTAAAGGCGGAAGCCACACAACGGCACGTTCCTATCTGGCGCGCACATCAACAAAACATTACAATGTGCCAGCGGGCCAATAAAACGCGCAGGGACCGTTAATAGGCGATTGCAACCAGTGCGCGGGTCCCGTCACTGGCCTGTATAGAGAAACGACTGATACTACTGATGATGTTGCTCCTGCTTTTTTAGAGAACAATCTTGCGTGTTGAAAGAAAGTAAAAGAAGGAAAAAAGACAATGTTTTAGGTTAGGTCAGAGCGACGACGGACATTCTTGGAGCGTACAATGACTGCCTGATTTTTTCCGCCTTTCACCATTCCGAATGGCATGAATATGACTCCTACACAACCCGAAAGGTAGAGCTGGAGTGAATACTATTTAACGCTAACTAGCGAGGAGTACAACAGCCTAACCCTAACTTATACGTGTATTCCGTAGTTTTGGAATAAGCATAGTATTAATAGATATATTCGTCTGACTGAAACGTTGATGACGCATGGTACGGTCGAAGTGATAGCACGCAGATAAAAAACCATCTTTCTCTCTATGCCTATAGCTGAAATTTGAGGATTGTTTTGGTTTCTTTCTTAACCTTTAGGGCATTCTACCCAGTTGGCTTAAGTGACCGACTCGATATTTTTTGATATAAATTCATTTAACCGCACTAGTTTAGCCTAAAAATATCGCGTTACAGCATCGTAAGAAAGCTTCGTTCGTATCAATAAGATTGACGTGCTGTCACCGAAAAGAAAATCATTTTGCTTATTCGCTACAATGAATTGCAAAGCAGATCCACGTTTTATCTCTTCATGTGAAAAAGACATGACAGTGCTGTCGACGTCACTCCTACAGGTACAAGTTCTTTTCTCTCAGTCCATTAGTCATCAATCAGTCGATCGAGATGCTCGAGAGATGAGTCGATTGTTCTTTTATCTTTATATATGCCTCTCCTTTAAGCGATTTTCATCGCAACATCAGTGACGTTGACTCAGGACCTCATGTGGTTCTGTTGCTTATTGTCAACGCAGTCGATCAATCAGTAACAACCAATAGCGGCAATTTGTTCTGTTGATGACGAGAGCTGGCTAGTTCGCTCGTGTATCACTGCCGCTGCTACCGGCAATGGTCTACTAGCTTTTACGCAAGCAACAGAAAATTCGCCCCTAGCGAGAAAATTATTAGGTTTATCACTGCGTGCCATTCGTGCTTATCGGCTCAAACGCCCGTCAGGAGCCAATAACAGATGAGATGCTCAATGGCCCCAACGGGTGGAAAAGAAAGGCGTTGTCGTAATGATGCTTGTGATGACAAGCAGATAACGTGTGGCAGTCGATCGCAGAGTGACCTGGCCACAAAAAGGGGAAGATGCTACCTGAAAGTTTTGGTGTAAGGGTGCACTGCAGCCATTTTATTCACAACGTTAAATTTTAATATCTTACTCACGCTATCATCGTAAGTGCGTTTGACAATTTGCCAAAGCACGTTGGAGCTAGATAAGGCATGAACACACGTTGTTTACAGGACTTTTCAACCTGTTCCGACTGGCTGAAAACCTAGTAAGGTATAAGTGGTAGCGCGTTGTTGTTTGATCAACACTCTCCAATGAAAGGAAAGGAAAGGAGGACGCTATTGATTTTCGTTTTTAGCCTGATAAGCAGCATCGCTTGCAATGAGTGCCGCATATTATATTTCGTGAAAGGATAAGGGATGGCAAGAAAGGCATAATACCCACAAAATGTATTGCGGGTGTGCGCTATATAGTGAAGCCAACTACAAGTAGCTACTCGGCTACGGATTATACGTTGTTTAATTGCGTCAACCGATACAATCAGTTTATAGCCATGGACTTTCTTTGAAGTTATCCGGTCTGCTTCTGAAATCGGCCAGCCGTGCTGGGGCTTTCAGGGTACAGTAGGAGATAAACACAACATAAACTATCAGGACACCAAGGTGACATTGAAAAAAATGTATTTATTTATTTATTTATAGAAAAACTAGAAAAAAAACGATCCGTGGTTAAATTAGTGGCCTCATTTTCATTGAAACAGAACAATGTAAGTCTCCTTATCCAAGCCCACATAAAATAAAATGGCAGAAAGTTAAATGTTGCGCGCCCTCTTGCACAATTCCAATAAACAACGAAAGACTCTACTTCGTTTAATGAGAAAAAAAACTGGCGTAATTTCGATATGATCTTCAAATAATGATAATTATAACTCAACAAGGCGATTATTATGTAGGACTCTATATATATATACGCAAATATTGACCCTCGTTAGATATCTGCGCGACAACCAGACCCTGCACGAATTCTTAAGTAATCGACATAAACATTGGACTTGATGCGTCTACGTTTAACTATTTATGTGTGCTTATACAATACACACTGACGCCAATGGCTTACGTTAGGTTCTGTTTCAATATTGTTCTAATCGTCACCAGTGCTTTGATTATAATCTCCATTTTTTCATATGGGTTAGGTAGCACATCGTGCAATAAATGCGCAATTATCCAAGGACAACATTCCTCAGGTTGCTTTTGGCCAAGCGAATCTACACTGTTCCTGCTCAAGTATCCACATTTATGATGAAGATAGTGCGAAATTTCTTCAAACGATTCCTTTGACCGCCATTTTCATTACGACCGAACCAAGTTGAAAGGACGAACTTCAAAATCTAGAGGTGTAAGCTGCGAATACATAGATCATTCGCGCCGTTTGGTAAACGCGTAAGCCGACCGTGTGCGACTACCGACGGCAAGTCAATCGAACGGAACAGCAGCGCCAACCTTGCTCAACGTAAACGAACGAGACCAGCATGCGACCCTATTACAGTCAAGCAAGGTCGCCGTAGAGAAGCCCCTTGTGCCGGCAGCACAGAAACACCGAACGGAGCAAAAAAAAGTAATGCAGGCAAACAATACCACACGCGTAAACAACGGAAAGAGACCCCAACATGCAGGCCCCAAATAAACACTAACAATCTATAGTAGTCGAAGGCAAGGCAACGAGATAAATAGTGGAAATTGGTCTTCTCGATTTAGTGCACACCGAGACTATGTCTTGTGCGACAGGCTTTTGCCTATTCGTTCCGCATGAGACCGTTTGGTACGGAAAAAAATGTAAGAAACATTCAAAAAGTTTATTTACAGGTTTAGTCATAGTCTAACGATTGAATAGAAGCAAAATGTCATTAAAGGAGGTTGTAATAGAATAAAAGTAAAGAATCCTGCAACAAGAGAATGAAGAGACGAATGCATTCAATCAGTACGCTGTCACCTTGACTACTTTCCTAGGAGAATCTCAGTTTCAACGTTCTAATTATAAGCATCGTGCTACAAAGCACGAGATGACGAAAAAAAGATGAGGTGTGCCTAAATGTTGACCTTAGTTAACCTCCATATTTATAAATTTTTACTTAAGCAAAATTATAATTCGCAGATCGATAAACTTATAATTAGGAAGAACTACGCTATTGCGTAAAGGTAGGCTTGCCATTCAATCGGCCTTTTAACCTATCTTTTCATTCTGGCTGAATATATAGATTTTTAGTACAAATACATGGGCAAAGTCGGGTTTAGCGGACCATCTCTTCTCTCACGACGTAATGATAGTCGGATAGGTTTTGGAAGACGTACGTATAGTTGCGTATAGGAATGATTTCCAGCTAACGAGGCAAACGCTGGTCCAAATGCCATCTAGTTTTTTTATACATGATATCAATTATAGTCGCCTGTGTGCAACAAGGCGCAAGTGCTGCAGGGCGCACAGTAGCCAACGCTAATTGGCGTACGAAAGGAAGTGTGTTGCTATTGCTAGTCGAATTGGTCCTTTTTTTCCTAAGCGCATGCGTGGATCTGTTGATGTACTACTATTCGCGATACTCGTAGTACATGTACCGATCCCTGATATAAGCTTTGTTACGACCCACTCGCAATGCGCTTTTATGAGTAGCCTTGACTTATGAATCCGCAACTTGCAGAGTCATAACAATTTATCGCCTGCAACAACTCGAAAATATGCGGTTCAATAAAAAAAAAACGGGTGATTCACGTACTTGGAGCCATCAACAGCTTCTAGCTAACGATGCCGTCAACCGATCTTAGGAATACCATAATTCTATCTATTTCCTCCGCGAGTTCTTCCCAAAAGTCGCTTTGTAGTCCAATAAAAATATGCTTTCTAAAGTTACTATCATTGTTTTATGGCAAATGCTATCGCCTGCGAAACATTACAAATAGAGGTCGGAAACCAAACGTGAGCCCAGTTGAGTATACTATGAATGTCCAATAGCTCTAATAAAAGCTACAGAAACAATCAAGTCCGCAGTTCTCACTACTAGGCAACAGGAAATAAGGGCAATAACAACAACAACTGCCCAGTACGTATGGTTCAATGCGTACACTTCTACTAACAGGAGATAACAGTGGCAGTAACAAATCCGCTTAGCAAAGTTTGATAACTTCATTGAATTAAAAGGTCCAGCTTCCATATGCGATATTGAGCAGCTTCGTCAGTTTTCACTAGCTCCTATTCTTAACGGCAGAAGGAAGTCGTAGATTATAATATTTTGAATGCGTATGGCTTTTCTTGGCCCAAGTCGTGGCTGACTGGCGGAGTTGCTATGCAAACTCCAATTACTATAACGTTAGTGTTATTATTACGTATATACGTAACAGGCTGCTTCCGGATATCATCACTGAAGGCATTGCTAAACGCTTCCAATATAGAAGACCATCAGCCATGGCATTTAGGTATCCCGACAGCTACTCATTTCGGCAACGAATACAGCCCGACAAAGAACAGCACGCGAAAATAAATTGACAGAATATCTATTTACATGTGTGTATATATTTGACAGACAAGCAAGGCGGTAACCGATAAACTCGCATATTTCTTTCTTTTGTTGTCACGAATGGCTACCTGGCACGTTGCGGTACGTTATCGTAGTATCTGCTAACACGAGTGACGATGCGGGCGTCAAATTTTCCTATTGGGAATTCCGGCTACTGAATTAAGCGAATAAAGAAGTTATCTACGATAAGCGTGATAAAATAGAACTAGCTAGACAGAGACTAGATCAATTGAGAGTATTGAACGTTAAAGGAATGGCGTAAGTTTTTAGGCTATTTACGACCCTCGTCCGCGTACACTTGTTAAGTTGATAGCAGCGGAACTAACCAAACTTTGTCATGTAATTAATTTAATTACACTTCTGTTTTGAGCCCATGTTAATGTAAAAGCGTTAGCTAGGAAAATGAAGATCCGTAGCAATTTGCTCTAAGCAGCATGCGTTCTTCATGTAGTGCTCCGAAAAAGTACTGGTCAATTTGATGATAAGTTAACATCGATGCCAGCGATAAACAACTGACGATGATTTCGTTGATGAGATGCCTCAACGCATCGAATATAGAACTAAAGGCGTCCATGGCGGTAAATAACTGTCGTAAGAATTGCATTTTAGTCATTTTCATGGCACGGAGAACACTCCGCGAGGTTAGAGTAGTTGTGTGCACTAATAATACACAGCTCTCAACTGCGATAGAAGGCCGATGACACAAATATTTAAAAAAAAAAAAGAGAGTAGAGCATAAAATGTTTGGGCCATAAAATGACAAAAATGCTATATTAATGTAAAAAGCAACAGGAAATATTGACCGATAGGTACCCATAATTATGTGATTCCGTTAACCTCGGTCAATTCAACGTAACCTTCGATCAAATAGAGTTTGTAGGCAGAAATCGCCAAACCTATATTACTGTGACGATTATTAGAATGACGTTTATCACGGCAGTAAACATACGTTCGGTTAACAAATATAATAAAGACAACAACTAGTCACAAATGCTAAATCAGCTGGTTCCCGTAATATTTGGACCCACGTACGTTTGCATGGTTGGCCAACAGTGGCTTTCCTTTCACAACAGATTTTTTATATCAAAAAACTCACACGCCATTTTTAAGTCCGACATAGTCAGCATGCATCCTAATGATATGATACATCGTGCATACAGAAGACAAATAAAATGATGTCCTATTGACGATAGAGCGAGACCGCTATCGTATTACTACTTCTGCAAAAGAAAAAACCCTGACAATTTGTGTGGCCGGTGTTATGGATTATCAATGACGCAAACGTAGCAACAGAGCCGTCAGTTGCCGTTATTTCGAATATATCATTTGTATTGTACCGCTCTTTCGACGGCGTATTTAGCTATCTAAATTAGTTCCAGTTTGATACGTCGGGTGCAGCAAACGAATGCATACAATACATGGAGATTTAAGCATCGATGGGGAAGCAGACGAAAATATCTTAATGGTAAGAGTATTTAGCTTCAGTTGAAGCCGGTCTGCGTGTGGTGCCCGCCGACTTATAACGCTGTGATACGATTAAATACTGTACCACAGCCCGAGGCAGTTATAGAGCGATGCGAAAGCCCATAAATCAAGTTACTGACTGATAAATATCACTGTAGCATCGAGCAGATGACGTTATCGCTGCTTTTCGATTATGATAAGAGAAAAAACAATAATGCGCACAAGTCAGTGAACCGCATCGAGCGGGCGATATGGATGGAAGACAAATGAATGCAGGCTTGCAAACTATGTGTTGACAAAACATTGCGCAGCTTGTCAAATTGCATACGTCTTGATAATTCGTTTCTAGTGTCGCTCTACGTAGGATCAACTTGGTATTTTTGGCCAACATTTCTTCGTCTAGTTAAATTTTCGAAACTACGAACTAGCGAAATAGGTTCGATCTTCGTATCCCGACTACTGTTGATTTGAGTACAGTGTTGCCATCAGGTTACCAAGGTGGACCATCGGTCTTAATATGTTTCCAACGTCGTTCGAAGCTGTTTCGAGGCAAGAACGTATGTTTACAAAAATAGCTTTCTAATCGTTTTATTGTACTAAGATTAGTTGCTAATCGTCATACACGTGATACAGTCTGTGTACTATTCTTGTTCGTCCACGTCAATCGCGGCTGTGATATTTCGCAAAAATAAGAGTACCTACCCAACTAAACACACAAAATACCCTCAATACTCTCAACATCAGTCCGTGGGCACTGACAAACACATGACAACGAAATAACATTCCGAGGAATAGAGAGGTGGTAAGAGGTCACGAACAGGTACTAAACTGGCTTCTTTCCATGCCCTGTTAGCGGTTACGGTAACTACCTCAGCTGTTGTCAGTACTGCTGTTATGGAAACGTACATTTGGACAGGAGCTATCCCGGTTATACCTATTGACGCCGTCGTCATGGCCAGCAGTGGCAGAGATAGTAGAAACTGATAATAAGCCTTTTTAGTTCAAGAAAATTGGCCTAATAAAATAGACAGAGCAACCGTATAAGACGCTGGTGAATCGTTCCTCTTGGCGAAGATTTTTTTATAGAGGTTGTGAGGTAAGGACTGAATGTCCACTGATGGCTAGCTAGACAAAAGATACACACAACTCAGTTATACGACAGAATCTTAGTACTGCTGGGACTTATCGCGCCAGTCATCATGAACAAACATCGTAAACTAATTAACGAGCAGCAGTTAACCTCCGGACTAGTTCCAATCGCCATAATTAACGAAAAGATAACTAAGGCGAGCAGATGTATTTATATATACGATATATAACGCTGTTCATATCCAAAACAACCGCAGCTATCATTAAGTTCACTGGCCACGCGTTAGCAATGATTTTGCCGAAATGAGTTTAATCATGGCCCGCCTAAAAGTACGAATTAGATTTCTAAGTATGTGTGCTTATTGTGCATCTAGCTAAAAGAAGCGGTGTGAAGACGTTAGCAAATTATAGGCATACCATTTTCAAATAATTTTTCCTCAGCTATTACATTATTGATGGTAGAAGTCCCTCAGCGGGCGCAGAACAGGAAAATTTCTAGGCGAAACATTGTTTCTTTGCATGTAGTTTGCATGATACTATTAGGTACAAGTTGATTACTTGTTTATCGACTTCATAGATAATCCGATTTGTTTAAACCTGATTATGTTTATATAGCATCGTGCGCCACGTATCACCTCGCGTCTCTCTCTGTCCACGAATCGACCAACTTCTCACCTACAGATATCGTCTCGCCTAAAGAGCTTGGGTGCCGAGATCAAAATAATCGACACGTTTCTGGATCAAGAGGCTAACATAAACTTTGTTCAAGTCGCTTCCCCTTCCTCATGTCCCACTCCGCGACATCCCTAGCACCACTTATATCAATACCAGCAGCATCAATAGCATTATCATCAAAATCAACATTGCCGCTAGCGCCATATTTGCAGCAGCTATCTGTGCGGTCATGTGCGTATCTATAGAACTACTACATATTGACTGACATATCCGATGTACCGCACGTTCACTGGTTCGTCTACGGCTGAGAGCGAAAGAAGGACAGTAATAACGAAAAGAAAACGTTCGGTTGTGAGAATGGTCGCTGGCTAATGGCGAGGCTTGTCAAGAGGCTTCCGTTCAACATGTTGCCTGGTAGCTCTTCGTCTTTTATTCAGAAATGCAGGCGTATGTGTCTATAACAATATTTCTTTAACATATAAAAATCTGACTTGCCTCGATCAGATTGTATCGTACATTGTACACATCTATACAGATACATAATAATTTCGTATTAGTCGCAAATACTGTCTAATCAGCAGTAATTCAGATGAAAGCAACTTCAAGGTAAGTGCATTTCTACCCGTTACACGATATGTTACCATATACATAAAGCTATTCCGTCCGATTTCGAATCGTTTCTGCGACTGTGTGATGGTTTCCAGGTCTCGAAGTGCCTAATAGACGACTTACTTTTGTATAAATCTCTACGGTCCGCATTCACCTTTAGATTGCGACAGCTGTCCTGTTATTTTTGTAGTCTGAGAGAGCTCCTATGCAACAGCCAACGAACAGGTAGTGATTAACGAAAACCGGGTTATTTGCAAAATTTATTGTGCATGCATATATGTATATGCGTACTGTATAATATGTCGTTGTTAAAAGATGTCATAACTGAAGCAAATTTTCCATGGATTGCTATATTTTAATTAAATCGACTTCTATTCATCTTTACGATGCAATTTTGTAAATTATAAATTGCTAGCTAGTGATTATTTCAAAATGCTTTTATGTTCAATATGTTTGTTTAATCAACACCGGTCAATTTATAAGGCGGAATATGGTACAAAGCTCTGATATTTTGCGTATGATATAGGAGATGATGCAAAAATTATGTTGCGTATTTATTTTCTCTTTCTATGTATATCTGCAAGATCTATATGTGGTGTCACGATAAGTAGCAAAAATAAGACTAATCATTAATAGCACATCTGTTGTTATAATCACACGATTAGTATCATTCACAGACGGACTGGACCCAAAACCCGACATATTGTTCTCTAGACACGAGGCACGTGCCCGTCATAGCTTAGTGAGTTACATATTTGATTGCCAAAAATGGGAACACGTCGTGGTCTAGGTTCGAGCCCGGGCACGGACAGACACAGATTTCGTTTCGCGGTGGGTGCCAATTGTCTGGTTTAAGCTCGAAGCATCCAGATCTGTATTGTTGTTTCGTCTCGTGTTGTGTGACGAATTCTCATTACCATTTATGTATGGCGATGTTGTCATTGTGATGTGATACCGTCATACAATTACCACGTCGGGTTTTTTGTACAGTTACACATATTTATACTTACATACATATATAAAGTTATACAAGAGATGTGCTATCGAAACGACGCACGCCATGTTGCTTTATAACCCATAATTTGATACGCTATATTGCCCCGCTGATCGTGTGTGGAGGCATCACCGTACGGAAAACTATGGCAACTCGTAATAAAATACTAAATTCTGCCGTTTCTGTCTCTATTGTATGCTATAAATATTGTACCATTGTTACATACATAATCTCACTTCAGCCGTCGTCCATATGCAACGAACCTCGGCGAGGCGCTGCCGTCCAACCCAGCACGAACCACTGACGAAGGCCCCGAGCATGGCCTGGTTTCTAAAACTACCTATCCACCTTCCGTCTGTAGCTCTTTTCTCCAATGCACTCAGTATTTGTCAGAAGCCAGTAGGAAAATGGAAAAGACGCTAAGATGAATGCTGCCTTGCATCTGCCGCTATTCCTACACTTTTACTACAGAAATTTAAACACACTGCCTATGTAGGTGCAGATACAGACTCGTGTCCATGTAAACGTTCTGTCATGTTGGCAACACAGAACTGTGGAGTCAGACAGAGGTACCGTAGCGATTTATTACACTCGTTTGAACATTCGTATAGGCGTACATCATGAATAGATAGAGACTAGTCAGTGCCATGAAGTGGCTAGACTGGTTCATGCGCCAACTGCGTGATAAATGTGTCCTGATGTTAAGTTACACGACCCTCATAGGTCTTTATTTTCACTGTAAATATCTCATCTAGATGCATCTGTATCTTAATGAAATTCTACCTCTTTCTTTCGTTTCCTAGAAAATAAACTTCAAACGAAATATGCTTATTGTAAGTGACACAAGGAGACACCTATGCCAGAGTAATGTTTGACTGCCAATACTCTTCAGGATCGATATTTCGATATACATCGACGTCTCCTACAAAATGGCGGCGAAGAGTGATTCAGTAGAGGTCATCATCTTCCTCTTCCTAGCGCATATCTTTTAAAAGAACCTGGTGCAACTTCTCATCAGACTTCGTCGTCATTGTCTCCTAAACACAGCTAAACACAAGTGGACCTTCGATAGTCAAGCTGGTGTTCACATATTTTAAAAATCCAAGAAATTTCTATGAAGCAATGTTTTTCGTAAGTTCATTTCTTTTTTCGTTTACCAATTATCGCTCTGCAGCATCTCGTATAGAAGGAGACCTAACGACGATAGATTATTTACGCCTTAACTTAGTTAATGGAACCAGCTGGAGGTGGTTCGTCAAGGAAGTTCTCTGCGGCATTTGTTTTACACACAGCGTATTTCCATATTAAACTTTATGTGCTTATGCTATTTCCAGGTTGCTTCTCTAAAAGTTCCATCTCGACATTCAGATTTTTGTGAGTCGTCTAACACTTTAATTTGATAACTCCTCGAGGATATTCATCTCTTCATCACATTTCTTATTACTAGTTTATATTACTAAAAAACTTACCTTGTCTGTTTCGCCCGTTCTGGACGTGTATGTTCGTCAACGATCCGCAACAATACGTAAGCACCTCATTGGTTTGTCACTTACGGTGTGTCCTGGCAGGACAGCTAAGGATGATTGCTACTTCTTACGACAATTTGTCTAGAGTGTCGTCGTTTCACCTTCTTCGTTCTGGACGACAGATTACAGCTGCTATGATATCGGTAGTTCTAACAGCGCGTCTGATGGCCAAATCAGATGGACCTACAGTCTAGCCGCCGCGTCCTGACTGGCCGCGACCGTTTCATAAACTGGTTGGCGTCAGTTGGGGGCCTCTCCCCGCAGATTTTCAGGATTCCCGCCACCATCAGCATCAGCGGAAAGGGTTCTCTTGTGCTTGCCGTCCACTGGTCCTTCAGCGGTGTCCGAATCGACGCGATTATTGCGTCGTCCGGCTACTGCTGGTAATGTTGCTGCCGTCGATGCGACTACTCTGACGACGAACGCGTCGTACAACGGTGTATGGGTTTGTCCTTCCCGTAGCGACCCTCTCGTCCTCCCGAGCTTCGGCTGTCTAATAGCTGCTGCCGCTACTGGTGCTGCCACCGCTGCCGCAGCTGCTGCTCCTATTATTACACACTCACTGTTGACTCCTGTAGTTATTTCTGTATGTCGATCGGGCAGGGCTGATCAGAATCGACGCCTAGAATGTCGCTATCAGAGGGTATTAGTAGAATAGAGACGCAAACAGGGCTTTCTTTTTTGGTCATACTTCGAATGAGCTCTCGTTGCCGTTGCAATTGTTGTTGCTGCAGCTAGAGCCAAATGACCAATTACTATGTCCGTCCCTCGTAAGCCTCCAATCAAACAACGATCG
This sequence comes from Varroa jacobsoni, assembly GCF_002532875.2. Classification (NCBI taxonomy): domain Eukaryota; kingdom Metazoa; phylum Arthropoda; class Arachnida; order Mesostigmata; family Varroidae; genus Varroa; species Varroa jacobsoni. The sequence continues at coordinate 20,705 of NW_019213900.1, forward strand.
GGCTAATCGTTCTCTGTAGTAGCGGCGCTTTCAGCTGCCTGATGATGTCGCACAAGCAGCGGCAAACAATTGTAGAGGCTTTTCTTGTTTGGTGTCTTCTGTCGTAACTATGGCCCGTTCCCGGCACCGAGCTCGTCGCTGTCGCCGTTGAGCGACCTGCTCCGTGTTCCCAATTGGAATTTACGGCCACCACAGCACCACACGACACCAACAGAGAGACAAATCGGCTGCTATAAATATGACTCGTTGCTCATCTTTCATTTCTTCTACTTTGCTTTTACGAATGCTCTCATACGCACATAAACACAACGCTCTGGGGACTACGGCTAAATTTCCAATAGGTGATAATCTAATCGTATCATATATATATATTTATGTATGTACATATATATATACATACACACATATGTATATATATATATATATATATATATATATGCATATATATATAGATCCTTTACGACGGACGGTCTTGTCTCTGTATGCCTTCCAGCCAATGGTCTTTAGGCCCTAGCTGGGTAGCTTCTGTACTTCCTGCTGTGGCTGCCTACGCAGTGGACTCGTCACTGTTTCTACCATTTTTTCACCGTTAACCAGAGATCGCCGTCGCCAGCCATCAAAGCCAAAGGATATAAGTCCTGGTAGTTGAATAGTGGGAGCTGTGTGATGACATTGGACCCCTGAACTCGGCTGTCCAGTCTAATTTGCCGGCTTGGGCGACGTCGTCGACGGCAGCAGCGACGATTTCTGGTTCCACTCGACTCCCTGTTGCTGCTGGTGAACAAGATCGCGGTAGCGTTGATGGTGGAGCAAGGAAGTTTGGATCGTTGGGCGTATTCATTCGTTGCCGTGCTACAATTAGTCAACAGACACGATCTTTTGGGTTGCTCGAGTTACACGTTGTGGTCCTCTACACAAACGGTTTCATCTTTACCTACGCACCGTGCGCTATTTACGTCATACCGCTGCTGCTGCTGCTTCTTTTTCGTCTTGTTCTCGCACTTTACTTGCTTGCTGTCCTCGATAACTTACGTAGCGAAATGTGGGACAGGCAGGGCGCGATCAGCTGGTCCAGCGAACCGGCAGAAGAAGCGCGAATGAGGTGAACACTGTCCTGCCTATCCGTCTCGCTCCAGCTCAATGGAGTTTGTTGCGCGAGAGCATCTACCACTATTATAACCGTGGCCGCCGTCGCTGCCGCCGTCGCCGCCGCAACCACGACATAATGACTCACTCAGGCAGGCGCATGCGTACCAGGTTGCGCTGTATTCTCCTTCACTATGCGTCACAATCTGGTAGTAATGCTTACTATTATATTATACCAAGTATACGTTCTTCCGTTTAGAATCCGTTTAGGCTGTTTCTTTGACGCGTACATGTCCGTCAGAGCTGCTGCCAGCTGAAACCAGACGTGTTGGTTCTGATGGAGAAAAATAGTAGAGCGATTTGCGCCTACTGAGCGTATAGCCTTTCCCTGACGTGCGCCGTTTTTCTTTGAGCTTTTTTGTTTGTATGTGTGTAAATTTGCATGTGAGTATGTGTAGCCAAGCGGCACGTCGCACAGTTTGCTACTGCGTGCTGTGTATTCTCCGCCGAACTCCTTAACGGTGGCTTTGCCATTCTCTCCAGAGCCGTGCTCGGTGGTAGATACTGCTATTGCTAGGACCTAGTTTACCGGACCGCTACTCACCAATGGAGCGAGAGGACTTTTTTACGTAGTAACGAACACAGACAGGCGGACGCATGCACGCACTCAACAGAAAACACGGCTAAATTTACCCAAACCTGCCGTTGCTAAGCTGCATCACGCGTTTCAGTACTCGTCTTTAATTTATTTCATTCATTTCTGTTATATCGAATACTATATTTGAAAAGTGCTAAATTGCGGGTTACTCTATCTTTGAAGAAATTAAAGCTATATTAGATATGACTAAAACCATCGCATCCTTTATAGCGCAAGCAGAAAACCCATAGGAAGATTTGTGAAACACTATAACTAAAACACTTAAAGCATAAACTACATAGTAACTGATCGAAGCTTAATAGAAAAAATGAAAAAGATGATCAAAAAAACTTGCAAATAGGATTTTGGTTTTCCTTACAGTGGCATTCATCTGCACGCCTCTGGATTTAAATTCTCGCGCGTCAGTACACAGTCACCGTAGCCATGATGACTGGGTAGTAGGTAAAAGCATTGCAAAAGTAAACAAAGATCCGGCACGCGGTCGAAAAGCAGTCGGCAAAGCGCCAGCAAAACGAACGTAAATATTTTCGCTATAATGGAGGACTCGAGTTCGTGCTAGACTGGCTGTATTCGAGAGGGTAAACGAAGGAAACCCATGAAAAATGCAGCCAGACTTGAAACGGTTACAAATCCACCCCGGGCAGTTCGGTGAGTTCTATTTTTCTTGACTGACGCGGCAAATCGTGTGAGAAATGGAACAATAGCATTAGTCATCGTACATGAGTAGAGTGAAGTGCGACTGCTTTAGTTATAAGCCGGTGGCAGTTTCGAATGCTATTTACGAGTTGATTATCTGCTAAAAGGATATAAAATACTAAATAGAAGTTTGTTGTAATACAAATTAAGATATTGCAGTGTAATAGCTTGTACAGATTATACCTTTGACGGGAATATCCGAATCAATTTTTTTTACTTCACCTATTTTTATAAGACAAATCTTGCCTTATCATGTCATTCATTCACGGGCCCCGTCAGTCAGGGTAATAAGATAAAACAAAAGTAGCATTTACTGGACATTAAAGATCATACGAATTAGAACTTCTTCATAGAATTCATAGAAATTAGGATTTCGAACCCATGGTGGCTAGCGCATATAGCAGTAATAATGAGATTACTGTAGTAGTCGATGTTGACAAACCCACTTATAGGTATCCTCTGTCTTCATCTAGATGCCCATCGCGGATAAGTTCTTTGAACTGTATATTTGTGTTCACTATTTCAGATGACGCGGAAGAGGACGTTAGCTATAAGACTCTGCGAGTGGTCAATGTGTTCAAAGATGAATCCCTCCAGTTTCCTTTGAACAAAGCAGGAGATAACTGGCAAGAAAACGAAATTTTCTTTGACACAAGAGAACCAAATGGCATTCAATACTGTGATGACGACGAACTTGATGATGAAGACTACGACGATGAATACGATGACGACTGGTTCGTTTCAGAAGACAAAGGATTTCACCCAAATCGACAAAGTGGAGCACGAGGCAACAATGCAGTTCAACAGAATGGGCAACAACAGGCGAAATATCAGGATTTGCAGAAGGTACAGCCGTTAAAATTAGGTTATCATTAAAATAGTAAGAAACTTTTTTCAAATTATAAAATCTATTGTCTTATGTATCCATAAAGTTTTAAATTCATCAAATACTTGCTAACAAGGATAGTACACTAAGTCCGGTTTGGTGAATCTTTTTGTATGGGTCGTTGATGTTCCTATTTCCCTCAGGGCGGCAGTATGGTATGCAGATACGTTGCTATAAAGATAAACACTTTAGGATATTTGGTAATATTTCGTGCTTCAGTATCTAAAAAATGTGATGCACACATAAATGTATGTAATATAAAAATTGTGCACCTTTTCGAGGACTGTTTACGTCCAGTACTTTAGCCTTCCCTCTTTCTCCAGGACATCAGCGTGCCAAGTTATACGCCCAATAGCTTCTTTGCTAGAGCTGTCCCTATACTATTGCTACATTCCTACCAATGGCTTACAGTCAGCATATATACTATGAAGGTATTCCCCACACGAATAAGAGCGAACATGTTTTTTTTATTAACGAGAAAATCCAGTCTAGGCTAAAGAAGAAGCTACGGGAAATCGTGTAGTAATGTTAATTTCTGCAACCGCCAACCGCAGCAAACGATCCGAACTAAGAGCTAATATTTTCAGTGTAAACATAACCATTTTGGGAACTATGGATAACCCCCAAAGAAATACACAACTTTCACAACAGACACATATAAAGAAAGAATGATTTATATCAAACTTTGAAATGTCCAATTCCATTACTAAGTGCTTTCGAAACGATCAATCTGCCCAGTGTCATAATGTACGCTATTCAAGTATGGCTGGTTGTGTAAGATAGGTTCGAAATATCGTAAAGAGGTGCCGTGGACAGCAAAAATGTTTCTGCAAATTTTTGCTGTTTTCTAAAACTTCGGAATATTTTGTATACGCAGGTTATGGCTAACAAGTTTTCATCGAAAGTGAGCCTTGATTCTTTGTGCGTGCCAAGGCAGGCAATGAAAGCTGTCACGGAACAACAGCGGCGAGCTGAACAAGAACGCATACGGGTGAAAGACAAGGCATGCTTTTTATTAACGTGTTTTAACTATAAATTCTGTTAATTAGTGATGCTGCATGCATAGTTTTTATGTAAAAATGTTAAAGGTCATCTACCGCCCGTAGCTTATTTAGATGCTATGGTCGTGAGAATGGTAAAAAAATTTTCACAAGTCTCTAAATAGTTATACATGTAGAAAAGTAAAATCAAAAATCGTTTCAGTGTAATACGCAAAACTGATTTTTTATAGTTTGGGAATACAAAAAAATTATATAAAGTATTATTAATGACCCGATATAACAAATTTTCTCGTTTTCTTGCTTAAGTAGATGGAACGAGCAACAGTGGAACAAGTGTTGGATGCGCGGACACGTATGATCCTCTTCAAAATGCTGAATAGGTGTGTCTTCGAACAGATCAACGGGTGTATTTCGACTGGCAAGGAAGCCAATGTCTACCACGCTTCAAAAGGAAATGAGCAGCAGTTTGCTATCAAAGTCTATAAGACGTCAATTCTTGTATTTAAAGATCGCGACCGTTACGTGACCGGCGAATTTCGGTTTCGTGGAGGTTATTGTTCAGGAAATCCCCGGAAAATGGTTCGACTCTGGGCCGAAAAAGAGATGCGCAATCTTACACGACTCGAGAAGGTGCAGTAAAAACATGACTGTATTAAGCGCCTTTGTTCCTTACCCATTTGTCTAGAAAATATCGCAGCTAAGAAATCATGTTAATATATCAATTAAATAACTTAAAGTTATTTAGTTAACTGAGCGGGGTGAAAGTAAACAACACTGATAAAGTTGATGCAAGAACTTTATATTTTTGCTGCGGTCATTGTCCGTAGTATACGAAACGTACAACGATCAAAATTATTAAACGTTTTATTATCAGGGAATCAAAAGGGTAATTTTTCTTTAAATATATTTGTAGATATCTTACACCAAGACCTATATTGAACTGACTTCATTCTATCTATCATATTTTAATATTTTCAGTGGATAAATAAAAATAAAGGTGTGTATATATAATTCTATTTTAGTTACTTTATATATTCGTTTTGTTTTGCTTTCTAATATATTTAGGCCGGAATACCATGTCCGAAACCGCATCTGTTACGCTCTCATGTTCTCGTTATGGAATTTATCGGCAAGGATGGTTGGCCAGCACCTAAGCTGAAAGATGTTCCACTAACAGAGGCAAAAGCGCGTGAGCTTTATCGATCCCTGGTTCTTGATATACGCCGGCTTTTTCACGAATGTCGATTGGTGCACGCTGATCTGTCTGAATATAACCTACTTTATCACGAAGGACGACTGGTGTTCATTGACGTGTCGCAGAGTGTTGAACATGAGCATCCTAATGCTCTCATCTTCCTTCGAAAAGTATACCCCAGTATCAAACCAATAGCAAATTGGACATAGGTACAAAAAACATATACTAGTTAATTACTGGCCGAGGTATGAATAAGTCACGCAAATTGAAATCGCAGTTGTGCATTGGAATAATACCTATCGCTTGATACGTCGAACTATCGGTAAACTGCAAACGCTGGTGCTGGGTATAATGGTCAATAGGTTGAATGAATAATCCTGCTGTCCATGCGCTATAGTAGCACTTATGTTGTCTGCTTTATGTTAGGACTTGACAAATGTGACAGATTTCTTCAGTCGTTGCGCGGTCGCGACAATGACAGTGCGCGAACTGTTCGACTTTGTTGTGGCGCCGGTTATTGCTAATGTCGAAGATTATTTGGAAAGGATGGCTGAAAGGAGTGCGAGCCGCGGTGTATTAGACCCTCGACAAATCGTTGTGGATGACGAGGTCTTCAAGAATTCATATATCCCACGAAGCCTTGATCAGGTGTGTAAAATATTAATGGTTATATTCGAAGAAGATTGAATTCCGCCATATTAGTAGTGCCCAGTAGCTTCGTAAGCATGCGCTGTAACAGGTCTATGTTTTGAACTGCATGTTCTCTGTTAGAAAGGACTGCTATCTTATAATAAAACGACACATAGGCTTTTATAGAGCTGTGTGCAGGTAAGCATTGTTTAGCTAATATAATGATGTTTGGTTCTAGGTGCTAGATTACGAGAAAGATGTGATAAAACTCCGACAGGGAGAGGATTTGCTGTATAAAACGTTAACTGGTCTTAAGGAAGTGGAAGAATGTGCGAAGAGTAACCACAAATTGTCCGGAGGTAAAGAAGATATAGTTGATGATGTCGATGAAGGCTCCTCATTTGTGGGTGACGAAAGCGACAGCGAAGAGGATGAACGGACAATTGGCGGACCCAGAGTGAGTGGACTACCTATCTTATCGCTGATGTAGCGAGTCGGATGAAATCAAGCGAGCTGAAATATAGGCATGCCCATTAAAGATAGGAAGCGTTATAAATGAGAAATAACCTGGCTGTTGTAGATTTAAGCATATAGTAAGTGTTGCCAAAACAAATGGAACAACTTCTTGCGTCGAATGGAATATTATTAAACTTCTTTGTTCCATTTTTTTCTACTTTTGTTAGTTTAATACCTATTTGAAGCATATCATGTGCGCCGGATCTATAGTCCAGCTATGAAAAAAATCATCACTTCAACGTAATTGAAAAAGCGATTTCCACGATGCTTTTATCAATTCCTCGATGTTTGCTTGGTCATCAGGGAGCATAGAATTACCATCTAAGCAAAGGTAGCTGTAGAAGTTTGTCAGCAAAATTTGACTAAAGTGACCATTCTTGGTGAGCTTTCATGTGATGGTTTGTTATAATGCGAATCCAGGTGAGCACCAAATTCTATTCCTGAACACACACAAAGCAAAATAACTCAATAAGAATAGGGTTCAACTGAACATATATTTTAATTATATTTATTGCTGGCACATGGTTTAGATTCTGAAATGATAAACAAGTCATATCTAATATTTCCTAAGAGCGATTACACTAATTTTTAGTTATTCGTGAATTTTACTGCATGAATCGAAAAACCCAAATCTTTTTACAACAAATGTGAAAAAATACCGAATTGCCTAACTTCAATGATCCATTCTTAAATGTCCCGATTGTCTATTTCACAGTCATTTGGGACAGCCAAATATTCGAATAAGAAATGATTTTTTATCTTCAGTATTGAATTTCATTTAATCGAGACACTATTGTTATTATAAAGAAACTTGGCGTTCTGCGTCTTTTAAAGTCAAATAGACCAACTTTTCTAATGTAACATAAAAATCGCAATCAAGCAACGTAACTAATGTTTTCCAAAGGTCACGTGTTTATGATTTTCTATTCTTAAACGCTCTTTAATAAAACTTTGCTCACCGAGCCCATTAACCATAGTTTTATGCGACAGCTGGTATTTGTAAAACTTCATATGAATAAACGCAAATACTTCAATTTTCCCACATGTGCTAAAAATATAAGTTCTAATGGTCATGGTGTTTGATTTTGTTTCCGTGAATTAAAGCTTCAGTTCGGAACCTAAATTTATCTAAGCTTGTTTCTAGCTGTTTGATAACATGAGAGTGCGTGTGTTTAGACGTTGTTGTGCGGAAACATGGCAAACTATTGCTCAGTAAGGCTCTGTGCATATTAGTCCAGCAAGTCTCAATCTGGGTTCTTCGGCGGCCATATCTGCTTACTCTAAGTTGTTCTCAAATTCTCAAGTAGTTAACCTGGCACTAACCGGCTCGTATGAGCCGTGTATTTTATTGCAGCAAGATTTATAGCTTCATTTGGACACTTCACAGTTTATAGAATGCGCAGATAGACTTATTGATTGATAATTGCGCCTTTCTCAGATCTTACGGTAACATGACATCTCCTTGACCGTACACTACACTCAGGTCTTGAAGGCTGACCATAAATTTCGCGTTACTCACAATCAGCACAGCTCCTGGAACATGACAAGCCAGCAGTCGTTTCCATGGTTAGATTCTACGTCGATCATAAACATTTTTTAGTTTGTAATGAACCGAAGATGACCTGCTATTTCATATGTAAGCGGTTTAAGAAGGGAACGACATACGTTTCAAATCAAAGCAAATCTCTATGAATTTTAAGGCCTATTAGCTAAAGTCTTCGTGAAAAACCCGTAGGACGATAACCGCATCACAAATATTGTTCGCCAACGACTTTATCAGAGACAGACGTATTATCGAAAATACTTTTTGACGCCGTCGATGAATTCTGGAGTCTATATTGTTTCTGTCTGTCATAGATTTCTCATTGTACTTTGCCGGAACCTGCTTCTTTTACAGTGGCCTACGTATTATCGAAACTGTCGGTTTTACATAACATAAAGGAGTTTATTTTCTAGTTAATAATTTGCCCAATTGAACAATGGCTGATACTTACTCAAATTCCAATGACTAGGCATTTTTTTTTGACATTTGCGAAATTGTTTATGTGCTCATCGGAAGAGCAGAGATGAAAGTAGCTTTGGGTAAACCTACTTGTTTCGAGAAATTACCTATTCGAGAAAGTCTGAATTAAAAAAATTGCCCTAAACCGGCATATGTTTTATATATACATACATATATATACCCTCTTGAGCTACAAGTAGGAGAGTATTTTGCAATTTGAGCCAAATACATCAGCAGAGGTCAAAAAGATGTGATAACCGACATTTTACCATAAATCCCTCCCAAATTACCGGCCTATACAGAACGTGTTATTCGTATGAATTCAATGAACTTATGTAGAAGCCATGCATTCGCTCAAAAATTTCCTTACCTGTCACAAAAACATTTTTTGGGGGATTACAACTCAGTTATTAAATGTGAAAAAAGATGAATAGTTGTTAATGATAATAATTGTTCAATAATAAATTTAAGAATACCGTTTCCAGTTTTAGTTCCAAACCTGATTTGCCAATTATCATAATCGATCATCTTGTGACCCGTGTGAGATGACTCAGAGTTATTCACAAAAAATACCATAGGCCAATTTTGGTGACCGTCTAGAAAGACCTTTTCACAATTCTCGTATGCCAAGCTGATTTTTATAAATAAGCACTACCTTATTAAAGATTTGATTAAACTACAGATAAATTGAATTGTAACTCTTTATATCTACACAGAAGCGGATGTATGTTTACACTGCCAAAGCTTTGGGCAGCCGACTTGTAAACAGCACTAACTAGAGCTGTATATTACTATCAACAGTTTCGTGTCCAAAATATCACTTTTATTTCCATATACATAATGTCAAGCATAAATTATGCATTTGCAAAGTAGAAGCAAAGAAGAAAACTTGTAAGTTTAGATGACACTGCATCGATACCAGACTAACCATTCTTATAGTTATATTAATGCCGATTCGACTGGTCTGTCGGTCATAGTGGCGTTTCGTATTCGCGCGGATCCTGGAAACTCCGCAAACAATGGGCTTACTTTACTAAATCCGTTCTAAGCTGTTTCTTCTCTTCGTGCCTGCGAGCGAATTGTCGTTTTCGTATGCCGACGAAAATGAATGTTGTTCGTGTTTATCGGACAACATCCATTTTGCCTCGGTTGCGCGAGCAATGGGAACTTCAAAGGCTCTCCTTATCCTTCATTAGCGTGCATATTTGTCCCAGTGTTGTACTCGACTTGCTGTCCAGTAACATCCTGTGTCTTCGCCTCCTGGTGGTAGTTTGCAACGAGCATTAATGTCTTTCTAAGCTTTCGGTCTTCTCAGCGATTATAATGTTTTGTGTTGTGTCTGCCCCATTGCTTCATTAAACCACCATTCGAACCAACATTCTTGTGGTTTCGCTTCCGCAGACAATAGTAATATGCCTACGCATTTTTCTCCGGCGCCGCAAAGAAATCATTTTAATATCTATCTCCATTGCGAGGCTACTGTGGCTTTGATCTTGTAGTAAGTTATGACTGCCTTTCAAAGTTCCCGCTTTTGCCTTTTTTACCGTAAAATTTATGATGGTAATCTAAATACCAAGATATTATTTCAGATTAAAATTAGTTGACATACTGATTTCTGAGATGAACGACCATGCCGGTCAAGTTAAGAGTTACGTGAGAGTAGACGCTTATAGATCAAACACTTAGTGTACAAACGTAGAGAAACGTTTCGTTTGCTTACCGAGAATTTATTTATGATTTATCGTTTAGGTAAGTTTGGGTCGGCCAAAGAATGAAACGGTGGAAGAGAAGCGAGAACGAAAGAAAGCTGTCAAAGACGCTGCGCGAGAGAAGCGCAAAAACAAAGTTCCGAAATACTTGAAAAAACGCCGAGAGAAGTCTGTTAAAGGTAAAAAGAAATGAATCTGTATATCTTATATACAGACACCAACAGCTGCTTCAACGTCATCCGGTAAACTCTGTACAGCCACCAACTACCTTCAACGTTTGTTTACGGAACTCAATTCTTGTTCTTTTAATTTAATAAACGAATAAATTTCTTTCACACGCTACTTCTCTTATTGCAAATAACATACCTAGGTATCATCAAATATGATCTAACTTGAGCGTCAATAAGATTGGACTTTTTTTTTTAGTCCACTTATTACTTGCATGTAGTACACTTATTGACGATGGGTATATGTTAACGTTCTAGTATTAATTCAAATAGGTAGCTTGTTGGGAGACAAAACGGAAACGTGAAGTGTGGGTCTGTTCTCGCTTTGCATCTTTTGCGTGTCCTCTGTTCTTCGGTTTCTTGGTCTTCGGTTTTTACAATTCGAAAACAAATTCCGGTTACAATGTTGTCAATGTCAGCTAACTTCGCAGAACTGCTCTGACGTATATAAATAGACATCAGTCTGTGGAAAACAAACAAAAACATTAAATCTTAGCATAATCCAAATAATAAATAAATCAAGCTGAACAGAGTCATTACAATAGTCGTTGATGTAAAATGTCATGGTGTATGAATCTGACAAGCGGATAAGTACAGAAATAATTCTGTGAAGTTCGATATCCGACTCAAGTATCAGATTGAGAGAGCAAGCTAGAGAACTCCCGTGTGCAGATTATCTTTGAAGCGAACTAATACTGTTTTTTCCTGTATTGCGATTGTATTGTATCCAGTAACAGTCAGAATCAATATTATTGACTATTCAACTGCATATATACACAGTTAATTACTGCAGTAATCACCAGTTTTTACACACGTCCCGGCGTGTGTAGGAGAGACATTTATATACTCATCTATCTCGCAAATGGAGCGCGATTCTAAACGCGTGTAGTCACCGGTGATCAAGTGGCCATCCGATCGAATGATACTAAGCATACGCTTAACGAAAACCTGGGTAATTTACACTCCTGCAGTGTCTCATAAATTGATTATTTTTTAGATAGGTTTATTTATTCGCACTTTCATGTTCTACTTATTACTCTGACAGCGCAAGAGATCTCCGTAAAATGTACCTTCATATTTAGATAGTTCTGTCGTAATAAGCGGCATAAGATTTTTCGTTAGCAGTGTACTCTAAATTAAACTGCCGAACTGACAGCAAGTGACATAAAGACATCGAGAAGTATGGTTTCATACGATTACCCGCATCTGCCACGTATACACATTTAGTTTGCTTCATGAAAGTTTGGAATAACAGACAACTTACGGCAGAAGTTATACACCGTGAACCCACTTACAATATGATGGACTGAGCTGTTCAATGTCATCCGTACGTAATTGACTTAGCTTCAGATTCATAAAGCCCGAAGAACTTACTTTAGAAGAACCTATCCTCTTCAATTGCGACAAAATCATTTAATGAAGAAGTAGGTTGTACATCGAAATGCCCTTAAGTTCTCGCTGAGCAGAAATGTCTCTGTTAGGAGGTACACTAGCCGATTCCGTCTTCTCAGATTCTATTGCACAACACGTCTGGCGTCTAATATAGGTAGCTTTCTGAAGCGATTTGAAAACCTTTTTAGAAGTCTTAAAGGAGGTGGAGACGGTTTGAATGAGAAATATCGAATTTGTGATATGGGAGTCCCGCAGAAAGCTTTTCCCATAAAAGATATGAACGCGTCTTAACAGTCTAGCCAGGAAATCCCAATATGACTAACATCAGACAAGTTTTGTCTAATGATTCCATCGAAGCTTTTTGTTTTGGTATGCGAACATCTGTTTACCAATGTACCAAATTAGCTATCCCGTGTAAGGGCATGGTGCTCCCTAACACGAACACTATTTGAAATTGACTGTGCCCTGGAGAAGTAGTATAATTGTTATAGCTTTCGTTGAACGCCAAGAGTTGGTTCAGCAGAAAAACTAAGAACAATTAGATTTTTCTGCCTATCATCACCATGTAAGGAATTGGTAAGCAAACTGAAAGCCACGAGCAAATTTACTTAGAACGGAAATATGCAAAACGAATCCGCCCGTAGTATGTAAATTTGCTAGGAGTCATATTTTCATATTTTTAAGGACATTTTTCCAATGAAGGATGATTTATATAAAAAAAAAATTGTATCACTAAAGGACGCCGTTCGTTAAAAGAAAGCCTTAAAAAGAACAACGTTCGATTCTTTCTTATGAATGGGCAAATGTATTCTACAACATTAATGTTTATGTAACGAAGTAAAATATTTGAAGTAGAATTAGGTGAGATAAATGCATTGACTTAATCAATTAGCAAAAATATTCATTGTGTAAAACGGCAATAGGCAACGGGATTTTCACTACGAATTCGATTCGCGATTTCATTGATATGATTTTTTCAGACAACTTAACTTAGATATGCAAGCATAACTTAGATATGCAAGCATATCTAAATCCATTAGCTTTTCCAGGTACGAAAGAAGTTGCACTTACTACTTTTTTAAAAAAAAGGTATATATATATATATATATAGCAAGTGAACCGATTAACGTTTACGAAGTTCTTTCTTTTTATTATATAATGCTTAATAAACGTAACGATTAGATATAATCAGGCTAATAATAACCCTTGTGTTTTATTCGTGCTTGACTATACAATTGTACATTACTGGAACAGAACGCTATGTAAAATCAACGGGTTTTTCTTGTGGAAACTACATAGATAACAGCATAAACGGCCAGTGCAAAGACATAGTCCTACAAAGGAACTAAATATAATAACAGTGATAACAGAGATGATAGTAATAATTGTTACAAAATGACTCCTCTGCGTCTGCGAACAAACATGCGTCTGATTTTGGAATCATCGTCTTGAAATGATCTGCGTGGTGAATACATTAAAAATTTGAGATATTAATATATATCCTTTGTTCCTTTATCATAAAGGCCGGTTGTACCATATGTTAAAGGGATCTCTTGATACCGTAGTTTCAACAGAAAATACATAGCGTACCTTGCCCGTATATACGTGTAAAAGAAGAAAAATGGGTCGTTATTGAAATGGGGTTTTTTTTCCCATCGATTCTCTTCGTATCCGAACGTGTGTGATGTTGGCAGGACGGTCGAACTGCTCATCATACTTCCGGTGTTCAGTAAATAGTGTGACTTAGTGTCAGTGTGTCGTTCTTCGGCCTACCATTTTCCTATATATGCGAAAATCTATAAACTTATACGGCTAAATCATTTGGTGGATTACTATAGCAAAATAGAAATATTCTACTCAGCTATTACATAGTTCATAACTCTGGATGCAGTGACGTGCGCCTATAATTCGGGCGTCCAGTAGTCGTCTGCAAACAGACAAACTAGAGCCAGGCACAGCAAGACCAATAAAATTCCTACTCGCAGCTACGCTATCATACCATGTCAGCGCACGTAACAACAGTTTGTACTGTGAAAAGGAAGCTTGACATGGAAACTATAGAGCAGGGTGATGGGACTATTCCGCTTAGGACTGGTAGACATTTAGAAGAAGCGTACACAAATATTAGACGATAGCAGCAGAGGATGAATAGTCAGGCCATCGCGCGATAAAAAAAATTAACAGAAATTTAGCATTCCTCTTTTTCGAAAAGGTACAGTTCATATAGGTCGTACGGAGCAACTGCCACTGCATCGCCTGCCGGGTCTAGGAAGGCTACACCAAATAGTTGAGCATCCTCAAGGAAGTAATTCCATGCTGGAGAAATCGTCATTGGTGAGGACGGTGAAGGATAAAGCTGCCATACTCGGATGAAAGCATCCTCTGACACTGGAAAAAGAGGCACAAAAGCAAATTTTGACTATATGGAACATCAAGGGAACGTGTGGCAAACAAAAAATGGCTTTAAGATTTAGGATATTTAGAAATTGATTATTTTCATAGGCGCATAACTCTGTGCAAACTCGGGAATATGTGCGTTTAAGTTTGTAATACATTGTATCCGTTTGTAATATCTGTAATCGACTTGATTCATTGTTATAGCAAGTTGCACAGATCAAAAAGCTTGAAACCCCTTTGGTGAGGTTTTCTCACTGCCGGTCTGACCTGATTTGCCTTATTTTATAGCGCGTTCATAGACTCCGTCAGTTGGCCATGACGATTCAGTTTTTTACAGTCACTAGCAAAATTAAGAATTGAAGAATGTTGTCTCAGACATCTGCGAGCTTAGTTAATTCCGGGTAATCAGAAGTACGCTGTCATTTCTCTTGTAATGATTAATCTCTGTCATCTATGTATTGTACATGAAATGACTCAACGTTGAAGGTCTAGTCCACAAAATAATTTTGACTAAATCACGCAAAGACGCTGACCAAAATAGGAACTATGTAACTACAGGGACTCTGCTCAAATGAAACCTTTCTCTCCATTGTACGGTGTATACCAAGCAGGTTTGAAAAACTTTGGAAAAATAGATAAGTTACTAAAGTAATGTCACTGACGGCATAACAGAAATCTTTTATGTTCGTTGCAGCTAAGATGGATATAATGAAGGCTAAGAGTGTAAAAATGTACCTAGCAGTTGCTCTTTAACGTTTATCACAGCTACGGCAGATTGTGTGACGACCACGTTATTAATAAGGTACGCGGACATATTGTAGTTAATGATAAATAAATACATATATATATATATATATATATATATATATATGTATGTATATATAGAAACTGTCGTTAACGAATTTAAGCCAAAATATTTGTGCATTTGAATAATCATGGCATTGTTCTCAATAATAAGGTGGATACACGTAGAGTGGAAATTTAGTTCCAACGTTGTCTGATTATTTCTCACTTGATGCATGTTACTTGTTAGATGGGTTTAAACGTGTATTAGTGGATAAAAGCACATTTATAGCTGTGCAGGTTGACCTAATAGTTTCTGACGTAGATGTTCTTGCCTGATACGAGTAATCCACTTTGCGCAGCAATATCTAATGCTGTAATCCATCGTGCATGGGCGGTCACCTCGCACTTCAGGGCCATCGAGTCAGCGTGATAAATCCGAATAAATCCAGTAGCCATCGCTACGCAAACGAGGCCTGCCCAAACACGAACGGAAGTACACGGTTCAGCTCTGCCCCGGCTTGCGTCCAGCGAGCCCAGTTTGCTCAGAGCTGCCCAATACCCAATGAAGCGGTTTTGAAGAATACACAGAGTAAGTTAAGAGAATTAAAATAAAAAGCGACAGCAAATTCTCATCCACATAGCAATATAATCCAGCTCTGTTGAATAGACGAATAGAGTGGTCGACGAAAAGGGTCATTTTGAGCAAATACTTAATAATCTTCAACAAAATTTTAACATTGTGCCATAAACATATATAATCGGTTATTAAGGAATAAATTGACATACCTGTCTGTCCCGCCCAGAGAACGACGGTGCCTAATTCGTCGCAGCTTGCTGTTAGTTCGGCAGTACCATGAATGTCTGATATAGCACATTGGTGTTCAGTGATGGTTTCTGCAAGGCTGATATTCCAGTTGCCCGTTTCTTCTTCCTCGGATTTTTCAAGGATCGCTCGAAACACGAGTAAAGCTCCGCTTGATAAACCAACGCATACCAGCTGGTCCCCACACACGCCAATACCTTTAACAGCAAATGTTGTTATGCATATTGCTCTAACGGAACGGCGCGCGCTTGCTTTCTTACTTAATATGCCATACTTATCACTTATCGGTATTATATCTTCTCTCAGAATAATATAATATTGTAATATGATCTCCGATAGTTCCCTATTTGCATTTTGAATTCTAGTGAAGAGGTGGAACGCGTCAGAGAGAGAGAGAGAGAGAGAGAGAGAGAGAGAGAGAGGGGGGGAAGGTAAGTCATTTGCAGGTTTTCTCGTTTCACATTTATGTAAGGATCTGGCTTCTTACAACTAGGAATAGCAAACTGCTCTAACCTCTGGCAAATACCCGCTTGCTCTCTTCAGGCTGGGCTATCTGGTGGTAATGCAGGAAAACAGAACCATCCCATTCGAAGAACTGGACACCACCAGGGGAGAGTGCCACGAGCAGGACACCTCTTTGACCCATTTGGACCCATTTTGAGTCGGTCAGGTCTCCTTGTAGGACAGCGCTACTCACAGTTTCAGTCTCATCAAAACCAGTCGTGCCGTAGAACTATTAGCAAAAAACAAATAAACCATCTACATTTCGGGTCCGATGACTTTTTTAGACATTTTCATCCGTGTCGAGTCTGCTCGTATTGTGTATACACGGAGAGGAACACTGAAACATAGCCTTTCTTATCTACTTTTAGTGGCTAAGCCTGATATTGTTGATAATGAGTAATTTAATATTTTTTCATAGGAAGCGAAATAATTATCATGTAATGCATAACATAACATAATGCTAGCTTGATCACTGTCACAGTATCACACGCTTGTGAGAAAGACACGAAATTGAAAACTAATAGGTTGCCAGTAAAAGTCTGTATTGATTTTGATCGATGATTTTAAGTCGACATAAGATAGGACCGGCTATGAGTGAATAGGTCACCGCGTTTATTGCCTCGTTTGTAAAATTTTGCATCCTTATCATATAGAATTAGGACGACTGAGCTGTTGAACATGCTCGTATTTATTCGACTCTGCAGAAACGCAATCTGTCCGTCTCGTTAAGCGGATGTTACGCAAATTGTATGCCATGCAATGCGTACTCTATCGCAGTAATCGTATTGCTTAAAGATTAGGTCATTTTTTATCTAATATAGCCAAATTTATATATACCATATATAATACCCAAATTTAATACATTAAACAGCTAACTGTCCCTTAGCTTTTCAGTAGGGTTGAATAATAGTAACCTACCACATCCTTGCTTTTAACCATCAAGTGATGAAGCATAGCGTTTTCATCTTTGGAGACAATGCAAACAGAATCGCGGTGCCGATAGCTCATGTGGGCTTGTCCGTCCAGATAAATTGTGGAAAGGTTATTCCAGCCCGGGCTAACAGACCTACAAAAACAAAAGCCATACAAAGTTATGGGTGTTGGTCCCGTATTCAGTCGACAGTTAATTCGATTTATATACATACAGTTATACATTAGCTAACGCTGGATCATTACGAGATGATTAGTCAGAAACGAATATGCGTAAATAGAAACAAGGCGCCAGGACTTCTAAACAAATGCACTCACGATTCCAGCCAGCAATAGTAGCGATGCTTTGACTATGCCATCGTCAGTATTCGCAATATAAAGCACAGACAGGCCCGTTTACTTATATAACAAACATAGTTTTTCTGTCTTTATTAGTCATGTGTGCGTATTACTACACTTTAGTTCGCTTCCTATTCGCTAGAAGCAGGACCGATTATAAATGCCCTTTTATTGATTTCTTACCCACAGCATACAAGTAATAACTCTTCCCATTCAAATTTAATGTTGCAAAAGTTGTCCTGTTTCCGATAACTAACTTTATCGGAGTGGACTGTCCTAGAATTGTTACATTTCACTATTTATATGAAAAAGGTACATGTGCTTGCTTTCGTGTATTTTATGCGAGAAGAGCACACGCTGTGTCACCAATGATTCTAGCTGATATCGTATCAGCTAGAACATCGGCCTTATGCTAGTCAAGTTTGTACCATTAGGCTCACATCTAAGATTTCGGCCGTTATTTAGAATATTGCAAAAATGTATTATTGCTGTTGGGAGCTGAGAGTGGTAGCCTTAGGCTATAATTTGCACTATATACTAGACTGTGCCGGCTTCGACTAGTAGGGCAGGGCCTAGGCTTGTCACTAGTCAAAATTAAACGGAACTGTTGTTATTCCAGCTACACATGGGCTAAACGCAAGTCTAATTTCGGTTCACTTTAAGCCAACCGTCTCGCTTTTAAAATATTTTGACCGCAGTAAAGTAATACGGTCTTCCGCACCTCACGTTCGGTGTAAGATCCAGCGGAGTAACAACGCAGGCAAGTGACAATTGGTTGTAAATCGATCATATTCGTCCGTCTAAATATTTTGATAGGTACTACAAACTAGTGTGTGGAAATCTTCATCACCTAGGTATGTAAAAGTGATGTTGTCGTAACCTTGCTTACCCCTTACCGTTTCAGTAGAATACTGCTCTCGCGCTTATAGGTGTTACACACCTCGGATATTGCCATCTTGACCGAGCCGAGAACGATCATCGTCGAGCAGTGTTGCTGCTTCGCTTGTTTAGGAAATGATTGTTTATTGCTTTTCTCTAGAGTTCACTTGACGTGTACATCCAAACAAAGCTCGTTTTATTCAAGCACGTATATTTAAGACCATGTGTAGTCATCTTGGGCAAACGAGCCAACCGCTTCGCCTGTTTCGAACCCGAGTTGGTTTCGAATCACACCTTGAAGTCAGCCTCAGTATATAAGATTCCTACAAAGATACGTTTAGCATATGTGCTAATTAGTGGGGCTATGGCGAGCTCAAAAATAAATCAATCTGCAATTTTAAAAAGTCCGCAGTATGTCACAGTCGTGTCAGGGTGACATCTATCACTTACATAGCGGTTAGTCAACTCGACGAGATGATCAATAGGACTAGTACGAAAAGTAGGACGTCTTCGCGGCGAACAAATCTTTCTTTCGAACGCAGTTAAACCTCCAGAAGTGGCAGTCACCTGTCAAACGTAGTAGAAGACTTTAAGACAGGCATCTCCTTGTGTCACTTTTGTATCAAGCAAGGCCATATTTATCGGTCGACGATGAGTCGCACGTGACGTTAGTCCATCATGTATGTACACAAACACACATGAAAGTCGGCGTGAATAACTGTGGCTTACCTTCCTAGCGCTCACATGCTGACTGACAAGATTCCATTGGATCCTATCTCTCTAATGGGAGGTCAGGATGGTGGCAATGTGGGCCGGTTCAATAGTATCGCGTATGTGTTAATAAAGTTCCTGGCCACAAGTCTTGCTCCCGGTATAGACCCAGTTCACATGCAGAGTATAAAGGGCCACTGATATAAGCTAGTTATTCTTTTCTCAGATAGTCTTGTCCCTTACTGCTCAATGGACCACAAAGCCCTGTTGGTTGTGACCTTTTTGTGGCCGTTGGGGAAAGCTATGCTGGAAATGATTTACGTGCTAACTCCTGTAATCGTGCAACAGATCTTCACTTGGGACTAACTTCAACTTGACTGGCGAAACGCGATATCCGAACTGTTGTCTTCCCTAAAAGATTTTGTTAGGTGACAGTATACGACGGGACTGAATGGGCACCAATACAGTGCAATGGACGCCCATTTTAAAGATAGATGCACATCCGATTCTTTCAATAGAACTTAGAAGTATTAAGGTTATCGAAAAGTTCTGCACTCCGATAACAGAAGGCCTCAGTATCTAGTACACAGTACGTGAAAACGTTGACAGGAAGAGCTTTGTTTGTGGCCATGGGTGAGCGCCGTGGGCGAGTACTATTCTTGGACTTAACAGATCCAGTGGGTTACTATAGGAACAGAACCCTACTTTAGAGCGCGCACGGAAAGCCCGAGCCTTCTCCCCCAGCATAATGCATGCCGTTTAGAGTATGACTAGTTCCGTTTAACGACATCTCACAAAAGTTTAGTCTGTAAGAGAAATTTTAATAAGGGCAACAACACTAGATGGCTCTAACTCATTCTTTTTCATAGCTAAACATCCAGCTGTAACGCTTTGATCGGCCAACCCTAACAGAATTGTATCTATGAGTTTGAAGGAGTGCCCGCCGATTGGTGTGCTATGTGTCTGCTGACGACTTTCGCTGCTTCATCGCTATAGCAACGGGAGAATTTAGGTTTATCGTCGAGACATAGTACATTCGCTAGAGTATCATTGCAGCCTGTGACGAAGCCGCCAATACATCACAGCGTCACTTATCCAATAGTAGTGAAACAGAGAAAACTTTTGCGTGTGGTTTACAGTCACTAAAAGAGAAGTGAATCAACTGTGTAGTTAGCTCGACTAGCTTCTAGGGTATAAGGAATCGCTAGACGATAGTTTATGATAGCCCTATCATGTCGAATACGCTGCGGGCTAACTGTGTTGTCATCGGTATATTTCAGTTTGATATATAAGAAAACCTAGTTAACCAATATCGACTGGTACGACTTAAACAATAGTGTCCCGTCTGTATAAATCATTTGAAGATAACATCTGAAGTAGGAATTGTCAGGAATTTAATGGAAAAAGCATTATATTAAACTGCACTCACATCTAATTACCTCTTCGTTAATCAAACGCGAAACTTAGACAATGGGATAACTTTGGTAATTAATGTACTCTCGAACAGAGTGAATGATAAACTTAGTGTAATACACGTATATATATATATATATATATATAAGTTGATGATAATCAAGTGTTTTCACTGAGACTAAAGACTAGACATCACAAACGATACTTTTTGGATTTTCTTTGCGTGAACGCGTGATCTCGCTCTTTTAACGTCAGTCCATAAGCTTTGCCATGTTGCGTGTTAACATAAGATTATCGATTTTTTCATTATCCGTAGGTGACTCGTACGTTGGCAAGACATCTTTAGTCAGCAATGGACCTTTTCCCAAAAACTACGAGATGGTATAAAATTGCCTCTTGAATTTGTGACGGGCACGAGCCCTCTCGGTTTTCTCGATAGGCCAAAGTCTGCTTCGACAATAACAGATACACAGCTTGAAAATCTAGTTTCCATTAGAGCGTCGAATGCATATATACTCCTCTATCCACTGGAACGTTATAGCTTTCCTCTTCACTCTTCCGTGCACCTTCTGATTAACCTAGAAATTCTATTAATGGTTCTTTTTCTTGCGTGCTTCTTGCTAGAGATTATAAATTCCGTAAATTGTATAAGCTCCACGAACTTTCGCAGCTAATGAAGAAAAAACGCCTAGATTCCCGGTCGTCTATTTTTCAGTTTTGTTCGGGAACTGTCGCTTGTCAATCTGCATCGCTCACTATTTGAATCGCTAAGTGTGTGATAGATCCAGCTATCTAGATCGATCATTTGAAACATGGCATTACAATGTACGCTGTTTCTATTGACGATCCGCTGGTAAAAAAAGATGATAAATTCATTGGACATGTTAATGACATCAATTCATTCATCTGTATTTTTCAATTCTCTCACGACTGGTTATTTTGCAGAACATGCAGCAGTTGAATGTAAGAACTGAAAAGCAACTAAAATACAATGCTTGGGATGACTTCGATAAATTCCACCTCGCCTCGAATATGTGGAAGATAAAATCAAAACAAATTTTTTTTCCGGAAACTACAAAAGTAATAAGACAACCATATACTCCGATGGAGAAGCAAGAGCAAATTTACAGGCTTAGAAAAAGTAGGTTTACAATTTGCAAAAGTAAGCGTCTAGTCCTTCGTAGAAAATTTTGCAAATATCAACCATTAGAACACACGCATTATTTTCAATGGTGACGTGACAACAGTGACAATGAACGAAGGTTTGCAGTTAGTGTTACCGTTAACCTACAGACGTAGTTTGACTATGTATACATCGAACAGCATGTCTGAGTTTTACGTGTAGTAACATATGTTAAGATTTCCAGCCATGAAAAAGTACAAGTGACCAATCTGACCTTTATTGCTGATAAATAAATAATAAATAAGTAAATGATTGATCAGTTAGTTTCGCCTTTTATATACATAAGCCATCTAGTTACACTAAGAACAAAGTAGTTCGCAAGGGCACGTGTAAAATCGTTACGATCGTCAGATGAAACGTGTCAAAATAAATCTGCAAATTCGTTCGTATAAGAAATACGTATAATCACGTTGCAGACGCTATTTAGGTTGTAGGAGAAAAGGACAAGGCCATTATGTTTTTCGGAAATTGGCACGCAACGGAACCACTTGGAGAGACGATGGGAATTTTCTATGTGCTTCTGGAGAACGGAATATAGCTACTATCCAATAATAATAAAACATTCAAGAGAAAATTCCGTCAAATAACTATTTAGAAAAAAGAACTCGGCATTACTTACAAACATTTGCGAGCATTTATGCGACTCCGGGTAACTTGTATTGTGACTCCATCATTGCGTACTATATAGCAGATTTCAATACCTGTGATTTGCTTATTTTTTGCACTGAGTAACTGATAAGTTGTTTTTGCTAGTTTCGCGTCCACTATAGATTTAATTATCCACACGGCAAGTCTATGGTTGCTCCCTTCCCTTCCCTTAACTACAATGCACTCACACGCTTACGTTGAAACTAACTTTAATTATTATCCCATAAATAAGCGATTTTTCTTCAACAAGTTATAATATTTAAAGCAGCGGAGCTTGTACTATATTTACTATGTATATATACAACTACTAATACTCATAATATTCAAGCATTAACACCGGCCTGAAGAATAACCTTAGGGTAAAAAATCTTCGGATATACTTGCATACGAGCATGAAACAACGAGGACTAAATATATGTAAAATCTGTTTATGCTGGACAGCTTTTGATGAGCTCAATATAAACGCTCGCATCGAATCATTCGTTAATAACCTTAGTAGAAACATGTTTCTAATAAGGGTTCAAAAAGTTACTGGTCACATCTTAATGATCGCTGAATTGATTTCAGACACTGGGACTGAATATATCGGTGAAAACGGTGAGAATCCCGGATACAAAATACAAAGTCGTGAGTTTCCTTTGAGTATACGCACATATACAAATATATATGCACGTACATGTTTAGGTCTACCCGTAAATAAATAAACGGAAAACCACACATTTGGGTTAACAATAATCAACTTGAGAGCTTTAGGTTCTGTCGCTTCAACAGCTTTCGCTGTCGGAATTTAGGTTGTATTCACAAAATAACGTTATAGTAATACGTAGTAATACCCAGTAGGAAAACCGATTGCGGCCTGCTTTTGACATCTGTCCCAGAGGGCAGCATCTTTTCGTTGCGATAGAGGTCAGTACACGCAAGTGTCAGAATTAATATTCGCGCTGACTTCTATGTAGCCTGACGGTCATTAGGCGAGCAATAGGACAACAATTAAAAATGTGGTGATGCAACCTGCTTGTAAATAATGTCATTGAAGGAAAGATAGAACATTTTCGCAGCAGTTCTCGTTATGCCATCACTAGACAAAGGATGCTTGATTATGTGAGCAGAAACATACGCAAGACTTTTAACTTGCCGTTGTGTGCTGAACTATCGCGGATCTGAAGCATGGGGGTTGTTCAGAAGGGGGCTTTCTATAATATGTTGCCGGAACCCACGAAAAGCGTGCTTGCATTGCGGAGTATCAGCCCCGATGCGAAGTGCTGCATGTTATTTGACTATAGAATTTGTTGAAATGGTTACGGCTACCCCTACTACAATGCAAGCATTGTGTAGAAGTTGGTATTTTTTTGTAGACGGGTGGGGTCGGTGCGGTCTGCCCATAAGTGCGGATTGAACGTACGTGGCAGCGTGAACGCAGCGCATTATACGCTAAGCTGTCCCGCTAGATAGTGTATGCAGAATCAGGATCACACTTCTACCAAATCGAATATATGTTATTTTTATATGAATTTGAGTACCTGTATGGATATAGGTAGGGCTACACAGTAACGCTTTTCTAAAATAAGCTGTCAATTCACATACTTCAGCGTTTTTTTTTTTAACCACCATATCTAATTTCTAAACGAAATATATTGTCTAGGACTCTTAATGTACAACATGCTAGTAATTTAACTCGGTTCTAAATTGCAGGATATATTTGTGCACGATTGTTCGGGGAAAAAAGTCTACGCGGATCTTCTAGAAAGAATGGTCAGAGCATTCAGATTTGTTACAGCGTTATTGTTATTATCTCTTTCTAATTATAACTGAGACTCGAGGGTTGATACGGTGAAAAGCACTCGTTCCTGATATAGTAATTAAGAAAATTATTTTTTCACTAATATATTTCAGTGGACAGACGCGACACTTGTGGTTGTTGCTTACGACGTCACGTCAGATAGAAGTTTTCGGGCATCAAAGGACTGGTATACAAGATGTATTAAAGCGATTCAGGAGCATCCCATACTTGGTGGGTACAAACAAATATTCACGATCCTTGAATCTAATACAATGGATGTTTGGGATTCTGCCTATACCTACATAGAGGATAGAAGGCTCTGTATTACGTTCGAAGATTTTTATTTTGAGGAGCTTATTCCCAGTTGTACGTTGATTTGTCTCGTCACAAATAGATACGTGCAAGACAAGAGTGATTCGGTGAGCTTATTCATGCTTAAGACTTAAATATATTTAGAAGAATAGATCTGACAACGAGCCTACTTAGCACGTAAGCATTACTCTGCGTAGGCGGGCAGGCCCGAAACTGCGCTCTCATTTCCGATCGGTAAAATGTTTACTTCAATGTTCCTTGAATAAAGTTTTGACATTTTTCGATACGGGTCCTACCTTCATTCTGTACTTAGGTGCCGCGCATGCAAAAACAAACTCCCACAGCATTATCATTGAGAGCATCAACGATGACTGTCAAATGTTGTTTTCAATGTAGCTGTTCTAACCTGACCTCATTATTGACATGTTTGTGTGGCTTCGAACGTATAAATCACAGGAGCGCTCGTAGCATGTAAAACGGACTTGGCAGATCGGCGGACAGTGACCCCAGCCCAAGGAGAGTCAATGGCCCGTGAGCTTGGCCTAAGATATTTTGAGTGTTCGACCAAAGAAGGCGCAAACGTCGATGCGGCGTTTTTCTATCTCGCCCACGAATGGTACAAGCAGTATATTGATAAGGTCGATTTGTTTGCTACAGCTCATCTCTAAACTTCAGCATTAAGCGTCAAAAACTTTCTGTACAGTAATAAATTTAAAAAAAATATGTTAAAAACCTAAAGAAAATCAGATAGATAAAGATATAATTGTGTTCGTTGTTTAGGTCTGCTGTAAATAGTTTTCTTGTTTTTTCAGTTTTGGTCGAGTATCGGAGTAAATTTTTCGATATGGCACCGTCGTTAGGCATTAGTCTCCATTAGGAACTTTCACTAGGAAAAGAAGTACGCCTACAACTCGATTCGAATCTAGACCACCATTATGTGTGCACCTTAAGCACTTACTCTATTTACTATTAACTAGAAAACAACATTGTAAAATAAATGTATATGTCACCAATACAGGGTACAGTCTTCGTGAGGAAACGTTTAAGATATAGAAAATGAAAATGCTCTGGAACAATTAAAATTGCACTCTAAGAACATTTTGGTGCCAAAATAAATGTGTCTAATGATACAATTAGTTGCTATAAAGAGGGTCATTTTAGGCTAGAAATCGGCATATATTCTCAGATTTTAGAATCCGTTTTAGATAATGTATAGCATTTATGTCGTGTCAGCGAGTATTGTAAAGAAAAATGAAGATAATTCCATCCTTACTATAAAAATAACCTTAATTTTTTAGGATTGTTTATCTTCACGTGGTTCATTGAAAATATAAGACCAGAAAGAGAGCGTTATTTGATGACCTCATGTTCTTACTTCAGTTGGCCAAGAACTTCCATTTAATTGTGGTATGTGTACAGGTTTGTTAAACACCGATGTTAAAGTTTTTGAAGCCCGCTGATCGTACGGCGACGATCGATCGATTGATAGGTGAGTAAAAACGCAGTACACATGTGAGCTCTGCAGCACGCAGGTCGATCGATACATACTCAATGTGTCTTCCGTGTATACTCCATCGTACATCCTAGCTAGATAGTGTAAAGAATTAGGCTATTGACAACATGGGTAGCGTATTTAGCGTAGTGTAACATAGCGTACCTAGCAGCAACGGAATTAGCTTTATGATATAGTATGTTTTCTCGGTCATAACTTGTAGCCATCGTTGCCAGCTAGTCGTCCACGCACCATTCGTATGTCGTCAGTACCGTACCCTTTACGACTTAATGTGATGACGGTCTTGCGTTTTCGCTGAGACGTCTTCGAATTGACCACAGCCCTTACGACTGTGCGTCGGTAACGGGCCGCTCACACAGTCGTTCATCGTCCTAGTACGTCCCCAGTTCTTTTCCTTTCGAATTGAATTTAGCGACCTTGTATGGTATATGACGGCTTACTCCCCGTACAGCGGGGGTGTAGCCTCCCCTATCCGTAAGGATTCTTTACGTCCGAAGATCTTTCTGCCTTCAATAGTCTTTGGCGACCAAGACCTCCTTCGTGCCCCCATTCCAGCGCCGGCGACCACACAAGCTGCAACCTGGTGCCATTATCGATGCTAACAACTCCAACGGTGATGCTATACTTCTTGCGGTCTCTTTGATGGCGTTCCCCGCCCTCTACAATCGAGCAGGAATTGGCTAGACGTACTGGTGGTCGATCCGCAGGTCCAGCGGTGTTTTCGGTTCCACGGGCTTGGTTTGGCATAGGCTTCGTGCCTGTCATTAAATTGTGGTAGGTCATGCTGTTTATTGGAAACTGCCAACGTACTGTTCAGTGGTTAAAGCTCCTATACCCTATTTGTATACATTCCAGCAGTCATTTGTTATCCATATCTGTGGCCATAAAAAAATTCTAGACATGGAAAGAGAAAAGCTCTCAGAGGTGGCCGACTCGACGGATGCAAATCTTACTAATGTAACGCGGATGATGTACACTCTTGGAGGATTTCTGTACCTTTGGCAAATAGCAGAGTTGTAAGTCTTGTTTGTCTATTCACCTATTTTTATGACTTGGGTCTTACGTGTTTAACAACGTCGTTTGCAACTCAAATAAAATTTACCATATCGAAAGATAACTTACAAGGGTGAGGGCGCAGCGACGATGATCGTCACAAATGAATTCTATAAAAAAGGAGTTGCTATTGACCGCATATCAACTAACATTAGAGTATAAAGTGGAGTAAATGAGAAGCCCGAAGTCAACGCAATCAGGGGTACGCTGTGAGAAGCGAACGTGCCATTATCATTGCCACTTGATGCTTTTTACGGAAAAGCTTTTGAATAACAACCCACGTATTGCAGGTCTCCCAAGAACATTAACTGGCCTAAAGTCGTTGCCGTAACAATGCTTCATTCAGAACAAATGGCCGCAAACGGAAAAAGCAGCCGATTAACTTCATGCATAACAATAGTTGTACCATGTGCGATATTAAACATGTTAGGCATACCGGTTAGAACATTTAGACTGTTTCTACCGATTTGTTTATGCCCAGCTGTGTTATAATCCGTTCGGATAGATTGCATTTGAAGCCAACGGAATTACAACAATTGTATTACGACAGTCGTTGCAACGCAAGATATTTCCAAAAGATGCAGTATAATTATGTATAAGTATGAAAACTTTCAGATTTTATCAGAGCTTATCCCCAGCTTGAAATATTAGTACGTATGGGAAGGCAAACCTAGTGAAAGCTCGCAGCTACCGATACATCTAAAACTCAGTAAATACCTTAGGTCGGCACGATGTCTTAGGGTCTCTATGATTTCAGAAAGTTATTTTGCATTTAAGAGAGAGGCTTTGAAAGGCACAGAAGGAACAACGAACAGACTGAGCGGCCGGTTCAATAACCCCTTTTAATAATGTCTCAGGAGGAACTCACAGTTTTTGTAACAATGTCCAAAAGAAAGAGGCCTTATTATAAGAGACGCACTGAAGTGATTTTAACGCGGTTTCGCTGTGCTTATTCTTCAGAGGTTCCAAAAAAAAACCTTAACCAGGTTGGAATCGCCAGGTTTAGTGGGTATTAGCGCAGTGAACTCAAGCTTTCACTAAACGAGTTTTAACGTATTTACTTGCGTCCTTTAAAAAAGGCACCTGCAGAGTAAAAAAAAATTGCAGAGTTAGTACAGTACAGGAAACTGGAGCGCTAATGTGAAGTGCGTTGCCCAATTCTGGTTTTTTTTTCACACGTTTCTTATTTATTTGCCTACATCCATACACACGGGTATCTCTTAAAGTTAAAACTAGATGAGGCAACATACGAAACATGCTTCATGCACTCGACTGAGTCTATTAGGCCTTTTTTCATATATATATATATATATTATAATTAGAAAGCCAAAAATAGTATCATAAAATCAAAATAACACTTATACAGATATCTAGTTTGACTGTCGATTCCAGTGGTGCATACTTGTAAATCTATATAAATGTTTCAAGGTACGCTCTGTGCTGCTGTTAGAGTTTTTTCAGACGGCTGGCTTTCAACATAAAATGAAGCTTGTTTGCCAGCTTTCGAAGCTAGGCTATATCCCTAAGTTTAGTAGGCAAATATTTTACCGTTGAGCCCTTACACGAAAACATACACATAGATTCGGTGAGTTTTATCGCCTGTAGTACATTTGAGTAGATGAATGAATGCAATGTTGTAAAACACCAAATAGTAACTCAAAAATGAAGAGAAATAGCAGGGGGCTTGAAATATGAAAATATTGAATGTAAGTTGTTTTTTTTTTTAGCAAGTGAAAACTTGCTTGGAAAAATCTTGGTCTCTCTCTACTATTATGAATCTTTTTCCAAAGTTGGAAAACTTCTTTCACTGAAATCCTTTAAATACGGCAGCCTCTCATTAATAGGAACATATACAGATGCATTTATTAATGATAATAAAACTCACACTATATATTGAGCAAGCGTAATTAAATTAAGAAACATTTATAAACAGTCACTTTATCCTTCCTCCTAGCAAACAAAGCATAAATTTATGTTGATCTAAGTCGAAATTACATATATATATATATATATATATATATATATATATATATATAAAAAAATAACAAGCAGATACTGTGTAGGTTTCCAGTAGTACTTTATTATCACCCATGTTGCCACGATTGCCAATAATCGCATTTGCCCATAAACAACCACAGATATTGTATTTCCGCTACCTCACAAGACAGCCAGGATCACAAACAACATATGCCATTTGTTTTCTAACGCAATACAGAGTGCTCTCGCCTGTCAACTGCCGTTCTTATCGGACGGTGAAAATCCTACTGTTTGACGATCGGAAGTTAATGAATTTCCGTATTTACGTTACATGTGGCTTACTAATTGACTGTTTTTATTGTTAGATATGGGGCCGGCTTCCAGCTGGAAATGAAGTCTGTCTACGCTCGGACTTGGGCCTAGACCACAACGTGTCTCTATGATTAGCGGGCAAATACGTAACCCGCTATGCTGTTACGGGGACTGTTTTTCTGGACATTTAGGATTGGCTGTCAGCCTTTAAGATAACGATGAACACAAAGCGTTATTTGTGAGAACTTTCATCGAAATTTCTAGATTGAAATGGGAATTACAAGGTCAATCAGTTTATAAACTTCAAGATTTAGTACCCAACAGCCGACGCGCAGCAGCACTGATATAACTCTAGTACGCCCTTGCACTATGTCTCACGGAGAACAATACCGACCGACTTTTCGTTTTGATCGACCGACGAACTTCGGCATAATTAGCTGCTTTGTTTTTGAGTTGATACGTTTCTCGAGACGCAGTAACTGCAAAATTCGTGAACTGAATCAGAACTGTGCACTTTTCCAAAATACTAACTAACTTGCACGAGTTATAGGGGCTTTTAGGGCTTCCGCCAACTATTCTGAAGGTTTTTAAGTACCAAAAAAGGGTCGCCTTACGACGAAATTACAATGTTACTACCTCTGCTACGAGTTAACGCAATAAGTCGATATTGTAACGTAAACTGGCAGCGTAACGTAAGTTTATCTCTACTCAATACTTTCTCAATCGATATATAATAATGTAATGCCTGTCACGATAGCTTGGTGTTCGGAAGTTCTCTTATATGATAGAAACAAATGCCTTTTAGTTAAGTCTCATACATAGTCAATATGCTACTCTTCGTAAATACTGTTTGGCAGAAGATACGCACACAGAATACTAAATACCTAAATATATCAATTAGAGGTGTACGACCACACTGTTGTATTTTTAATATCATCGAAGATTTGTAGACGTGCACACATAGGTCGGCGTCTTTTAGACAGAAAAAGACCTCTTTACTATATGCGTGGCATGAATGTTTCTTACTTACTTCGTTTGGCTGTGCCTTAAAATCTCCCAAAGTTGAGGCTGTTAACCGTTAATTGTTGTACTTCGATAAGTTTCAAGAAATTGAGATGTTTGTGATACAATCATGTCAATAGTCTCGTTTGATTGTAAAATATCACTAACTGTTGAAATTATCATTCGTTCATATAACATGTTGAAGGATCGAACGCACTTGTATAGATGCGCCGTAGCTCAGCAGTGTTGGCATATATATATATATATATATGTTGAAGATATATGCAAACATTGGGCTCAATTTAACGACAGTATTGCTTCTGTTTCGAGTTCGTGGTTGCATGTTCGAATCTGGACATTCGCGTGAGGTTTTTTCATTTAGGAAAGCATCTATTTACGTAGAGAAGATGATGACCCTGGTTGGAGGTATCAGATCGTGAAAGGACCTAGCTCGAAAAGGAAGGATCTCTTCCGTGAGAGAAGAAATGCTATTATATACCAGCAATGTGGAAAAGATATGTGTAGAGCGTACGTGGCTACGAGGCCTAGCGGCTCTATGCAACGGTCTCCATAATAGCGAAGTTCAACGAACTCCAGAACAGAAAGCTATGAGACACTCTAGTTAAAGGCTCGGTCAATCGTCAGAAGCCATATACGTTATAGGTAGCCTAGGCAGATGCGTTATCAGTTGTATGCTTTATCCTGAGTTTGTGCTACTGCCAGTAGCACCACTGCGACTACGTATAGACTTCTTAGCACCTTTCGACGTCACTCTGCTTCATCTTATCCATAATAGAGGCTTCTTTAAATGCGTCCATTGGGTGTTATCTACGCATGTAAGGATATATATATATATATATATATATATATCAGCAAGCGTCACAGTTCCCAGGATTAATGATGTATCATATTCGTTGTAAGTACAATCTGGCAGAAGCAGCGATATGGCAACGCGGCATGCGATCAGTCATAAATTTATAGGAGCTTTGCCACACCATATCCGTACAAGCCCTGAGACGTATGCTATCGTACTGCTATGGAAATCGCGTATACGCTGGCTATACGACATTTCAGTGTACCCTAGTCATTCTAACGACATCATGATTTACTGGCGAGTGCCGTTGCCAATATGTCTGTGACTGTCTTTTAATGTTCTACTTGGTATGCGACTCTGCACATTTCGATGCACATTTTCCTTGTTAAAAATTAAAAAACGTTCATATTGAGTAACGAGAGCTTCGACTAGCCTGACAGCTGCGATCATTAACATTGGTTATGCCGGAACACTGTGCACATGCGTCAGGCACATGATATATTGGCTTTTTAAAAAATATCCGCTGTACAGTACCTGGCATCCGTAATCGTCCTTTTGGTTAGACAGTTGATTTATTAGTAACTAGAATTTTCTATGTGAAGAAATTGTGAAAATGCGAATTTGTGCGATTAATCAAATGACTAGTAGTTATAAAAAAACAGTGCACTACGCTACAGTTATTACAGATGTTACGAAATGTAATGAATAACTAAAATAGTTTTTAAATCATATAAACACATCGTTATTAAATTACACAAAACGAATTTTACTTTACTTTTTCGAATAGTATTTTTTTTTTGTCTTTCAACAGCGCCTCCTCTGCTGCCGATTGTAATTTGCGCTACCGTTAATATTACCTCCTTCGACGAGTTACCGTTGGGTTGAGATACCGAACCTTACCGCTTGGGCTGTTCTCAGTGGGTTTAAACGGCTTTGGTACTCTACCATCCATTCGGGCGTCTAACCAACCGCTTTATGTCATTGTCTGCATAGGCTATTGCCACCTTTCAGACTACCCAAAGCGAACGTCGGTCGCCAAGCCTCATTGCTTATAACGGTGGTGAAATTGGCACCACACGATTCTAGATTTCTTTTTTAGAATCAATTGAATGAATTTCGCTGTATGAATGAAAATTATATCAGGGTTATTTTAAAAAATGAAAATCCTTGGCTTATTGAGATATGAAACGCTCGTACTTTGTTAACATTGTACGTAACACCGCGTATACGAATAAGATTCTGTAAACGCTTTTACCGTAATCTATAAAGGCCGCCAATTATCCCAAGTAGAAATAATAAGATGAAAGACTAAGAAAAACTTCATAATGCCTGGCGCATTGTGCTCGTAAAAGGTGGCACCAAAGTATACAAATCTAAACTATTAACAGGCAGTAAAATTGTATACATGGGTAAAAAGTAAATAATGTAAGAACTCCTATCCCTGATCGTTTAGAAAAAAATAAGCCGTATTGGTATCATAAATATACATTTAGCAGACGAGATATCCATAATTTAGTTTCCGTGTGAATTTCCTGTGGGTACAATTGACTGTAATCGATGCAACGTGAGACGATTTCCGAAGGCTCTCTGCCGTACCCAGTTTCTGGGTCTCGCACTCATAGCGCTTGCATGCCTCCAGAGTTCCGCATACTCCTAGGGTACATAGCAAACTAACATATGATGAGGCAAAAACGTTCTTTGAAAGAACGTGTAGTATCAAGAAAGGAGCAATTCTGATATCATGGCAAGCGCGTTTTCTGTAGAATCGATGTTGGTTTCTCATCTCTGATGGTGACATTTATACACCCTTGAACATGCGTTATTTCCCTCTTTTATTTTCATCGTCGCCAAACCCGTCTTCAATAAAATTATTTGCAAAACTTACGAATCAAGCGTAGCTTACATAAGCTGTAACTTATAGTTGTCAGCTAAGCTTCGAATTCAAACCGATCATATCAATTGAGCATCTGCAGTACAGTTACAAATGTGAACATTGTCTGTAATTTCAAGTGACACTATTGTTTTAGCATGCAGGCGCCTTGCACTTCTTTGGTCCCATTGCAGCTTCATCTTTTGGGCAAAAATAACATATTTACAGGACATATTCCTGTGTAAAATAGCTGAATATATGCAAAATTTCGATATGTGCCAGAATCGATATTAGGAATGGCTTCAATGCGACCGCTGATATTTTTTACCGCGAACTTTTAAATAAAAAGACAAAACATTACACTCCATCGTTGCAGGTTTTTTTTTACTTTCTAAGAAGCGATGATCAGTTTGTTTCGTTTACCTTTTCAATCACCAGGCCTAGGTTCGATACGATTTTTACGAAACAGTATTATTTCTCTCTTGATCTTTGAATTTTTCGTGGTTTGCTCAAAGAACTGCGCGACTCTTTGTGCGTGTACAGATGCTCAATTATTTGAGCTAGTTCACGAGGCTGAACCTCTATCGAAATGACTTGAAGGATTCCTAAAATCCAGCCTGATTTTGCTAACAACTTCAAGGCCGGCGACTTCAAGCAGCTTTCATGGCAGAACACGTAGATCGGGAGCTAAAACACTGCAGCATTTTATTGACCTCTATCAGTTTGTGCCACCTCGGCGAATATATATCGGTGATATATATCGTAAACATCCCGTGATCGAAGGATGGTATAATGATCTATACTGATTATCAGTGTATGCTCTTGTATTTGGCTGATTGATTACTCTAACTAACAGCTTTTCTTAGACCGGTAAAGCGTTTTCCACAAATTTCAACTTCGCTATTATTTGGGCTCTTCTTGATATCAGTTGTTAAATACTGCTTTAGTCCACACGCAGTTGTTGCAAAACGATTGCCAATGAAGCACAACTATTTTCAGCGTCATGTTGAGCTAGTGGCAAATAAGCTATTTCGGTTCATGTTGGTACATGGTATGCAACGCTAAGGAAATGGATAGATATAGATAGATAGATAGATAGACATAGATATATAGACAGATAGATAGTTGACGTCACATACAGAATGCTCTCAGGAAAACAAGCCGTTTTCAGATGGCTCAACTAATTAGGGCATGGCAAAGGTAGAGATTCTTCGCCAGTAAGTGTTGTTTGTCAGACTCTGGAATGAGTCAAGAAGATGAAAACCCTAATAGACTATTTATTATCAGAAAATCGTGCACGAAAGTAAAAGTCCTGTACCTCAAAAAGAAATTCAGCGCGAAGCTAGTGGCTATCACGAAAAAAATTAAGTACGTTCTAGGAATAACGGCAATTCAAGGATACCCTCAGTTCTCGGACAAGACAGAAACTATAGCAGTTGCAACAAATCTTAAAGTACTTACCGAAAGTCGCAAAGATACGGCGGTCAGATCGGCTATACTGGAAAGCTGGGCCAAACTAAAGAACCTAACGATGAATCCTGTGCTCGTCCCGTGAAGATACAAATCCTTGTATCGATGAGGTACGGACTCAGCGGATCTCTGCTCCTATTTAGAAACCAACAGATCAGCATAGGCGCAGTAATTGCTGATTCACTAATCTCGATATTTAGTGACATCTACAAATATTTTTAGTCATATTAGGAATATTGCTCACTTTAGTATTTCGCCAGATACCCTGCATGTCTAAATATACTGAAACTAAGAATCAGATTTGCAAAAATGGGATGACTTTAACAATTTCATTGATGGAGATACTTAGGACAACGAAGTTGAGGCGCGATGGGTTCTATTATAAATCTGACAGTAGTAATATAGCATGGCCCTCTCGTAACTATTATTCAAGCAAGCAATTACGATTCCATAAAGATTTACTCTAAATAGTCAACAGTGGAATTTCCATTTTTCTCAAAAATTGCTCGCTCCTATAATATGTATTTGAGATACTATGAGGTATGCTGTGAGGAACGTGTGTATTTTATATGAGGGTCAATATGCCATTCAAACAGCCTAGATTAGAAAGTTAAGGAGTATAAAAAGAACCTTAAAAGAACTGGCATTTGGGGGCTGTGTGTGTACCGCTTGTGGGTTGGGCGTGCACCTTTTACCCTGCGTAGCAGAAAGATTTCGGAGCCGCTTATGGAGTAGTCCAACGCTGGAAGGCGCTTCAAGCTAAGGATCGACTAAGAAAATGTAAGAAAGGTTGCTAAGTGATAACGCTATGTCCTTTGGTGAATGTCCTGTAAGTACTGATAGCGCCTAATGGCCAACGAAGTTGGAACGACTTTTATTAATAAATATGTGGCGTTTTTTTGAGCATAAACCCAATATAAGTGGTATGTAATTAAGGACATGCATCTCGGTCCCTCTGCTTACGAGTAGAGCGTACCAATATGTGGCTTACTTACCAAAAAGACCCAGCACTGTCACCAGTGCACTTCAACGTACTTGTCGTCATAGACGAGGCAGTTTTACTGAGCGCCACCGCCTAACGAGGTCAAACGTATGCAGTGCATTTAGGTTACGTGCAGAATCATTTCACCCCCGCGAGTCCTAAAAATCATCCTTTAGGTTTACCATAAGTCGTCTATAGCCGCCCAAACGAGTGGCGGTCGCGTCGGTGGCAGCAAAACAATTGAGCCAGATTTAGTGGACAATAAGGCAAATTTTCGTACAAGCGAAAGCTTGAGAAAGCAGTTCGTTGGAAGATGGGAAAATTTAATCCTAGGGCTTCCATAATCTAACATGCCCTGCTGTGTGTTAATTCCGCCTAACTGGTCAATAGCAAAGTAGAGTGAACTATGATGGCCACGCATTGATGTTTGACATGTTCTGTGTTTAGATGCCCGCCCCTGGAAGCGACATCGACCGTTGCTAGATCTCGCCTGTACCCGTGACAACGGAGTGGATACCGTGTGTGCCTGTCAAACTTAAGGACTCGGGTTCGTCTCGGTTTGAGTCCGTGCGCAAATAGACGTCGTTTCGTACTACGAGTGAGCCATATGAAGTAATGGTTTGCAAATCAAGAACAAAACAAAAAAACAATTTTTAAGTTCTATATTTTCGAAAAAACCATTTGCAGCACCTCCTTGTTTTGTGGGGGCATGTGCGGTAATTAGAACTTCTAGCTGTAGCCATTTGTAGTGATGTATATGATTTAACGAGTACGTACAATGAAAGGTATCAGTACATTAGTTTCGGATATCAAACACATCTACCTTTGGGAGACAGAAATAATGCAACAAATTCTACCTATGACCAAACTGATGCAATTTAAATAGTTACTAAAAGGTAGATTTTAGTAATCTGTACAGGGCATAGCAACACTCGGGAGATGAAGCCGTATTAATTCGACGGCTCTACGCGAGCGAATAAACACACATGTCTGATGGCCAATATGCTTTTCTGTCATAGTCCAGCCTTGCGACTATTTGATGCTCATACGAGCTCGAAGTATTGAAAGCTCACTGGCAGACGAGAAGGAGTTCGGAGATGGTAACGAGTAGGCGTTGTTCCAATAATGTCCTG
The DNA here is from genome assembly GCF_002532875.2 of Varroa jacobsoni. NCBI lineage: Eukaryota > Metazoa > Arthropoda > Arachnida > Mesostigmata > Varroidae > Varroa > Varroa jacobsoni. Next base: position 57,534 of record NW_019213900.1, read on the forward strand.
GCGTCAAGGAGTTGCAGCTCACAAGGTCAGGCCATCAAGAAGGGAGGTTTGTCCTGTGTAAAAAGAAAGGCATTACGCAATGATAACATGTGATAAAACGAGCACGAAAAGTATGCTTGATATGGGCATCGACACCCAAAAAAATGAACATTTTCACGGTAAAGCGTTCTGAGTTTTACGCACGCGCACACACAGCAGTCTGCTCGTTTGAACAATTCGACAGAGTCGACAGTGGTCGTTGGACACGAATTAATAATTTTGACAAATCCAAGACAACTGATTAATATCTAAATACACAGCGAAGCCTTTGGGACGGACTGTATAGCCTGACTGGATTGCATTGCACGGGCCTGGTCGTCGAAGGCACATAAAATTTGAGATCAGGGCCCATGACATATGGTTTAGAAACGTGTGGCTAATTATTAAATAAAATCATAAAATGTGCAACAATGACGATTTTTATCCAATAACCAAAAAAGCTGTCCACGCAGAACGGTAGAACGCGGACAAAGGTCAAACAGATATTGACGGTAGATGTAGTAAGCAATCAGTAATGACGAACTCACAAGCAGGCAACAACATGACGTACGTAGGAAAATATCGTTTGAGTAAAGGTCAACTCAGCTGACTACTATCGATAAACATGGCTCGACTCGTAGTGCAAACACGAATTAACCCGTGGGTATGGGCTTGAAGACACACAAACATAAGAAGACAAGAAGATTTCGTACTTGAGAAATTGTTGTTCCGATAAATGATTATGCTCGACGATGAGAGACCAATTCTGAGACGTTGCACTGTTGCTTTGTCTGGTCAACTATCACAGATGTTGAGTAAACTACGCGTTACGTGATCAGCTTGCTAGAGAAATCATACGATTAGAGAGCGATTTGACATTAGTATACCGGAACTAGAGAAGAACTTACAAATTTCATGTTACTATAGGAACAATCGAAGTTGTTTGACGGTCTAGCCAGGACCACGAGACGACATATGAAGTTCCATCACTAGGCGTGGCAGTTTTTATAAGATCAAACCTATCGATGGCACTAGTAAATCGGAATGGACACTGAGGCTATTTTCAAGCTGATCTTTGCCGAAGACCGAGAAGATCGACAGTAACAAAAGGCGTTCGTTTATTCATTCGACGAATAAGTGTTTAGCTCAGATAAACTGTTCCGTATTGCCCATAGGCTATACACAGTTGTCGCACTTCAGTTTCGATGACCGAACGAAACGTGGTTCCGTGTATGCACGATCGGCTAATTTTGTCCAGTTGGAACAGCATGCATTGTTTTGCTCACTGACAAAAACTGTCTCTATTGCCTTCTTGCAACTAAGAGACCATCTGTAGCCATTCCCCAGTCATTCGAACGTAGTTGTCCTTTCATCGTACCGTTTCTCACACAGCCTTAATATTAACACAGTTTAACGAAATAAGCAGAACTTGAACTTATCCTAGGAAAAGCATTTACGCAACAATCCACCTGAAGATCTCAATCGCACCTGTATGCTGCCAAACCTGTTGTGAGCCATTTTACCTTAGAGCTTCTCTACTTACTGTATGTATTGGCTCACACAGCAAATGACTTTGCACTGAGCGATTATTCCCTCCGTCAGGCCAAAGACTGCGAACACACTATATGAACGTTTGCAGTGGAAGTCTCGTGCCGCTTATCTAGACGATCCCAGGAACCCTCGACACAAGAAGATGTCGTCGTGCAAGCTTCAGGTTCCTTAGAACCTCTTAATATAGTGACATCGGAAATTCGCTTCCTGCAAAGTTGTCTTCGTCTGTATAATACTGAATGCATGCAGACCCCTTTGCTGCCTGCTTACAGGAAACGTCTTAATTTAAATAGCGAATTGTTCAAGATAAAATTATTTGACATGCTTCGTAGCGCGGAATCATAGATCTGAGTGGAGGCTGGCGTGGTTTAAAAATAAAAAGAAGCTAAATTTGCCGCTGATTGATTCAACGTAGGGCGGTAAATTTGAGTTTATTTACGGTGCTGCCATTTTAACATACATTGAAGAACGAACCCCATAATGATGCAGTGCACATGCTTAATCCGCATTATGTCTACATACGATTAGCAGTGCATTACGTCCTTGCACAATTAGACAAGGAAAATAAGCGAGCTTTTATACATATGTAGAATATTAAGTAAAAATGTACAATACAGAAAAAAGTAATTTGAACAAGCTTTTGAACACACTCTAAATATTCTGTGTAATTAAATTTTAGAATTTACGAATCTAGAAAAGGCACACTCTTTTTAGGCCGAACAAGGTGCTTGCGATAGGTAACCGGGTGCATCCAGTCGTTCGTTCCGCAACGTGACATCACGTCACGTCTGAGTGCTTCTTCTCATACGAAAAAAATTTACTTCGAATCATACAACTTTTATGCCGTACCTTTGATCTAAGGATAAGCAAAAACACACTGAAGTTCTACGTCGTACTCCTCTCGTCGTGTTCTCCTATTCATAATAGACGTAACGGTAGTTTCGAGCATGTTGAAAATAAGTGAGGGGTTGCTTCAAGGCTTTTTGTTTAGAAAATGGTTAAGAACCTTGAAATTTTCCATTTCAGCTATTGGGCTCAACGTTATACTAGCACACTAAACACAGCAAACGATCTCTAGATTCACAAAAAATATATAATAAATTGAACAAAAAATAAATAGTAACGAAAACGTCTCAAGACATTCACAAAAAATGTCGCCATTAAAAATTCCTTCGGTTGACTTTGGGCACGAATCGATGTGTGTACGGTCACGCTTGAGCCGAGATAACGATCCCACGACGGACATTTCGTAGTGAATAAATCGCTGAAGATTATTGATGTTATTTACTAAATCATTTTAATTCGCTTCTGCTAGGTGGTCGCCTTTTTCCCCAATAAACATATAAAAATGATTATAGAAAATTTCATATATTTATTGCTATCTATCTGGTCATTTTGGTCAATCTATCTGGTCAATGCATGGTAATTCCACGTAATTCTCAGTGCTAGAAATACAAAACAGGGTTTCCTGACAAGGTAGCGCAAGTGGCATGTTCGTTACTTGTTGTATCCGAAAATAGTATCTGTAAGCCTTGAAATGGATATAAGGTTTCGGGATGGGTTCGTCACGGGTCGTATATAGTACGAGAAATGAGAAAGTCGGGACTTGTGCAACGCATTGGGCCTCTTCCAAAGTAACATGGCAGTATGTACACTGTCGATTATAATCGTCAGCTTGAATCTTTGCGTTAAAGTTTTTGTTTATTAGAGGGTCAGGAGGAATCCCCTTTCTCTTAAGTGTTGTCCCAATAACGCGGTTCGTCACCTAGCTGTGCTGCAGGCTGTTTGGGCAAGGCTAGTGCTTTGTGGGCTCTCCGTCTGTTTTCCGGGCTTATCGTAATAGCTGCGGTAATTGTAAACTAGCAGCCGTCGGACGCAAACTGTTTGGGCATAACGGGAGTTCGGTCCAGTTAACAATTGCATGAATACGCGTAAGGGTTATATTGGTCTTTCGATAGTATTCTCTAGTGTGTACATCTGAAATTGCGGTTTTCGTCTATAGTGAACAAACCTACTATCAAGTTTCCCAAAATGTTGATATCACGACCCGGTACATCGTTTGCGATGACTTTGTACTTTGGGCCACCCAAATACCTGGGCTAAAATCGTAACAGCATGTTTTGATGGAAATGGGTGTACATATATATATATATATATATATATATATATATATATATATATAGCGAGAGAGAGGATAATTTCGCAAGCGTTTGAATCTACTCTGTTAGAGAATATATTATACACACTAGATTTTTGGAAAAGTTATGAGGTGAGTGAGTGAGTGAGTGACAGATTTACGGATTGCGCTTAAAAAAAGTTACTCGTTCTCCATTTGAAACTAACGGTTCTGCTAGTCCAGTGTCAACGTTCACCCCTGTAATTTCCTCATACACATAGCCCTATGCAGTATTAGTTATATCGCGGGAAAATAAACTGATCGTATGAAATTTTGGTTGAAGCTTTTAGTGGTTTTGTTGGCTTCTTTCGGAGATGTGGGGTGGCGAGCTTTGTGTCTTCAAATCACCTGCCGTGAAAGATCTTCTTCTGTCAGTCTTCTTGTAGAAGCGTCGTTTTTCACCGCCGCAAACGTCTCAATGCTGGATCTGTTTGTATCTTCGAATTATTTTACGGCTGTTGTTAGCATTCTTATGGCTTGCAAATCATTGTATTTGCTCCGGAATGTTAACGGCTGTTTATTGAATGCACCTTCGACAATAGAGTCTCCCCGAGGCGTGTGTGTCAACCGAGTTCTCAATGGAGAAATACGCCAAATCTTCGTCTAAGAAATCCTCGGCCTAGTTAACTCAAGTGGATTACATAAATCGAATGTTTAAGCTTGAATTATCAATATCGCATCTAATAGAAAACATTGCGTTTAATGAATTGAAACAAAATGGGCATGCACGACCTTAGTTGTCACGTTAACGTTCTTTAATGTGACAATTAAAGTCTTCGAATTGCTAATCTGAACTTGGTGGACATCTTTCTTCTCCTGACAATATATATACATCCAGCTGTAAAACGAAAATTGTATTTGAAGCCTAGAAATGCTGCTAAGTATATCCGAGCGGTTATATAGAGCGGCTATATTCAAGTAAGAGCCCGCTCAAAACGGCGGAAGATCAAGCGATACTGAACACGTATTAATCAAAATTGTCATTAACGATCGAACTTACGTAGCTTATTCTGTACAACTTCTAAGTGCGGATATTTCAATATTTATTTAGTTACGTAATTTTATTAAAAGTTCCTTGGCGCCTTCATCTTCTAAATAGCTGATACGCTTAAGAGACCTATCAACAACGGCACGCGCAGGTTGATCGAGGCACATCAATGCGTTGTGTAAGATGTTTTGGAAAATAGGCCCTCAGGTAAAAGCTGCGAACTACGGCCTAACAGTAAAAGCGAACATATACGCGGTTAAGAGCAATAATTGCGCGTGGGTCTGTCTGGATCTGATACATAGATTCTGTTTTTGACAGTTCGTGTTCATCCTTGTTCTTAAGCCTAACACACATTAGAACGTTTCTGACAAACGACATTGCGCTATGATGAAACAGAAAAAATAAGACTAATAACCGATTGATTTTAATACTGCACGAACAGTTAAGCCGTGTCAAAGGAGACAAGCCAAACTCCATTTACCAAATATCCTCGTTGTTAATGATTTTTTCACCCGGCTCACCTTTATGGAAGACGATCCGATCAAGCTTTTGTTGTATGCGGAAGATATTGCCGTTACTAGCCAATACAACGAATAAGGATAGGGCTAAGCATAAGAGCTGATATAGAGAAACGCTTTAAAGCTAGCTTCCATGAAGGAGCATTAGCAAAACCAAAAACTAATGTATACGTTTGAAAGGAAAATTTCCGCTACGTCCTTGCTTTATTAACACACATATTGTCTATGTGTTTGTCTTTTAGCGCCACGTAGTTCTGTTGGAATGACAAATTGACTACAAAATTACTTTTTTTTTTTGGAAATACACCGTGCTGAATCTGTTCATCAGACTGCTTCTTCCAGGACAACTGGACAAGAACTTAATCGTTCTCTTTTAACATCTCTCTATATTTCAAATTTTACGTACGCTGGTTCCCAGCACAAAACCAGCCGCACATCTACGCCCGAATTCAAAACAAGGCCATGACGTGTCCCTAAGACTGTCACGCAAATACGTTACCTACTAAGCTATCACGGAGAACGGGTATGTATCTAAACCGAACTAGAATTCGCCTTAATCTATATAAAAGAAAGGCGGAGCTATATGGGACAAAGACTATATAGAACGCTCTATTTTTCCTAGACAAAGAGGTTGCTAGATTTTTTACTATAAGCAAAGAGCACTGCTATTTTTGGCGCTAAGTAGGCTTTTCAATGGCGTAAACTTTTTCCACTTTTGCGTTATTCTACATCGATCGATTAATCGTGGCCATTCGGTCCAGCTTCGTTTAACGTCTCTGACACACTTGAGAAATCTGTTTTGCTGCAAATACCCATTTATTAGCGTAACTGATCAACCCAAAACGACACGTAAGACTTATAATTGTGGTTGAACATGCCTTCTTTTTTTTATAATTACTAAAATTAAAAAAATGTGCTTACAGTTCAGTTTGAATGCCCCTCTATGCAGTCTTACTTGAGTGCCCCACGCCACTGATTATGACAGCATTTAAATGACTCAGCAAAAGATATTACGGTTGATCTGATAGACCAAACTACCACTGGTCTAAGGCGCGTACAATGGCCTACCTAGTTTTTACTACGGTTAGCATATTAGAACTCAGAAACCATACGCTTGTTTCCTCAAAATAGTACGCACAAATGGAGCGTACCCATTGGACCAAGCAGAGACCGGAATAATACGCGAGACGCTGAACGAGATAAGCAGCAACGTGCCGCACGTCTTCTATGCCTAACTTACTGTCGATAGGCTAGAGCTATTCCGGTCATTTCGAACTCCCCCCCACCCAGTAGCAACGTATTGCGTTTCCTGAAGACGCAGGCAACTTAGCTTTCTCCGTCACTAACAGGTCACAATCAGAATGTATTGTCGCTAACTTTAGTGATTGCCAAACAATTTTTACCCACTTAGTCTATGTTACCAAATGAAGATTCGTGTCTAGCAAGTATTCAAATTAATAATAATGAAAACATTATAACAGCCATTCTGCTTGTATTTAACGTGGAAACGCGTACGTTATATAGCTCGCAACTGTTTGTCTAACTCTTAAATTTTGTCAGTCGCTATAAGGTATTGCTGTGATCAGCTGGGCAAAAGTTTTCGCTTTTCAAGGCGGTACACTATCTTTTACCGTCCAGCGTAGTAGGTTAAAAGTTTTTTTAACTTCCAATTGACAAACGGATTGCTTACCTATTTATGCATTTGTTCGTCGCAAGCCACAACTAAAGATCGACGCCCTTCTAGAATCGTTTGGAAAAACATAACAATGAAAGCAAAATAGCTGAACGATAAGTAGGGTCACATAATTACTTCACTATGGCTTAAAGTGGCTCACTCAACGGCTGAATAAAATAGACCTCCTCGGTAAGCAGCAACTTCCATTCCCAACGACCTATTCTTCAATCATCTTAGCAAGCAGTCCCAAGCTCAATTCTTGCTTCGTAGTTTTTTTCACAGTAGACTAGAAATCCGGCTTCACCAATGAATCGACCTTTGCAAGACTAACCATCAAATAGGCCTGGTTAGTTGGGTCACAGGGACGCACACGAGCATCCTAGATGGGTCACTGAAATCGAGTTGAATACCTCCGGTCAAAATGCTTCTATGCTGTAATCTGTTCTGTAGAATGAAATGCTTTTCGTGTGTAGTGTTCAAAAGTTTCAACGTGATTTTATCTACGCTAACAATCATAAGCGATTTAGTAGTCGCTGGTAGCGAGGCTCGACGACACCTTCGAGTTAATCTATATAAACGCACTATCAATCAAGGATACAACGAGACGATGATAGACAAAAAACCAAGTCGATGGGCAAATTTTCCGCCGGAAGTTTTCATGCAGCTTTTCTAGAAGAACTTACTTCTAGCTAGCATGCATAGGTATATTATAACTATCAGTATCCTGTCGTGACACTTCTGTTTGCCTAACTCTCTCGGCTTGCTTTGAGGGGCACCGCGTCGGCGAAAATGTTTATCTTCTTGATTCAAACGTCCAATGTGTTTAGCTGACATTTGCTTCGTCTGGTCTGTCTTGCAAAATAAGCAGTTAAGGTTTCGGTTTCCTGTCCGATTCTACGACAGGGAAGGGCGATCGAGGTGAGACAAAGATGAATGAAAGCATAGGCGATATCATTGCTTGTATGGAACTCAACGATGACGTATTCTTGTCGCAGCAAGATTTCGGTAAGTGTCACGCGAGTTCTTCAAAATTCACGCAGAACCTACAGAGTTATAGGACATTATTAAATGACCTATGTGCTTTTGTCCCATGTGGGTTAAACAATGGGACTATCATGCACAAATGCGTAAATGGTAATCATTGATAGCGAAAACACGAACGGTAAATTGGATTTTTTCCACTATTGAAAAAGTTTGCTTCTATAACATTTTGGTGATTCCTGATGTGTCCCGTTTAGTCCTTAATCTAGAAGATAAGCGAACAGTTATTGCTTGAATCAGCGTTCCATAGCACGACATTTGTACGTTCTGCGAAACTCCACCGAACATCTTGCTTCCGTAAAACATTTTTATAAATTGTGATATTTTCAGAATTTTGACAAATTATATATTTCTGTTGACTGTTTAAATTTAACTAGCGATAAATTATCTTAACCAAATGTAACGCTGTACGTAGCTCTCCTGCCACGTGTAGATCAACTGCTCTTGTATCTACTATAGAAAGATATTTCTACAACGAGTTGGACGTGCGTACGATGATCGTTCAGAGTTGCGTAAACGTACCACATGATACCAAACAGGAGAACGCTTGCACACAGAATTTACTACTAACAATAGTAATAAATATCATCTAATGAAAAATTCTTCTTGGCATCCTATCACATGATGGGTAAACGACGTTCATATATCCGTCGAGCGTCGACCACATACGTCAAAAACGGTTGTGTCTTTCCCTGGAACACTACTGCCATAAGTAAAGATCTAGAAAAATCAATTTTAAGTTTAAAAATCTGGAATTTTTTAATATTACGTACCGGAATATCACTAAAGTGCATGTTACTACTTAGCAAAAAATTGCTTAAACATCTTGGACATCTAAGCAAGCCGATTTCGTCTTCTATTATTCATTGTCTAGATTTCTCTTTACTGATCAATAAGTGTCGTATGCCTTTAGAAAACTTTGCATTTGTTTCTTTGTTCGACAAAGCTGTTATTATTAGAATCGTATAGTTTTGACTCGTAACGCTTTGTCTTGACTACGAGTTCCAATATTGGTTGAGTTCAATATGCCAGACAGCGAAAGCTGATTATTCAACTATTCAGGCCTGAAAGGCGGCAAAAAACAGTCACAGATAGAAATTATTGGACAAGAACCACATAGTTGAATGTACGGCTCAAGTGGTTTATCATGTTCCAGAGTAGTGTCTTTACTAAGATAGTACACTTGATCGCCTTGGGTCACCTTTGAAATGTGACGAATGATTGCCACATAGGCCATACATTTTTACTAGTAAAGTCTAAAAACAAACCTTCTAGGTGCTCGGAGAAAATTTAACGTTGTAGACGGGATATTCTTTGTCGGATATATCCAACTTTACAGCTCAAATTCCAGATAGAATTTTGTGTCGCTGATCCGCTATCCGAACAACAATAATGCTCAGAATTTTCCAACGGTACACAATGCGTGACCAATAAGAAATGGATACAATAAACAAGAACAACAATCTGCTCATAAATGTGATAACTTTTCTTTTATTGCTAACGGTTTCGACAACTGCGTCAAAGGTTTTTGACTACTTCCAGTAAACAGACTTACCTTGACGAAAATCTTGATGTTCCATCTGCAGAAAGGCTAATTTTCATATCTAAAAACTTGAGAGACCTTCTCAAAGACTTGAACTACACGCGCTGGCAAGAAACACTGCTGGGTTGAATATATTTGTTAAATATATAAAAAAAATGCCACAATCTTAACCTAGCGGACGTTACGTATCGGGAAAAGTCGTGTCTATGAGCTGTTACTTAAAGAAAGTGCAAGTATTTGTATGTATTGTCTGGTAAAGCACAACATGATCATAAATTTGCATAGTCGAGAATGGCGAGGAGCTTCGGACAAATCTAGTTCCAGTCTTGTCGTAAGGATCGCAAGGAGGGTGACGTTTCTATCGATAGTCGAAGATTGAATCCCGAGATGCTGATTTTGAAGAACAACACAAAGCATATTTATATTGAGTGACGACAGTAACTCGCTCCCCAATCGAAACAAAGCATTGTAATAATCAGTATAGAAAGCCTAGAAAGGAACTGCGGAAAAAACGTTTCTAAGATTTGGAACGAAATCTCGTAGAGTCAACCAACAGACGAAGATCGACCCGAACAAATCTGTCCTTACTGGATCTTTGTGTAAGAGTGAAAGCGAGAATCACGTCAATGATGGTGAACGCGTGTAGGAAAAAACACAGATTGGCCCGGGTCCTCCAATTCCGAAGAACTTTTCTTTCTAAAGTCCACCTTTTCAGTTACCAAGGAAACAATGAGTGGGGAAAAAACTGTTATTACCTACCATAGCCATTTGCCCTTAGCACTAAATACGCAGTGATTCATAAAAGGAACAAAGCGTGTTATTGTAAAATTCGACTGCCTAATAAAGTAGAAAGACATTGACGAACACAAGCAGTATAATTCAGCTGGTGAGAATATTTACTTAACAGAGATGATGAAGCTAAACATTTTGAAAGCGGTAGGAAATGGTCGTTGAAGATGACTCTTTGGAGATTTACTTGGCACGATACGATGACTCCATTCGCTATGGTACATGCACAGAGATATTACGCAAGCCTATTGAATAGCTCGTTCTTGCATTTGCACGGGTACGTGGTAATGGGACGTATCTTTTAAAAAGTTCGCTTTGCGATTGTATTTAAGATGGCCGACGGTACGATCATGCGATTAGTCGTCAGTAATCTCCGACGGCGAAACCCCTGACAGCAAACTCCTTTACACATGAGAGACTTTCTTAGCTCGTTTCCAAAAGATTTCGTTGGCTTAATTTGCAGGGTGAAAAAAAACAAAGAAATAACCATTTGTAATAACGTTTGGTGTAATAAACCGCTCTCAACATGCGGTCACAGTATCAGCTTTGACGTTTTCCAGTGTGTTTGTTTTTATTGTCACGATCTGGCTTACTTACCAACGCAAATGTGGCAGCTAGTTGGCCTACATGTTCGGGCGGCATCTCTGCCTATACATGATAGTAAATTGGGTCACTGAATCATGTCAACCAAAGACTGCAGTTAACACCTAGGTTGATCTTTCTCCATTTTTCCATGTTGCCTTCTATTTGAGATGTTGATTAAGGCTCTACGAAGTCCTTATATCGGGAAAACTTACGTCTAATCATTTGAGCAGCTTGCCTCTGGTCCTGCTACGCGCGCGCCAGTAAACAACAACGTTAAAATAAGCTAATTTGGCCTATTTTGAAACGACCGCAGTGTTACAAACGTAAGGCTTAGTAATAATCAATTTTGAACAGCTATACTGATAGGTTTTTCCTATTAAGTGCAAATATGATCATAAATTAAGAATTAGAGTACGATGTTATACTAAGGATGTGTTTGCGAGAAAAAAACAGGAAGTGCGAACGAGCTTACTCGGTGCTGTCGCGAAGGCAGCTAGCTGGTCTCTCAAAACACGCAGCGGCCCTCGTACTTATACTAAAACAATGCACGAATTTATCTTTTCCTATTCGTAAACACGTGTGGCCATCAGTTACAATTTCGTATTTCTAGACACGCACTACGTCGTGATAACTGGACGACTCCCACACAGTACACCCACTGGAACCTGTCTATATCTACAGGCGTCTATAGCAAAAGTAAAGCACTCCATCGCCGAATAAATTGACCATAACTCACCGTTCCATTGTCATAACTCGGTCAGCAAACCCCTATCTGCATGAACTTTCTACCGTTCTCTCTCTCCCCTTACACGGAACTCTACCTCAATGCATCTAGCATAAATGGTTGAATTAGGCGGTATAAATTGCGGGTCGGCAAAACGAAACTATTACACTTGAAGAAAACATAATGCGCTCTTGCATTTACCCAGACACGTACACAAAAGCAATTAAACCTAGTTCAGCATGTTTGTTAGTTTGCCTTGTTACTACAAGACGGAAGATCGCTCATATGCCGCTATCAACAGCACGAAAACCAACCATCATGCCAATGAGCGGCCTGCAGCAATAGAAAACGACAGATAGCCGATCGCTGCCCAACAAAGCCAAACGCGACCGACGCACTCCGGATGAGGAGAGCATTGTCATAGCATTGACTCATTTGTCTAGGACGTAGACACAGCCACAGTATTGCACAACACATCTAGCTAGATAAGATAGGCGTTGCGATGATTCTATCTAGAATTCCTCCGTTTTTGCCTTATTTCGTTCGACGAACATGGATTTGTGTACTGTACGCATTTTGTTTCTGACCGACGGCGGGTCTGCCTTCATACGAACTATTTTGTACTCCTGCGATAGTGTGCGGCGGCTAGATAACGGCTTATGCTCATATTGCTTTGCTCTGCGCCCGCCACGTAATTCAAAACGGCCGCCATATTGTTCGGCAGGAGCAGCTTCAGCAGCGCTAGTCGCCAGCACAGTTGAGCGCCACAGCATGCTGCTGTTGATGCTGCTGCTGTGGCCTTTCTGTAAGATGATAGCATTGGGAACCCAGTCAGCTAATAGCAGCAGCACAGCAGGCAGGCGCCAGTGAACGTGCCATAAGGGTCTGTGTGCCAGCGGAAGAATAACTTCGCCGTCAGTTGAAGCAAGGATGGTGCTGTGGCGCCCGCTGCCGTCTCTATTGATATCGCCGTCGGTGACCGCGCTGTCGCGTCTCTCGGTTCGCCTCCAGCCGATGGCGGTTGAGCTTACGGCGCAGCCGTAACTCCCGTCGTCGTTGCTGTTGCTGCTGCTGCTGCTGCTGCTGCTGCTGCTACTGAACACCACAGCCGCAAGCATCACGGATAATAAGTCGTGTGATCGGAGGAACAACGCAACGGAACGCTGCAAACTAAACACATACGGAACAACAATGGCCAGGCGAACAGTCGGATGAATGCCTACCAAACAGGCGGGTGACAATAGATGACTTGTGCAGGGCTACTACGAAATGCTGTTTAACTAAACTGAACGGATGGCAGTAATGCAATATAGCTTCACTGGTTATCACGACTACTTCTGTAACTGTTAAAACAAATCTGGCCGTTTGGCTATTGCGGTGCGTGTCTCCACTGTTCAACTCAGCTTATTTTTCTCATTTGTATTAGGTCATACTGGCTGATATCCATCCATTTCGTGGACTACGGCGTCGCCCACGACAACGCAGCGATTTTCACATGCATGGTTCGGCGCTCGTTAGCGAACTTCAGCGACACCGACGATACCAACAGCAGGGTAAGGAGGGCGGCAACGCTGCGGTGTCCGTGCTGTCGTGACCATTGTTGGTGGTAAGCAGAGTTCTACTTTACGTAGCTCAACGCGACGGAACTGCTAGACTGCCCGCAGTACCGTGAAGTGGAGTACAGTCGCTGCAAGTGCCAACAGCCAATGTTACCATTTTTTGTTCGCCGAGGATGAAGCCGCCGATGCTCGATTATCAGCTTCTACGACGGGTGTCGGTGCCGGGTGCCGTTGACTCTTCGCTCGCTCGTTCCGTTCTTGCAAGCTCGTGGCCTCCGTGTGCACGCGGTCATTTGCCCGTTATGGACGCTGCTGCTGCTGCTGCTGCTGCTGCAGTTGTTGTGTTAGTTTCGATAGCGACATCTTCTATTAAGTACCACCGTAATTACGACTGTGAGAGCCAGCGGCTACGGTGTCCGTTGTCGTGCTAAAGGCCCCTATCGGGATGCCCTTTAACATGTTAGGGAGAAGACGATTAAATGAAGGGGACGAAAGGATTGCGCTGCTGATTTAGATCGCTTTCAATAGTAGCAGGAGAAGGAACCGAGAACGAGGGCATCGTGCATCTTAAAAAGTTGTTTAGGGTAAGTGTTGATGGTGATAAAGCAGAAAAAAGCACGGTGCCCAGCAAGGACAGGCCGCTAAGATCAAAGACGGTGCTTATATTGATGTTAACGATTGTGACAGCATATAGTGTGGCCGGCGAGGTGATTTTGAAATTGATGGAACGAATGCGCCTTTTTAGGTGGAAGAACACAAGATACCATCTGTTAGTAGCAGAATCAACTCTTACTCTGGGACTTGTTGTATTAAATGCTTAAGTGGCCATGATCTTTTTCTCATTAATATACAATTGGGATGAAGCTAGTTGGGGGTTAAGGCAAGAACGTTGAATTCAGTGAAGTGGCTTTAACTAGCTATCGACCAAGAACAAGGAACAGAAGACACAGCTAAAGGACGCGACGTGATGAAGATAATGTTGGTCGATATATACGATGTGGATTTGTCCGTATTTTGTCAGTGTATTCTTTGTTCTCTGTTAGGCCCACAGTTAGTTTTGGCCATAGTCGAGCCCAAAGATCATAGTTCTCGTTCTGAGATTAACTAAAAGGAACAGCTTTACATTACCATAGTTCTATCGGTTAGGTACGCATCGATTGCGGGACGGTGGACGTGAGCACAAAATGCATTGTTATTAAAATGTCTGCAGTTTGTCTGGTATCGGGCGCGATAATAATCATGACAATGATGAAAATTGTGCTATAGAAAACAAACAAACTTTCTGATTAACAGATCAACTGATTGGCAGGAAGGACGACAACGGCTATACTTTTGTTCTTTGCATATACGTACGCATTCAGATTTTACCAACAGATGGATAGATAAGTAGGTTGAATCGCTCGATCAGACGGGCTCTGACCAAAGGCGGTACAGCCATATTATTCAGTAGCGATGCATTTTGATACGATACCGCAGTTCTTAAAGGTAAAAGTAGTAAAGTGGTATATCAGATGAGGCCGCTTCCACCGCTCCTGGAATTCTGGTAAATGCATCCGTCGCAAAACTGCCGCGTTAGACGATTTGTTCTAACTTAACTTTCCGTTACTGAATGGGCCTGCTACTGCTTCTACGGGTGCTGATGTTGTGACACAGGGATAACCAAGTACCATGCGAACAGGTCGTAACAGTCAGTTGTCGTATATTCCTGCGTTATGGCATTTGTGCTTAGTGTATATATGTATGTATCTGGTCCTTCTGATTTCAGAATAATAGCCAGCCGACAACCGTAACAGCTAGACTCGTGATAACCACTGAGCACAATCCACTGACCAGCATCAAGATGGTGGACAAAAACGTTTTCAAGATGGACGTAAACCTCATGCAAAGGTTTCGCAGCCTGAAAACGCCGAGTGAAAGCATCGAGCGGCTATTACCAAAGACATTTGCATCCGGCGCGAACTTCAATGTCAACCCCCCTGTCCTGCCGAAACAATCGGCAATCGAACTGGGTCCAATCGATTCGATTTCGGCGAGGCATCTGCATTCAGCGAAGCCGACGACCCCGGTTAATAGGCCTAACGATACGTCGGCAAAGCTGACGTCATCGTCATTATCGACAAAGCAAATATCGAACGCGCCAAAATCGGCAGCGTCCGTCTCGAAGCACCCCGTAACGAAAGCGTCATTACAGGCGTTGGTCGCGGCAGCAGCGAAGGCTGAACCTTCTTCCAAATCATCGTCATTGCCGCCAGCACAATCAACATCGGGAGGTTCACCGATAAAAGCAGAAGGTTTGTCTCAAACACCAAAATCGCAGACAACCTCAATGACTGAAAAACCTACGTCACCGAACACGTCTGTAAAAACTGCAGGCGAGCCTAAAGATGTTATGGTTCAGAAAGAGGACTTGTACTGCCTTAAATTTAATGGTCTCTCAGTAGATATTGCGTCCGATGAGTCCATGAATGACCTGACGTGTCCTATGCTCTCAGAAACAAATATTGAGAACGCCATAAAGGCGATCGCGTCAGCAGCACGCTTGCAAGCAATGGAATTTTCTGAGGAAAATGTACCTGCTAAGAATGGTAACAACAAAAGGGCTTGCGTAAATAGACAATTTGGTGGAAAACAACAAACACCACGAAAAATTTCGGGTGATCTGATTCAGGTAGATTCCACGACTTCTTTAGCAAACAGTCGTACTGAGGACACGTTGGCATCAGCTGGCACAGTAAAGAGGCCTTTACCGCAAATAGAACATAAATCATTAACATCATCCTATTCAAATCCACCTGATGACGGAAATGGTATTAGTTCGCAAGAGAGCCAAACGCCAGCAAACCCCTTGTCGTTAAACGGATATCTTGATCCATCAAACCGTCCAGCTTGCTTTGGAATTAAAAAAGCCAGAATAAAGATTACTAAACGCCGAAATCCAAATCGTGAACGAGAATTTAACCAACCGTTCGTGACTCAAGGAGCCAATACAGAATGTCAGATAGAGCATCCAGAGAAGTGCGCTGCGGATCAATCTGAGGTAGAAAAGTTGGACACAACCCTCAAATCTAGACCGATTCCAACGTCGCCCGATCTGAGCGTCAAAGAAGAACCTGTAGATTTCGTTGATTTACTGTCGCTTCCCGATGAACCGGAAGAAGCTTCGAAAGAGAATGAAGCTCAAACGGCGCCCCATTCACCTCCAACCAAATTAGATCCGGCTAGTGGGCAATCATCTTCCAATGATCTTTGTCGAATGGGGGCACAGGAAGGCACCCCTGCTTTTTGTGAGTCATTGAATGCTAGGCTAAGCATCTTTGAACCCAATAATAACCTACAAAAGCAGTCAGTAAGACAAATTGCATGCGCCCCAATAAACCACCAGTTTCGACGAAGGCTTCAGCAGATGCTGGACATTAGCTCCTGGAAAAAAAGCTTACTTTCTCATACATTTTTTAAAGAGGAGCCAGCACGTCGAGTCGGAGTCGCTGAAAGTAGGACAGAAAAGATTTCACAGCTAGCAGGTACTACGTTGACACCTTTAAGCGAAAGTTCTTTGACGAACCCAGAACGCAACCTAAAAGGTACATCAAACCTTGAAGTATCACCCTTTAGGCTAGATCCTATACTAAATTCCGTCGTATCAACTGTTAAAGAAACAGCATCACATTCAAGTGAAGTAATTATTCTGGAGGACGACACGCCGACTCCGCCATCAAAGCTAAATCGGACGCGTACAGCATTTGTGAAGCGGTCTTTGCTCGCAACATCTCCCAGTGCTACAATCCAACCAGAAACTAACAACAATAGATTATCAGCATCTGTAACACCTCTGAATACTCAGCCACGTAGCGCTGTTATCCCGGTTCAGCGTGTGGCGCCCGTTTGTGTGGATACATCTGTGCAGCATATTGATAATATTCCAGTGCATACCCAGGCTGTTGAAAGTGGTCATGCAATTGGACTAGCCTCAGACCAGGAACAACATATCCAGAACCTCTTGCCAAGGGGGCCGCCTTTTGTTGCGACACCTACTGTGATAAAAGCAACGTGCATACCAACCATACAGACTACCAATCATTGTCAGTTCAAGAGAACGCCGGCGATCGAAAACATGGCCACTTTTGACCCGAATCCACCTGTTCTAGCTGTATCACCGCCGCGAACTGTTCATGGGCCGACAGCTGAGATCCAAGAAGGGTCACCGGTCGCGAAATTTGTCACAACTCATCTAGGTCTTACATCGGCACTATTACCGTCACCCCCAAAGCTTGTGCAGAAGGCTATCCATCATTCACCATTGCCCAATACTGTACAGAACATGGCAAACCCATCGAACTCGGTCAACAACAACAACGGTGTCATCGGGATGTCGCAGAAGCGAGCCCTGCATCGTCTGATACCATCACAGCCGAACAGTTATCTCGGAACGGCGTTTCAGCAGGCTGCTCATCAGTCTGGACAAAAATCCCAGACACAACATCGCACACCTAATAATTGTTCTGTTCAAGTCCACGTGCAAGGTCCGGTCGTACCTGCATTACAACATCAGATTGGCCACCCACGTCACACGCTGCGACTGCAGCCTTCACAGCAACAGCAGCAGCGAATCCGAGAGGAACAGCAATTGGTATTACCACCTTCCTTGCCCCCTCAAGAAAAATTGTACCAGTGCGGGTATTGTGGTCTGACGGGGTCGGATATGGCGGTCGTAGCCATGCATATCGCCACCTGTGGATCATAAGGGACGTCCGTTATGTCATCATATTAAAGAACAAATTGGTTCTTCGGATCTCTTAAGATAACCGTTTCCTATTTTCTGACGTTTGCAGGTATTTCCAGTTCTAGAATGATTACCCTCTTCCTCCTTCTCCCCCAAACAAAAATCTGTATACTAACGACTTGTAACGGTGTTTGCTCTTCAAGAGATAATAAACCCTGTTCAATTCATTGCAGTCTTCCGGGAGCGCACTTTAACACAAGAGAAGAACGAAGCGATAAAGAATACGTGAACTAAGCCCGGTGTGTGACACCTATTGGCGCCCCGCTCCGCGCCAGTTAAACAACTATCGCCAATATGTCTGAAAGACGTTTTGTATATAATTAACATTGTGTAATATACAGGTGAAGAACAAATCGTAGAAAACGGCGCGAAATGACTAAGTCTACGCGTGTTAATTAAGTATGTAGACACAGATAGGCCGCTGCACAATGAACAGTGAATATAGACGTACGTATACGTTAATTTCTATATAGATGTCTATATACTTGCAGGTTACATTGTGCAGCTCTCGTTAAGGTGCAACAGCGGCTCACGAAAATTGTACTAATGATTCGAATGAAAACGCTGAGGAATTGTGGGGTGGTGCTGAGGCCGACATTGGGAAGATGACACTATACACTTAAACTGACTGGTGCATATAGAAATTCATCTAATAGTAAGAAAAAACTTTGTATCCACACTAAAACATTTCTACTAACAGGTATAATGGTTTTTGATCGATGACCTTAAAACATACCTTCGATACAAAGGTCTATTTGGCTTACGGTATTTTACATGGATATCGATCGCCGTCGCGAAACAATATATACAAAGTTACTAACATATATATATACACATATATTCCACATATAATGGAGGTCCAATGTAAAAAATAAATCATTGCATATGACACTGCGAGCCGGAGACAGTTTTCCTGTAATAGCGTTTGCTAAGATTCACCTAATAATGATGACTTGCCTGGTCAAGGCGATTCAACGTTATTTTAGCGGGCGCAACAAAAGGATGAGGCGTCAATAATTCGGCCGCATCGCCACGTCAAGGGGGCACCAATTGCACAGACGTGATTACCTTGTCATCTGCCAAATAGGGAAATACCGAAACAGTTTATCGGGTTCGCGGTGTGTTTGTCACTACAGATAGACAGATCTAACGTGTAGCGTATAGGATAATGGATTAATAGTTCTGTACTTTTGTAATATTTGGATTTTGCCAAAAGGAATAAAAACAATTTTGTGTATCATAATTTCGGTGAAGTATATACCTACAATACGTATGAATTATCCTTTGTGGCCGGTTTTTCTATATCCACATCAGTCTGTATCACTCCCCGTATTTGTAGCAAACATGATGGGATCCCATGTTGCGTATATGAGAATTGATCACGTAGATTTTTAGTTTTTTTTTTTCATACCTGGTACGGGGCTTTCAATGCATGATATGCATATTCCTCGAACCTAGCTTTTCATCTAAGGTGTAGATAATGTGTAAAAAACAAAGGGTGCCGATAAGGCAGTGTTCGGTTACTTAAGCTTTAAAACGAAGGAAAACACTTGAACAATTTAATGAAATAGCCATTGTGAATTCTTGCTGTTAGTTGTGAAAGCTAAATGGGTCCGTTGTGGATGGCTGTAAATAAGCAAACGTTAACTTTTGTTAACGTTTGAAGTTTTGTACAAGTTCATGCCTTACATTAGTAAAATACGAGAGGAAGGAAATAAAGATTAACTCGTAAAAAATACGTGCAGCCTTATTTCATTGCTGTATACGCGTTACATAACTGCTATATTTTAACTTTCCTTGGTAACCTATTGAAGCGCGATCCAGACAGGTAAAAAGGTCGCGTTGCAACGAAGTGACTGATCTTTGAGGCATACTAGCTGACATAACTTTGAGCTTGAGGCATATATAGCCGCCATTTGGAAGTGAGCTACTGAAACTGCCAAATGGACGGAGCAAAGAGCTACGAACCGTGCTCCAAGGAAATGAGGTCAGTTGACGTCATTATCACTATAGCAGCCTTGGCTTCCTGTCTTAGCAGCTGTTTTAGCTTTAATTTACTAAACATAAAGCGTATCCTCTAGGGTAAGCAGCCTTCATGAATTGGTTCTTGGCGTTCTGCTGGATTCTTAGGTGAAAACTCTACGTCAACGCCACTTCTGATAACAAAAAACATTTCGGAAGTTTTTTACAACTTATCGTAGTAGTGGTGAATTCTAGATGACCTTAAAGCTAGGTTTTGATGCGATTAATATATTCCCTGCAAGTATTGCACAAAATCTGCGATACTATTGGTTTTCCGCCTGTAGGTCGTCGTCTCAACCAATGCAAAATACATCATTGAAGTGAAACAACGTGTAGAAAACTTAGAATAAGCCATGGGTTAGGGAAAACACCGAATGCGATGTTGAAATCACTACTACACACACAGGATTATTGGTGCAGCATACTCCCGTACATAAGCCGTCCTAGAGAAATTATGCTGAGTCCAAATGTGTACATGTAATCTATTGCTAATCAATAGTATCAAAGTAACAAATCTCATAATAGTCGACTTGAAAGCAAAAAGGTAGCCGAGGCCGGTGGCAGGGTTCGAGTGCAAGTTTACAAAGCTATAGTCAAATCCAAAGCAAAAAGAGTACAATATGCTTGTCTCTGAAACAAACAAATCAACGCCATCAACGTATATACGCATCAGTTGTGTCAGCAAATGATCTTTCTATTCATTTATACAACCCATAAGTTCATGGACATTCAGCAATAGATGTCCGGGCTGACGAATTACGTACATACGGGCGCTCTTCAGTGTGACGCATGGTCATGCCCAAATCATTCTAGCTGGACTTGTGATATCGCAGACGAACAGGACCGGTGAACTGATAGGAGTTAGCTGAGAACGTGCGTCGTATTATTAAAACACCTAATTTTTGAGCGAAGTGGTCACGACCAAAAAGTAACTGTACAATTGATACTGAAAGCATGTGTAAAAATGTGTAGTAGTTGTGACTTGCTGTTTTGCCATCCCGTATGAACGCAACTCGAAATTTCAATACATAATCAAGTTTGTAAAGTAGGCCGACACATAATCGATCGACTATGTGCGCCTTTGTGAAATTGCTGACGTCCGTCGAATATTTCCGGTAAGGTCCATAATGCCATTCAGAAAACAACGCAAACAACAAAGGAGACTGTTTGCCAATTCGAACGATTAGATCAAATTGGCAAACCCTTCGTCTACTTTGGATAAGCTCTTAAGCCAATTTGCTACCATAAACACGCCAGAACCTGCAACTATATTTGTATGAAAGTTGTATTTCGTTAATTGAACTTATCATCTACAAACTTAGCTCGATTCGAGTATGTTAACTTGAGTATAGCACGCGTTTGTAGCAACAGTTGATCATTATCATCCTAAAACAAATATCATCTATCATCGATATAAAACGTCTTGTAAAAAGTTGGCGCAATCGTTTTTCAGGTAACCGTCCCGTTCAGCGTATTCGCAACCTTGTTGATTTGGACCTCTTGCCCGACAATAATAGGCATACGTTAACAATGCCATGATACTAATGGCGTCCAATTGACAACGTATTGTAAGGAAATGTTGAGTGTGTGAAATTACTTATAAGACGATGTCAATTTCTCGTAAAATTTTCAAAGGCAAGTACGATGCTAATTGAAGCCTAGCGTCCCCTAGGGTCGTGACTGTTGGATTATTTTTCTCCTTTCTTTTTCCTGTAAACCCCGCTGTCAGAGTACGTTTGCAGAATGATAAATAGAACTCATTCACGTAAAAGATTAGTTTTGGAGACATCAAACTGTTGTTTATATATAATTATGTACTTTTTGTGTAATTATGAGCGTAGATGAAACGCGAGAGCGATTAGTCGATTTTCAGGACGACGAGGTGGGATTTAGAGTCTGGAAGAGACGCTAGAACCGCTTGTGTTTTGCCAATCTCTCGCTAGCTAGCTCGTTAAAGCATTTTTAGTCAACAAATGGATATATGCCCACTTGAACTAGTTCAAACATATTTTCTTAATTAACGGAACCGGAGGGCTAATGTAGTTGATACGAACTTTGAAGTTAAACGGGGAGGGGGGCTTAGTCAGCTATTTTTTGTATCAGCGTCCAGAACTAAGGTATATAAATCGGGTAGAGCAAGCTATGGACTCCACTGTGTCCTTATCGGAAGGCTACTGGGAAACATCGATGCATTTTGTTGACTATGCGCTCTAATGTCCCGCGGTACCAATCAGTGCGTTTATCACAGCGACGCTCGCGGTTTCCCGGCATTGACGGGACAATTTCTCTTGTAAAGATGTCGAGTGGGGTCTAGAGTCTGTTATTGCATGAGGCAACAAAAAAATTCACAAAGCTAAAATTACACTAAAAGCCGCCATTTCCTGAGAAGCATCGAAAACATGCATCGTGAACAGGAATACCTACTAGTGGGAGCGAGACCAACGGTTGCGGCCTGCGAAAGCCACTAGCCATATTGTCGCACAAGGAAAAGCATCCCCGTTGCGACCGTTATTATCGGTAGGCCCGTTAGATCGTGGTCTAGCTGGTCGCCGATGCTAATGTAAGCGACTAAAAGGAAGGCTAGGTCGCCAAGGGTTAGTGCCGATAGAGGGGACTTGACGAATGGGCATATTCTGTGCGTGGAGTAAGCATCTATATACTGCACGAAATTGCCGAATTCGTACTTCGGGAGGGGAAGGCGCCGGAAGCGTAGTACGATAATAAACGACGGCATGAGGGCGCAGGTCAGTTGGAGAATTCGGCGATGGCCTACGGTTGTAAGAGCGATTGCCAGTCGAAGGACAATTGAATGTTGGACGCAGCGTGGCTGGCAGCCAAAAGAATACATTCTATAATAAATTGTTGTTAGTTCGGACGCGGTTAAGGTATAAAAGCCCAGTCTCTAAATTATTGGCGTAATTCTTTCCAACTTGCGCCCATCTAGCGTTCTTGTGAGCGATGCTTAATGACCGACTATCCCTTCGTGGCTGTGCGTCGTCAACACGGTCCTTTGGAAGTCCTGGTGGCCTCCCATTTCCGTCTATCGTTGCAGTGCATTTCTAGAAAACCTTTGCGCTTTTTTCGTTGCTACCTGTTGTTAGGTAGAGCCTGGCCAGGTACTAGAATTTCTTACTCTAACTACGCTTATATTGACAGCTATTTATTTTTCTTTGACAACATGGAAATTGAAAATGCGATAAAAATCTATGGTAAAGCGTATGGACTTGTTGCTGATTGGCGAAGAGGTCTAGTTGCGCATCGATATGTACACGCTCTGTACTTCTGCCGCGCAGTTGGTTTTCGCGATGTAGGTGAAAACGTATATTTACTTTGGTTCTCATGTTTATTTCAGTCGAATTTATGAGCCGAAGAAGCAAAATTCAATCGACAAATAAGGCAGTCAAAGGGATATGGAACCTTTTTGCTTCTTTTCCTCTTGTTTAATCCCAAAGTCGATTGCAGAATAACTATAATTTTATTCATACAGATATTACATAATTTCGATTTATAAGAAATGCTGACAAAAAGCTATTTTTGCTCTATATACTTTTATTTTGAGTCATCTTATTTTAAACTTGATGCACACTTTTTTCACTACCCTATCGCCCGGTCGGCCTTGACTTGCCCTATCCAATGAATGCTGACGAAAATATTAGCAAACAGGCCATAAAAACAACTTTATAGCATGACAACATATAGAACTGGCCAACAAGCAGGTGCTTTTTCCGATTATTGTTTAGATGCCTATGACAGCAATCAGGCTTCAGGAGACTGCGCTAAGCTGCAGCACTGACCGTAAATACAATTCCCATTAGTATCTGATTCTGTGTAGTTGATTCGAAACATTCATAGATCTGAGTAAGCAGGTGATCATAAATATCGGAACTTGTTTTTCGGTAGTACCGTGCTGTGGTAGGAGCGTTCATTGATCGGAATCAATGTCAGTCATGAAAGTTATCGTGTCCATAAGAATCACAGGTCCTTTAGATTGCGGTAAATTATAAAATGAAATTCTATTAGTGCGGGTGGCGTTATCCACGGGAGGCGGGGGGTGAGGGGGTAACGTGGGTCGCAGTTACGTATAATACCTAAATTTTCGTACACGCTACCATGGTATCATCATGAGGAAATATTAAATCAAAGCTGTGGTGTGCCATGTTACCTTACAAACACATGCTTTTTGGTCCGTCTTATTTATGTAGTTTCTGATCGATATTTCATCCAACTGTAGTTCGCTTGAAGAGCCCCTGTTATGCGAAATTGACGATATGTGTGTTTGACATGGGATAACATGCATTGATGTTCTTACAGCAGGTGTCTATATATAATTTAACATCGAATTCCCCTGGCCTGTTCGGGCTTTCAAAGTAAAAAGAAAATAATCATTTTCGTAGGAGTGATTAACTTATTGAAAAATCTTAAATTACTAATCTGATTTGACTACAATATTGAATTAGTTACATGTGCAGGTAGTTCCCGTACGGCAAGTTAGATGAAAATTGGAAGTCTAAACGCGGTCTGTGTAAACTACCCTAAATAACAGGGCAGCAAAATCCGGCACAGTAAAAAGTACAAATGAAATTGTTGTTCAGGTCAGCCAGCTTGTGCTAAGGGTCGACCTTAAATGAAATGTACTTCAGTTGGACCTCGAATCAAGCCTGGCAGGACATCTGCTTAGTCGCTCACTAGGTAAAAAACCAAGACTGACAATTCCATGCAGAAAGTAAATTTAACAGAGATTAAATATACGTAACCCATAAAAGTGTGTCGGCTGATTTGTAGGGGAAAATTGTCAAGTTAGGAGTGATACTGACGCAAAATAAACTAATGCGCGTCTTATTATAGAAATTGTTTGGCTGGTGTTTCTGCAGGTTGTTAAAAACATCATTGTTCCTTAACTGAAGGATATTCTACAGCTAGGTTTATATATTTTTATTCAAACACATATCTACAACGCGGCTCAAGAAATGTATGATAAACATAATGATTTCAGCTTCATATATGGTGTTTATTTACGTATAATCAATATTGAAATAACAAAAGCCTCTACATTTACTTACTGCAAATATTAAAGATTATCTGGTCAATATGCTGTTGATTGAACAGCGGGTCGTTGGTTCAACTACCGCTTTTAGATCTCTTAATTTTTCAGTTTTCCCGTTTGGACCAACAAGCAAAATTTATTGACGCCAGATATAAAGAATAAACAACGCATTCTATGGGATCTCTTTATCCAATACGTTTCATTAGAAAAATCTCATCAATATCTACTCTATTTGTCACGGTAATAAAATGCAGGTTCTCGGTTCTGTTGCGTAGAAGGTTCGCGCCTTTCACTGAAGTCCTGGCGCTCGCGTACTAAAAGATTCTCACGATAAATTCAAGTAATTAACACCAATTACTGCACTGTAAAAAGTGATCCATTTAAATCATAGTGTATATGTATTTCGGAACATCCTGTATACACACATATATAGTTATAAATAATTGTGTGTCTGCTGCTTAATAGGTTCATGAAGGAACAGTTGTCCGTTCTATTCAAGATGACTTGTCAATGCAGTGGCCTGTTTGACCGAATCCGGAAAAGGATTTTTTCTTTATGTGCAAATGCTCTGATCTAACGATCTGTCGAGCGGCAAGCAAAAGAAGAAACACAAGAGCAAAATCTAGCAGACGATTCGCCTCTATGTACCTTATCGGTTCTTAGCTCTCAGTATAACTTCTCCGGCGTACGACCTTTATCATATTTTTTTTTTTTTTTTCTAAATAGACTAGGCGCTCTTTGCGTCAGTTTCTAAATCAAGCACATCATGAGGGTGTTATTGGCACATCAAGCATCGCACCGCTTCCTGGACTGACCAGTGATGTAACAGGTATTGCATTGTCGTGTTACGTTAATAAAAATCGATTTTTTACAAAACGTTACCTATGCATGAGATAGCGAATTGGTATACATAACTCTTCAATACTCGAATTTTATGATTACCGCCAGCGAAGCAGACGGCAAGATACTGACGACTGCACCCTAACAAAGCGTCTGCGGAAATTTTTATTTAGCAACATCATAGCAGCTTTTAAGTCAAGACTGTTGGCGCATTTAGTGTATTATACAATCAAGCTTCTCTCATGTAACAATCTACTTTTGTTTTTGTTAGTTCGCTTGAAAATGAATACAAAGTAATGTTATGTCCACAACTATTGTTACCAATTAACAGCCTTAGGTGGATTGGGTTCTATCCGGCTGTATCTTAATCTCTCTTCGTGAGCCATCGATCCACGCTTGCTCTGGCGCTTGTATTTCTCACAATCTTTTAAAACATCAACCACGTCCTCCTGTATATTACACTGGAGAAAGCGTTTTGCCATAAGGTGTTGCATGTTGAAGCTTTTACATATTTTAGTCCATATGCTGTGACTACCACCTGTCTCTGACTAGCTAAAAATATAGAATTTCTTGAACACCTGAAGTTTTCCGTGTGTCCATTTTTTTTTTTTTTGATTTTTCAGATGCATTAACATTTAATTTCTCTTTTAATAAGCTTGACCGTGTCTATTTTCAAAGTTCGTGACGAGCTTTGCAAGACAGGTCTATTCCATTTTCTCTTGTTCTATGTTTTTTTTTATTGATGTGTCCCGAAATGGCAACATGTGGTAGAGTCTACTGCGATATTATTGGGCGCTAAATATGGCTCAGGCAGCCGACCATCACTTGAATGACCCCAGTTTTCCGTCGTGGGGTTTACATCACGTTCCGCAAGCACATAAAACTTCTATTAAATCATATAAGATGCAGATCTTGATGTCGATCGGGTGCCGAACTTTGTAAGAGAACTGCTTTCTATGTAGTTGCAAATTTTACCGAAATCAAGTTCTTGCAGTGATCAATTTTTACAGTTACTTCGAGGCTGTCACAGAGACGAAATACCCTTTTTCCCCTCGATGATATGCTATTATTCAAACGTCAGTAGAGCATGGCGGATTTTTGTCAAGTCGTTTAGGCTGTGGCATAACCATGCTTCACAACAGACGAGAGAGGCAATAATATCCCCTCGGGGAACCCTCTGCTGCCAGTTACCAGGTCAAAGTTTACTGCATCGCATTCAATAGCTAACTTACATCGAGAGAGGTACGAATTTAGACATCTAAAAGAGGTGTCTGTTCCGGTTGCATCTAAAGATATATGTACGGTTTGTTAGTGCAATCTTTTATCAGCCGCTGCAGGTTTAAAAATCCTCGTCACTATATATGTCCTTAGCTTAGTAAGGTTCATCATAGCACAGCCTCAGCGAACCATAACGTGAAGGTAGTAAATATTCACAATGGAGTCTCGGTGAAATAATTGTGGTACGAGATCTCAACGTATAGCAACATATATCTTGTCCATGCATCAAAGGCACCGAGATAATCAATAGCTTCTAATCTTACGTGCGGTTTCATTGTGTATGAAAAAAGAACTGTAGAAAGGAGACTTTGTGCTGTACTTAGGGTCTGTAGGTACCGTGCAAACTTTGTCTTTCGTGTCTCCATTTTATATCTCTATCTATTTTTAGCTGTTTTTGAAAGCGTTATTCCAACTAATAAACCCCGCCGAAGCATTCCCTGCTCCGCTATTCTGCTTTCATTTAACCCTATATGCTGGGTTGATCGATTGAGGTTTTCTATGCTCGGTTTAAATTGAGGATGACCAGTGGCTGTTACCGTGTCCTATTGTAGGTAACGCAATGATGATGATGTCTCATGATGTCTAATCAGCTATTTCACAGAGCAACATGCTATCATTGCTGGAAGTTATTATTGGAAGAAAAACTAGATCTTTATTTTTTAATTGCCGATTCCGATATCTGTGGCGTTTATAAGAAAGGTAAAGTTCTGAGATAAATAATAGGCTTAAAATAAATACTTTTCAGGAGACTATACGTATTGGAAATATCACCTCCTCAAGAAAAAAAACATCATTACTCGAGCACAGCTTCTACAACGTTCTTGAGTTTCTCGTCCGAATGGAGTACCCCTGCTCCATTGTAGCAGCTTGACATATCGTCCTGGTCCTAGCAAAGGCAAAAACCTGTCCCATGGCAAATAATGTGAGTTCAGAGATGTCATCAAAGAAACAAAACCTTAACAGTTTTCGAGATTGCAAAAAATTAATGTTTACAAATGTTTTTTTTAGATATGTTCATAGCTTTTAAACGAAATCAATTGCGATATATTGAAAAAAGGTTCATTTCGAAACCGGCTGCGTATGCAACAGCTCACGCCGGAATGCTGTGAAAATAAAGGGGACAGAACTACGTGACACAAGTTGCCGTATTGTTTCTATTAAATCTGCATCTATCTTGATGCGCCAGGGTTTAGGCTAAAAGACGGTAGGAAAAGGTTTTCTTCAATGTTATTAATTATGGACCGCCGTTCTGTCAGTCACATACAAAGAAAGAAGCACCATAATGAAGGTGAGTATTGAGATGGTTCTCAGCGACAGCGAATTTTTCTTGACCTATTTGCAGCCCGATGTCCTTTGCTTTATTCTTAAGACTTCCGGCAATCTGTCTAAGTCCTTCAGGCCACAACAAGGAAGTTCTCAAGGAGTTCTCCTAACAGAATGTCGAGTCTTAAAACGTGCCACGTAGCTGTGCGGGTCGACGGTGGCATCAGTAGATATTTTCAAAGAAACTGGTGCGTTGACGGTCATGAAAATTCGATCATTAAGGCCATCTCTCTGCCAAAGTTTTTTTGTGTATCAAATCTATGTAAAACATAAAAGCACTGCAGGACAAACAAACAGGGCCCGTCATACAGAATTTACACATAACTTATTACGTGAATCGAAGTGTTTTAAAGCACTACACAGTGACGCTAAGCGGCCCAGTCCGACCAGACATTTCATATTTGTATTTCAACATTATTTGTATAAGATTTTTGTTAAACAATAGTAACATATTGTTTCCATGAATATTCACGCCTGAGGGTCTCTACCTAACCGAGGATGGATTTCACAGGTATATGTTTTTGTGATGTATGAACTGCGTAAACCAAGCGCTCTTATAGGTAATTATATTGTAGTAATTCTAGGATTCGATGTAGTCACTATCGTCTGGCTATCTAATCTGTCTAAAATAAAAATTAGTACTAAACATATTTTTCGTACTGTAATTTTTATTATTTACAAAATATTTGAATCATGTCGTTGATTTATTTGATTGATCCATCGTTTGCTTCTGCCCATTTGATCTATATAATTTTGTAAGTTTAACGGTTTGATATTGCGATGGGTTGGGCGGGCTCGTATAATAGATTAGATTAATTATCACATATACACAAGTCTATGTAACTGGTAAGTTTTAGAATTTTTAATTGTGCAGGAACAAGAAATGTACGTTTTGTCGAAGCTAGTTTATGAATATACGTTTTCTACAGCTTTACCAGTGCTAAAGACTCAGTTAAGGCTATTTGCTCAGTGAAATGAGCTGGTTTGGAGGCACCTTTAATTTAACGGTTCATTGAGCAGCATTAGCAAGGTATTAAGTACGAAGGCGAAGATGAAATAAAAGTAATGCTTATTTAGTCTACAACTGTCCTATTTTAAATTCGTTACCAGGAACTGCATTGTCAGCGTGGCGCGAAAATTAAAAAGACGCCCAGTCATCTTCTTACAATATTGTTTCATGATGGCGCTGTTGATATCGATTTGTTCGTACACAAGTTATCTAGGTGTGTGTAGCGTCGCACAAACGGGTAACCCTAGCGTCCAGGTTGTAACCCATAAGCATACACATTATTGCAAAGCGTAAAACAACACCGTCGGAACGTCGTTCAAAAGCTCGGCTCAAAATGACCTTCTGTATAATTAATTACTGTATTTAGTTACTAATAACAAGAGCACAATATATAGTACAATGTCCTAGTAGCCGTCAGATACATGAAATTTGGCACTTAATAATAAGTCTAAAATCAATAATGGCATGTTAAAATTTACCAGCTATTTCAGTGAGGCTACCTAGTTAATAGAGCCTTATCTGTCAATGTGTATGTGCACGTGTCCCACAAAGCGCTGTCTACTAAATTGCTAGATACGCATAGCCGTGCCATATAACGTCGATTTCTATCCCTGCAAGAGGTCTAGGACGAGAAGCCCACGCTCTTCACAACGATCGGCAGCAATGTCGATCAAATAGGAAATAGAAATATTATTTTCATTTAAATTCCGCTCGCCCCGAACTCTTGATTATTGCCCCCCCGCCCCCCCATCTCCTTACAGAAGTGTCATTGTACTAATTTGGCCATAGTGAAAAACCATTTTTTTAAAAAAAGCCTGCTAAATTCTACCCCACAGCCTTCCCACCTATAAGAACTTCGAGAAGTAAAAGGGCACATTTTTAAATCGCCAGATCTAATTTTTATGTTTATTCCCTATCCGTTCGTGCCTAGTCTACGCAACTGATTCGTTTATATACCTATGATTGTTAAGTTTTTTGTATAATACACCGTATATGGAATCAATAGTAGGTTCAATTCGAAATCTATTGTTTTCATTCAGCCGGTCTAGAACCACTTTACCTCAATTATATAAGAACCTAATGTTAAGTGAGTAAGCTCATGTGAGAAGTTCCTCACAACTTAATTGAGTGCAGTCGTACAGGAATTTGCTTTTCGCAGAGTTTCCTAGAACGACCTATTTGCTGAGCCTTGAAAATACACCCTATAGAGAAAAGAAGCATATTCCAATCAGTAATGTTCTGAAAGAGGCTCCAGTAGAAAAGCGCCTTATACTATTTACGCCTAGGCAGTTGTGCTCTAAATTTGGGGTTTCTGCAATATATTTGATTTATTTCCACTGAGAACATAAAAAGGGGCCAGGCGCATCTTGTTTCGATTACATTCAACATCCGTGAAAGCCCGAATCAAGGAAGACACGGTTTTTCGTTTATGAATATGGCCAAAGTGGCCATGAGTCGACGGTAAAGTAGGTTGAATGAGCCTAGACTGTACGGACTAGAACGTGTTCGGTAGCGGATGCATCACCGTTTAGAATATGCATTCGAAGCTTCTCGGATGAATGGCTTTCCTTCGAGAATTTTGTATACCTCTAAAAAAAATTCTTCGGGAGTAGAATGTAGTATTACACCAGACATAAAGATCCATGGCCATTTCAGAACCACTTTAGGAGCTGCTACGCTGAGCGAAAGCAAGGGAAGCAATCTTTTATAAAAACGCTTCTGCTTTCCAGTGACCTAAACTTCATCCATAAGCATGATAGTTTTGTATCTGACCCAACGCTCAAATGATGAATAACACAATCTTAAGTGATGCGGTTCTTTTGGCTGAAAACACTGAGCAGCTCTCAAAGGGACGCAGAGGGACTCTTGAGGATGTTTCTCCATGCGTGTATAAATTGCTCGTTTTTTCCCTTTATGTGCACCATTCTAGCTAGACCTACGTCCGTTTAAGTTGGGCGACATCCCGAATGCGCTTAAACCCTGATATCACATATCCGGTTAACATTCAGCGCTGCGAGTTTGACATGGCAAATAAAAGGCCATCGTCCATACCTTCTGTACCATCTAACCATACGGAATATTTCATTAGCCCATGCATCTATACAAATGCGGAACAGATTCGGGAAACAATTACGCGTTCAATTTCTCGACCATTGCTAAAGCGATTAGGTTTTATACATCTTTATGCACTATTGTTACTTTAAATCAGTGTTCGATCGTTAGGTTATGTAATGGACTAGAAACACCCTTGCAACAAGCGTATCTACAATAGTTGAGTGCAATACTTGTAAGTCTTGTTTTTACAATAACATAATTATGATTCTTTTAGGTCAAGGGAATTTTTACTTCTACATGGAGCGCTTCATAAGCGATTTCCGTCGTGCAATAAACCTACAGTCACATGCATTGCACGGCAAAAAAATAGCAACACTACCAACTATCGAATACATATCATGTGCAAATCCATGGTGGCGCCGTATTGCATGCTGTTTTGATTTAATGTACAAATAGCAGGGTTTCGCCATCAAGATCGATTACTTCAAAGAACAACTTCAGCGCCAAGTGCATATACCGTTGTTGTGGTGGATAGGAAATCTACATGAAGCCCGTTCCTCAACGAAACTCCTTGTTGTGGGTTCACCTCTTCATACGGTACGTCTTCTATGAGGTCATTTGCATTTTAACGGCGACACCGTATAGATAACCTTTTTTTTAAAAAATGTCCTCGAGACCGGCATGTAGCCTAAACACAAGCGTACTAAATAAGCGTATGCAGAAAAGTAAAAATACAGAAGTTCGCGAGCTGCCCGGACATGTCTTCCCGATGCTGCAATAATACATGTTGGAGTGCTAGTGAAAGAGAAATATGGGTTGTCCAGGTTTGGGTCTAGACGCTGGTATACTTAACGGTAATCAAGTAAAACTCCAAGCAGTTAGAAATTAGGTCAGTATAGTCATGCCCATCTTTACTGCTGTAAATGTTCTACTCTGACAGAAGCTTTACCAAACAGCGATCTTGAAATCTGTTGAAGAAAGATGTCAGGATATGCAGTTGCCGGCTCACACTTCCTTGACCGCTCAAAAGCCGCAGAGGAAATTTATGGGCTGAAGTGTTATTCTGTTCTCCTTTCTTTCTCCAAAATGCTATTCCCTTTATGTACTGCATCAATATCCTAAAGCTGAAAATACTAGGTTGATGTTATGATAGATATTGACACATACGTTGATATTAACATTTTTATACAACATGTGCTCACTATGTATATGGAGTATGTGGTTTTTCAAAATTTTCTTCTAAAACTTTTACCATCTGGATGAGAAATAATTGTAGCATAGTTGGAATAATCAAACTAAAGTTTCGTTAACGAAAAAATTGCAACACTTTGACCGATTTGACTAGGTCCAATATAGCTTTTTTGGAGGTCCTATGGCGTGTACCTGTCGGTCATAATAACGATAAGGAGTATTAATTATACCAAATACTACACAAGTATTAACTTTGAACAAAGATGAACATTTTCGGCCAGAAAAACGAATCTGTCAAAAACATTTCGGGATATCGGAAATGGTAACAGCTATGGGGATGTTAAATAACATTCACTTTAGCTCTCCGAATATTTATGAATTTTATTTACATAAACTTCACCGTTCACAAAATAAATTTTATATTGCGATAGATTTTACGAGTTTACACTGCACTGCAAGGCGGACGCTTCATCATTGCAAACGTACGTCCATCCACCTTCTTAAGTACTGAACGAAGGCTTATTATAAACACTTACGTATCATGGTCCAGGCTGAAAATTTGTTTTTAGAAGATTAGCTTTTCATCAATCCATTAATCTTAAAGAAAGTTGCTTGCTTTTGTAAAATTGAATTGGGAACTAAGTACCGGCTTATACAAGATAGATAAGTACGTTCAAATATAGGATAGTGGTTCGAACCATTATGAGGACCCCACAACTGAACGAACGCATGCAAAGGTGCATCACTGATAATTACGTTGTTCGATAGGAACTTTCGAAGTTAAATTTAATATCGCTAGGCTGATTATCGCTCGAATTGTTTGGGAACACTTCAGATACAAACTTTACCATTATTAAAGTCTATCTGAAGCCGCCTTGCTGATATTTACTTGTACCAGTCGAATTTAATTGGTAAAACCTAGCAAACTGGCTGCCAGCCAAAAGATTAAGGGGTTGGCAGAAGGCCGACCTTCAAAAATGAGGAGACACGTTGTGTCGGTCACGTGTTCAGCCCTCAATATATATTTTAACGGACGATACAAACGGCAGCATTTTTCAATCGTAGCTTTAGCTTACACTATAGAACCACTATATATATATATAGGGCTTTTGGCCTGGATCACCAGATATGGAGGTTTTTCGACAAAAAGGCCTTTTCTCGTATTCTGTGATTAATGCTGAAAAGTTCGACCTTTAAGCAAGCCAATTCAGATTCTCTGCTTAAAGGGCTTCTTATACTTTGAGTCATATGTTTCCGCTTGGAAGCCCCTATAGGCATAAAGACAAACGAGCGCTCTAACTTTGGTACAGTTGCAGCTAGTTGTAAGGGGCTGGGTACAAGTATGAGCTATATTGACGGGAGTTTGATCGTTAAGACTAGCTATGCGAGATATCACTCCCGTAACTGTAGGGTTATCATGTTCGCCTTGGCTGTTCTAGAATCTATCAGTTGAGGTAAGTCAGCTACGCAAGTTTCCAGGTGGCATAAAACTGAATGGCGGGTTGCTATCGTTTTATTAACCGCAAATCGCCCAGGAACGTCAATTACCCACTCTTTAGAAGTGGCACTATTTTTGCGAGTATTTGCGGAACCTTTGTGCTACGATAGGTGCTATACGTACGTTGCACATTTGGTAGAACTCGGAAGTTTAGGCCGTTCTTAGATGATTCTTTAAAGAACTTCAAGATTGGGTGACGGTGGCCTTCCTATTCAAACAACTACCGTTTTCAAGGCTTCGTATGGCACTATAATTCTGCTGTATAAGACAGAAACGTTTGGTTCTATAGATGCATTTTGTTGACTACTGCGTATGTTTAAGACGGAGATGACGTGTCAGTGTTCGGTAAAAACTATCTAACCAATGTAAGGTTGTATTTTTAAAGCCACTTGTGAGCTTACGAGGCTGGCTAGTCTTATGCGAATGGTGAAATGAGTGTCGTAACTTGCCCATTGGCAGAAAGCTTGCAGGGGGGTTCTCCCCGCAGAGTTTGCTTTCTCGCGCGTGCCTATTTCCATGCCAAATCACGGACCACACTTTAAAAGTATGCTTAGTAAAGTAAAAATAGACGTAGCATTATCAATGAGAGGGCAGTATTCATACGTTGTATGTCCGACCGTACGGCCATAGCGCTCCGCTACACTGGAAACATTACAAATATAGCTGTTTATGCTTGTAATTGTGACACTGCGGTTGAACTCCGCTTATTAATAACTCACTTAAACTTGTTGTCCTTGTAATTGTTGTTGCTACTGCTCCTAGTGTGCATAAGCACGATATAAGTTTTGTTATTTAAATGGTTATGTGAGCCTGGGAACATCATGAGTCTGTTATGAAATAAATCAATGCAAGTGAAAAGCATTGGTTCAAAAGGACGCAGTAGTGAAGTACTGGTATTCCTAGCTTCAGGATGATTGTATACATACCAGCCCTCACGATCGATTGGATGAGTGTTAACCGCGAGATGAAGGAGTGCTGTTTTTCGCCCGTCATACTGCGTAACTTTCAATGCGACGGCTAAACAGGCAAGGAAAAATAAAAGCTCTCTCGGACAACGATATGATGGGTGGTGCAGTATCATATCACGACTTTCTAGTACTGCTCGCGATCTGTACCGTTTTTTTGTCACCTCAAACCAGTTCTTGATTTCATCTAGAGGATTTCTCCTGGCTTTGTGTCTTAATTTGCCCCTGAGCTTTAAAAGTCATAATAGTCGCTAAGAGTTGTTCGACGATGTAACGACTGCCAGTAAACACTGCTATTATTTACAGGCTACAGCACTATTAAGCAATAGCTCCTGAATAGCCGGCAACTTTAAATAGGGTGTATCTACGACCTAATTACTACTATTGCTGGTATCGATAAATGCTTTGGGTAGATAACGCTTGTTTCTGAAAGTTCGTTGAATTCAATGAAAACATTTTGCATGGCTCAGCGATGCGAAACCTAATAATGACTACGGCTCAGAATTTGTCAGAAGTAGTTAGTAAGTTGATTTGTACAATCAATGCATGCTCGACTTCGCTAAAACGATGACTTGAACATAATCAGTCAATGAACAATTGCATTTGCTCGACCTTGTAACATGGTCCAGTTGAACATAGGTATGAATTCCCGCTGGCACTGGACGTTGCAGTTCGGTGTTTGGTACCGGCCCAGAGCGTACCTCTCGATTGCAGTGGTGTGTCTCAGCCTAAAAATAAGGCTTCTTTGACCAATCAGTCAAGTAACGTCGATTGGTCTGCCAATTGATGTTTCGAAACTTGCCTTCGAACTTCATTCATTCATTCATTCATTGAGGGTTTACTGCGATCAGAAGGTGTTTGAATTATTAAGAGCAACCTCCGAATTGGTATAGTAGTCACGTACGACAATCATAGGGAATACATCAAGAACCGCAGTTGCTTCACATCCGAATACTGAAGTTCATTTATTTTGGTATAATATTGTCGAACGGACAGTGCTGTATGATAAACACTAGTCAGTAATTTTTTTCTACAGTATAAATTCACTTCACGGATAGTTTGCTTCGGTGGTCAGATTATTTTGAAAGAAAATTTAAAAGTTTCATTTGAGGGAAAATGTTTCTTGCAATGCAGCATGCTATTTTTCCAAAAAAGTCTTTTTTTGTTCACGCAAACAAGGGATACAAGTTGTATCATGTTGACGAAATTTTTTCCTATCTCAAAACATTTTTTACAACACCATTGTTGTTCTAGTACAATAATGGAAACAGGATAGGGTTAATATTAACTGGCCTGCATATGTATCCTAAGATACTGTTAAGTAATTGCTAGCAAATTTAACGATTTATTGTCTCAAAAAAGAGGTGGGCATCTTTTCTCCTAGATGAATTTAAAGCACCGCAGAGTGTCGTTTAAGTGTACTAATAAAGCAGTTAGGACATCTCAACGGGGAAAATTTATTTCGATTACCTATTAAGCTGTTGGGATATATAAGAAACTGTCAAATGGAAGTTCATTAGTTAGTCCTGTATTAGATAATCACACAACAATGAGTAAAAATACATTGAACTTCACCTATTGAGCACGCATCCATGACATATCAATAAATTATAATGGTGAATAATTTATTTACGCCCCTGGCTACGAGAGGCGCCACGCTGTTGCCAAGTCGTACGACAAATGTCATTTACGGAATTAAGGAAAAACCATTCTCTAAATGCTAAAGAACGAGAAAATCTATACGTAGAAAAGTTGTGGCCTGTTTCCCAGAGGCATTTATTTATTTGAGTAAAAATAGGTGGGTATAGTAATGGGTTAAGTAAGAACCACTGTGGATGCGTCACGGGAGACTTCTGCGATCATTTTTTGACAAAGGTCAGTACCACTATTTCTGTTGAACGATGTAGACGCAATAATATATTGGTCTTGTTAAAATTAAAATAGTTAAATTGTTGTCCTGTTTGTTAGGGTTGAATGGCTGCTAAAAAACAATGTGCTCCATTTTTGATTCACGTAAGAATAGCAGTATCTTTATAACTTTCTGATTCTGGGCTAATTAAGGTACACTTCAAGCAAGCGTCTAGCTCGCAAGCCAAAATATGGTATGCCATGCTTAATTTTGGACTGGCGCAAAAATATTGACAGTTATTTTAACTAGCTCCAACGAGAAGTGGCAATTCTGAAAGAACAAAGAAAAAGTGAAATGAAGAAATCAACAGCTTTATTGTGACTAGGACATAAATGCTGGTCTGGACCATAGAAAAATATGCTGTGTACAGTCGATATACGTTAGCGCAATAAAATGGCTCAAAAATCGTTAGATCATTCTAGATTTTGGAAAATCCGTGTGGTTATTGATGGATTATTTTCGATAATCCCATAATTTTTTTTCAAAGTTGATGAAAATTGGAAATTATTTATTGTAAAATATAAAAAACTGTTTCCGTCAATTTCGGCTCAAAATTATCAATATTTTTCCCAAACCCAATATCTTAGCCGAAGTTCCGGGCACCCAATAGATTCAAATAGCAAACAAGACGCTGCGATCCAAAATACGCCGCAAGTTGACCTAGTGGTATTTTGATCGCAATCTTGATAACGACATTTATTTTTTTTGTGGTAGATGTAAGGGCGTTTCGACATATCAGTGAAAAAAGGCTCATTGGACCGATTTAATTCTCTTTTAACTTTTCAGGTACAACAAAAGGACAGATTCTAGTAAAGCTAGTTAAACAAGAATGGTAGGAACGGTTGAGCATAATTATGCAGTAGTTACATTTTCGTTCTCGATGTTGTTATATTTATTCAATATGAATTTATTTCTTCAGCTCCATCAATAGACCAAACAAAAACTTTGGTAAGCTTTCAACGGTAGCTGTCAACTTTTTTCAACCAGACGGTGATACTTTTTATAAAATGATTTTTCACCTCATAGGCCAAGACACGACGTCCTCTCGACAATACGATTTGGTAAAAATGTCGTTCAAAAACTGCGCCGATAACGTTTTACACCAACGGGTAACTTATGTAACGTAATGTCTATTACAATATCACGAAAAAAAATCGCCGAACACGAGGTTCGCTTCTAATCCCCAGTTTTAACTTGAGTGTTGACGCCCCGTGCTGGTTAATCCTTATACACAGGCTTTCTATTGTACTCAGAAGAGGCAACAATAAGGATTCTCAACATATTCTTCAGCTTGTATTTACGGTTGATAAGGTACATATCGACTAGCCGGAAACGCGCATTTACGGTATCTAAATAGCGATAAATATTAACACTAGAACCGTATACAAAAATCGAAAAGTAAAATTCTAGTCTGAGTTATTTCAACCCTTTTTTTTTTTACTAAAACATGTTGTTTAGCCTCTTAGTTCGTACCGCCTCGAACGCCAGTACAGTCTTCTAATGGCGGAGTCGATTGTGTCGAATGTTAACGAAGTATGATATATTACTGCTATCAAGCATTTTACGATCTTCCTTAAAATGTGACTCAAAGACTAAGGAGGAGATGGGCTCACCCTAGGTGAGCTTCATATGAAGGCAACTCCACGAATAAACTAATTCTGCACTCACTGAATAGTATCAATCAGTTTTTTTTTTCATACAAAATAGCCAAACTGAGAAATAACATAAAAATTTGGAAATAATTAGACCTTTATAAACATTAATGTAAAGTGTCGAGCTTTCTATTACAAAAAATCTAGAAGTGTGACCAACGGTAATGGACGCCGATCTAATTGCCTGTCTTATATGAAGGCTGAAGTCAAGCTCCGGCGTAATTATATTTTTTAGGTCTTTTGCCGGGTTAAGGACGGATATGATAGGAAGTTTGCGAAGATATATAGCCATATACTTTAGAACAAAGATGAATATATCGTTGGTGTAGCACAACGCCGACACAATATCGATTGCCAGTTGAAACGATCCCATCACCTGTTAAATGGATTTATATTGTTTCAAATCACCTGCATAGAACTTGTAGCAAAGCCCGAGTGGAAAAAGTTTTTTAAAAAGAGTACCCATACAAAAACGAGGCATATACGAGGGGTGTGCTCCTCTAGAACTGTACGCGTCATTGGCTCTAGTGTAAAAAAATTCATTCGTTTCATATTTTCTTACCCAGTTGATGCAACGAGTATTTTCTCTCAGTCTTATTTTTTAGGATTAATATTTTATTAGGGAATTAGAAAGGTAACCATGACTGGGTCAATAACTTGTCAGGATGGAGTAAATACAATTGTACTCGACTTTTTTTAAAATAGTGTTGTCTTGGATTATTGTAACAGAGCTGCTTCGTCGTAAGTTTTCCTTTGGCAGGCTTACGTTACTTAGGACCAAAAGCTGTCTTGACACTAAATAATCCAGAGTATGTTCGACTAAGATTTTTTTTGAACCAAACAGACTATGGACTGGACTTGGTGATCCATAGCTATTTATTTGAAACTTAACCCTCTTTTTGTTAGGTGATGGGGTGAGTAGTGATACTTTCAGGAAATAAGGAACAGATCCTTCGTCGGATAGTCGGGTCACTAACATGCAAACGAGCTCGGCAACAGAGTATAGAAGACATTCACAGAAGACTGAGCAGGGTGTTTTTTGTTTGTGAAAAAAGCGTAAGTGACAATAGTTTTGGTGGACATTCAGGATTATTCAAAAATGAGCTATTCTCCTGTTGTAGGACGTCGTGGAGAACAAAAACGAACCCAACGAAGCCTCCAAGTGCTTCAGCTCCGTTTAAATCGTAAGAGAATAAAGAATTGTTATTTCGTTTTAGAAAAGACTCTGTCTCCTGGCCTCTTATTCCCCGATTTACCGATCAAATGAGCTCCTTCAAGTGCTCAAAACAAAGCGACGATTCTTCAACAATTTGAAGTCAATTTAAGAAGCTATGTAATTAGGACTCGGAATGAGACAAGGGAATACAATTAATTATACTCTGTTGATATAGTGGCGCAACGTGTCATAAGTAAGTAAGCATAAAAATTCTGATTAGATGGCGCACGCGGTCAGTAAGTCGGTTGAACGTACTGTTATTATGGCAGACAGGAAAAATCTAGCTTAATTTACGCGATACAAATTAGTCCCTATCGACTTATAATCATTAATAACATATGTAAGTGTTTTTTTCGCCTTCGAAGGTTCCAATAGGTTAGTAAATATTTCGAAAGAAACGACATAGCGGTTCAAGAGAGAGGGTACGAAAATTAATCACTTATTATCAGTCATTAAATTATTACAAGGTCCAGGATCGTTCGGCCTTTGGTGGCCAGAGTTTTACCAGAGGATCTACCCTGGCCAGTCAAGAAGCTTATTAGTCATACAGAAATTAATGGAAATGTATTTGTTAGAAGAATTATTGCTGGCCGCTTCCGATGATTAACCAATCTCACCGAAGTCAAAACCGTCACATGTGAATGCAGGTTCCACTATATATTTTAGAGTTTTGAACAACTTCATAGAACATGGATAGCTTTCAAGTTTCTACTGCGCGTCCAAGACTAGCTCTCCAGCTATCCATCGCAGACCGGAAACAGCTCCTTCTAATACAATTCACATATATTTGGTTGGGTTGCCGAAATGGTATTGACCACTTTTTAAAGCTCTAAAATCACATATCTCAAATAATACCAGTCGCAGAAAATGCGCTATGATGTATGATTCTATTACGATGAAGGCAAAAACGCTGTCTAGACGCATTTAAAAAAGAAGGGTGAAGCATGATGCTTATTGTCAACATATGTTACTGAAAGAATCAGTTTAAACATGGTTCCGACGTTTTCGTTCCGGCAATTTTCACATGAAAAATGCTCCTTGTAGGTTGTAGCAAAATTATTTACGAAAGTTGATGAATAACCAAGACATCGCCAAAAAACTCATTGTATCGTTACAAAACGAATCTCGATGCTTGCGTGTTACATGAATTGAAGGAAAAAATGTATTTCCATTTGCGAAGCTCGAACGAAATCGAGCCGTTTTCATCACGCATGATCAAATATTAAGATAATAAAGAATAAAATATATAAATAAAAATTAAATAATAAGAATATGTAAATTAAAAGATAAGACGATGTGCTTTGCGGCAAAGCTTCTTAGACTGACGCCAGAGAAGTCGGCAGGATTGACAAGAATCGCCCATGATGAGTTGTTGTCGCTTGACAAAACAGTCAATTCGGTCAACAATCAATCCGATTACAACACGCCACTGATCGGAACTAGTGAACGAGAAAGGCGCCGTCTTCCACAGTGATACTACATACATTTTTCGCTGCTCGGCAAAAACGAAAAGAATTTGGATACGAAATTTCAGTGCATTTGCCGTATAGCCCGGATCTTGCAGTATCAGACTACCATCCATCTAAACCTCTGCAGAGCTCCTTTAATTGTGCTAACCTGCTTTTAGAAACACTTATCACAACCTTTCGCCTAGAAACCATGGGATCATTACAGTGGCGGAATTATGGTACTACTAAAAAAACGGAAGATAATTACAGATTAAATAGCGCACATTCGGCTGAATCATATTATTTCAAGATATAAAATTGTTTGTTTGTTTGCTTTGATATTAACTCACTTATACTAATATATAAGTAATAATACATTTTCTACAATTTAACTAATGCTGTAACGTTCTATTACCTCATTTGCAGCCTTCATTGCTTCTGCACAGATGAAGCTTCAGAAGATACGGTACTCCTTGCACACTACAAAAGGCGAATCGTTCAGAACAACTTTTTTCAGCTGGTTTTACGCTAACAGCTTAGGCTTTATTCATGGCTATTATCTCTAACCCAATCCTGTAAACATTGTTCTCATTGGCTAGCTTCAGATCTGCATATGACTGATGCTGCTTGGGCTGCTCGCGCACTAAACGTATTCGTAGACGTCCACCTGAGAACTTCAATCGAAATAGCTTATTTTATGAAAGTAAATACGTTCAGTGGCTACAAATATTGAGTTGGTTTTGAAATTTAAAGCTGAGGTCGAGCCTGCGTTGTAGAGGCTCCGCCTTCATGTGCCGTCAACACGTCTACATATGGTTCTGGATAAAAATATTTCTCAAACTATACATCATGATGACTTTATATTTTTGCTACCTGCCATATATGCACCGGCTAAAGGCGTGTCACGCATGTCCTGCGCAACTAGTTACTGGCCATACGGAGGAGGACGGTCTGAAATAGCGATAAGTGGTTCTACATAATTAAACATAGTTATCGATATGTTTTTTACAATGGTATAATTAGTGTCAGTAAGTCTCGAATTTATCCAAAGTGCATTTTGAATAGCTTAGGGTTCTCTACAGGGATCTCCGCAGAACACTCAGGTTTGTTTGCAAGCCTATGACCAAATCATCATTTCACGAAGTTGGCGCCCCACATAATCCTTAATGGCGGCGTCGGTACCAAACAAGTTTAAACGGCTCAGTCAGTCAGCAGATACCTAGGATTTTCGTCAATAATCATCTACAGCCGTTCAG
Source organism: Varroa jacobsoni (assembly GCF_002532875.2). Lineage (NCBI taxonomy): Eukaryota > Metazoa > Arthropoda > Arachnida > Mesostigmata > Varroidae > Varroa > Varroa jacobsoni. The sequence goes on from NW_019213900.1 coordinate 100,187, forward strand.
CCATTATGAATAGGCAACTTAGGCGTTTGGTGACAAACAGTCCAGTAGTCGTGTTAAAGAATACGTCGTCTATTAGTCGAATATTTGAGCGAAGACCGGAAGGTCTCTTCTGTATGAATGGTTTCTATCAACCCGTCGATGTTGCCGATTTTGCATTTCTTTGGACCAGCCTTTGTTGCTCGAGGAATACTTGGCGGTACGCCGGGATCACCGATCAGTCTCTTCTGAAAAATTTCCAGGCAATACGAGCGTCTGGTTATATTTCTTGGAATTATTCTGTTTACTTATCTCGATTTTGCTTCTCAACTTTAGTATACAGAGTGCGGCGTTTAAATTTAGAACTTATACGTTGCTTCTAGAACTGTCTCCAAACGAAGGCTTATACTTTAAGAATATGTTTATCCTGTCGCTGTAGTTAAAGTTTCAAACACAAACAATTTTTAACAGTAATCGTGCGCCAAGCGATAATATAAATTGCTTAACGTATTGTAAAAGACTAAATGGAATAAAATTTTGGTTTTATAACGGGTCAGAATTTTGAAAAATGCAGGGAGTGAAAGAGCTCAGAAGGTGTGAAAAAGTCCCTTAAAGTTTAAAAGATGGAAAAATCTTATGAAGCTCGAAAAGCACAGACAGAACTAAACAGTACTGGAAGGAGTAACCGTTAGACCTAATCTATTCTTTTTCTGCAATGATCATTCAGTTCTGTGTAGAAAATCATTGGTAGTTAAAAATGAGCCTTGTGTTCTTTTGTGTTTTTTTGATCAATCAAAATTGAGAATCTTTCGGTTTGCTTTATGGAAGTTTTTCTCAGATTTCCGACAAGCCAAACTGGCAATAATGAGGGTCGCCGATTTCAAATGTAGGTAGTCTCATTAACGCTTTGCTCAGTATAAGGGGATTAAATAATAGCCGGTTTGCGCTAAAATTTTAAAAATGGCGCATAATGAATTTGTGTCTCTGCTCTGAAAAGATATGGCTTCTTTGTGTTGTACGTAACAGCGAATAGACGCATGCTTGCAGTCCCTTAATTTAGAACCCCACCTTAAAAATATCCGTTCTTCGCCTCAGAGACACCTTACATAGTCGCAGCCAAGATATGTTTTTCTGGCTCCATCTGTTTATATTAGCCAAAATTGCTCTCCAGGTAACGTTTGCTTTTAAAAGACAGCATATCAAATTGTATTTGGTATCGGACAGAGCTTTTAAGCGGTCGTTTTGTAAAGCTACAACCCATTAAAGTTTCGTTGCTTACTATTACCTGATGTGGATATGATCTGAAATCGTCTCATTTAATAACAATTAACACAATGGCTTTATGTTCTCATGACCTGTTTGTTATATTTCCTATTTTCGACTTTAGGAATTGAACTAGTAGCTATACGCCACTATCGTTATGTCTGTGCTTGTCAAAAGCAGGGGCATTTTTCATTTTGCGCCCTGATGTACTTGGCGAACGCTTCAGTACGTTGTCAAATATTAACAAACATCTAACCGTTTACGACTTCGGTTATTGTATGACTTCGACCACCGGAGCCAATTGAACCGTTTGGTAGATCTTCAATAGAGCGTCCTAAACAGCTTTTTAAACTTAAAGCTTATGCCTGTGATTCATCATAGTCTAATGCATTTTATTCACTTATGGATTTAGGCTGATATTGATAATCTTCACTGAGAGATTCTTTTTTTTCGGTTAGGGTTCATTGGGAGGCTGAAGCCAGAGTGGAAACCATGCTAACGATAGAGGTTACACACCGTGCTAAATCTTCAACTTACCATTTGAGCTAAAGTAATATGTGCACCATCCGTAATCTTCCTTACAACAGAGCGTTTAAGTAATTCGTTGCATCTATTAGTAGAGAATTAATAAGAGAGGCTAGTTAGTGTTTTAAGTATTGCTGTCGGACCAAATTGTCAAGGGGAGATCGTCATCGGTATATATAATGCGGTTATTTATGTATAGGCTTTGTGAGAAAACGAAACACTATGACGAAAAAAAGGCAAATATGCTGAAATCAGTTAAAGAGCGCTTTCATGAGCCTTAACATAAACTGAGCGATAATCATTTTTTTAAATGATTTTCCCGGCAAAATGTTATAGGTGTTTAGAAAAACAGGTACGATTCCAAAAAAGTTAACTAGATTTTCGCACTCGCATTTATTAGACTCTTAACAAAAAAAAAAAATGTGTCTCGGAATTTTCGGCGGCTTGAGAATAATTGAGAAATATCGATTTCTTCACCTGCTTTTTTTGCTTAGCTTTACGGGGGTTTACACGAGATATTCCTGATCGAGATCAAGTATGTTTTGAAATAATGTAGGTAACCCCAATCGAATAATTAAGTAACATCAGCACGGTCAACGGTAAAAGAGCAAGTATTAATCACAATTGGAAGAAGCAATAACGGACATTGGCGATGAGAGATGACGGGCTAGCCACAATAGTGGAACATTCACATCAGAGAATCCAACAACCGAAGCATGGTAACAGAATAACTGGAACAATGTAATAGAAACGGCAAGAACAATGGAAAAGCTACACTAGGCCTACGGAATAACTCAGACAAGGCAGCTAAATAGGCAGAACAGGATACCGGAAAACCTGCCGCAAGGTATTTACGAAGCGCCGAAGAGCGTAACGGAAGTAGGACGAAAGTGCGCCAGTACAACTGCAACTGACTTAGACTCAGGTTCAGATCGAGAAACGTTGAACTTGCTGTCGTTCGTTTAAATTGGACAATGTAACAATAGGCACTGTCCTGTAGATGTGTGGTATAGAGCATGCACAAGGAAACGATGAAGAAGTTCCTCCCTCCGCACGGGAGCTCATAGCTGTTAAAAGTATGCATTCGCGTGGTAAGGGGTCTTTACCAATAAGCGGCAGCCACTATAGGTCCGGTGTTTAAAATGTAACAAATAATCGATTCTGTAATGCGCTTATGGTAGGACATGTGTTACCTTTAATCGTAACAAGTGCAATGCTCAAGTTATACTATCTGATACGACTGTGAAGTCATATTAGAAGTTTTGATTTGCAAGATGACGCGGAAAACCGTTACGAAGTAACGAGCAGCCTGTGACCGCGCTGATGAAGCAACACGGATGTTACGATCTAGCCAAGGGACACTGGTTCGCACCCAGGCCATCGATGCGTCTTTTTAGATAGTATTATTTTCAGCTAAGTGACATGCCTTCATGATAACTACATTCATACCCTACGCCCTAATTCTGCATGTCATTTGTACATCATTAAATCTAGAAGATTTTTTTAGTTGTAAGGAATACGAGATCCCTTTAGTGTGTGTCACATTACTTTGACCAAAGGGTACGCTAGCCCTGAGATCAATTTCCTACAGATTCAATTTAGGTTAGTTCACGAATCGACGAATTGTCATCTCCTATTTACGGCATCGCAAGGCCTATTTTGTTTCACGATTACCGTCAGGCAAAAATGACGTTACTTTCGAGCTTGCACGGCACGATACCAAGCACTAATTAAGTTTCCGCCTGTGGCGCGTCGAATGTCAAAAGTCTAGGGTTGATAGCCTCTTTTATTTCCATACGTCTACATGATCAAGTCGATCGTTTCACCGTATAATGCATATTATTCTCGACATTACAAGGTTATGACTTAAAAAGGACCAGATAAAAAGAATTCTGCTAATCGACTCGATGCACGCATCTTCTCAACAGCAGTCATTGAAACGATATATGGCCGGAAGCAAAGTGACGATTAAATGGCAACGGTCAGGTATGGAATTTCCCTAGATAATAATTCAGATTTGATCAATCACTATTCAGGCTTTGCCGGGCTTTTTTTTTTATTCCTTAGCTTGCTTGTCTGAAGCTATAAAAAGCGCACGAATCGACGCAAATCTAGCGGCGATGTCTTCAATGCTAGTAATAACTAATAAAATGGCCAATTACCCTAGCATTACAGATGACGCATCGTTACAACGGTTGCCGCTTGCCCTAATACAGTTTGAATATAGTTGTAACGCTTCATGACTAGGCTATCTTCGATATCAGCGATCGCAGATATCATACACACGTATAAACTTCACCCAGAGAATACAAACGCACACACGCGAGAAATACAGTACTTGTTGGTATTTTACTCAACTGTGGTGGAAAACAGGATTCATCGTAACGCAGCCGGCGATAGCGGCTGATGCATGCGGAAGCCCGCCTTCCCAGAGACGCACATAGACAAGGCGACGGCGTATAGTGATATTACAATTTACGCATGTGAAATATTCTAGCTACAAAAACATTCGCAGCATTGTACACAGAAGGAACGTTTCATGAGCTGATCTGGTCGCTAATTCTGTTAGGGGCAACACGTTTGAAAAGTTCTTCCGCCGCCCTTCGCCTCCCCTGCTTCTTTGCCAGTGGCAGACGACGGCACGACTAAAGTTGTACAAGCTGAAGTAGTATGACAGAAATGTTATGGCAGAAAGGACGAGCCCCACTGGCAGCGGGTGGCGGGCGCCAGCCGCTCTGTGATTCCCCATCTGCCAGGGTCAGATTGGCCCCGGGGCCGTTCCGCACCATGCGGCGCAGTAGACCGCGCTGCTTTTTTTGCCGATATCATTACCATGGCTGCATCTCACCCAACGCATCGTGAAGCAGTAAAGACCACCCATGATTTCCATATATATGGTCTACATAGGTGAGCTGCGTATTTATGTAGGCGGCTATGCAGCTAAATTTCAGCAGCAATACTGCGATAGTCGAAGTAGCAAGTTGTGGCCGATAGATGTCTTTTACAAATATACATACACACGTGTTCGTGCAACTGTAACAAACAGCGCACGACTGCACGAACTACAAAGAACCTTAAGGCAAACGGCATGAGGCAGTAACGAACTAATCATCGGAGACGTCGAACGACTCCACCAACAATTGACGCGATCTGCTGTTTAGCTTACCACAAACTACATGCACACGTAGCTTGTACATAGTTTACGATAGTTTAATATCAATTGTGAATACCACCATTGTCCATTTCAGTGCTTTGTGACCGCTCCGCAAAACGAGAACCAGTGAATGCGGTGCGAAATTAAGTACAATGGTATTTCGTGAGTGAACAGTGTAACGCGTAGAATTTTCTGTTGCTGTCATTCCGCATTTGGATGTTTGACAGGTGCGAGGAATAAGGTGAATCCCGTTGCTGTTAAGGGACCTGCTAGTAATCGTTAAAGTTACTAGCACTTTGTTATCCCACGTGACCAATTACCCCTCGAACTGAATTTGTGAATTTTCCGACGTACCCCCTAGGACAAAAATGTCATCTCTAATTCTTAGAGCGCGAAAGGGAAACGGTAGAAACCTAAGTACAATGTCAGTTAAGGGGAGTATCTTAGTGCTCGTGTTTTCATGCATGCTTTGTCCTAATCAAGCTTCGCTGCAACCAAAGCCAGTGAGTGAATCTGGGGTTCAGCGCAGTTTAGCTAAACCAAATATAGAAATCATGCATTTTGTTCTAGATGGGATTAGAGATTCAACAGGCAAGAGCAGCAAGAGTCGCGACGTTTCGACAGTTGAGGAGGAAGGAGTCAGAGGACGTTCTCGAGGTACTACCCGAGACAGCGTACTCCTGTTTCAAGACGGCCCGAATCCACTGAGCACAAATAATCAGAATGATTTAGCCTCTCTTGCTGGTTGTAGGACGGGTTTAATTCCTTCTAACTCGGCATTTCCACGAGGCGGCGGCTATCGTAGAGGCGGTTACCGTGGACAGAAGGTTCTTCTTATCACGTCAGGAGGTAAGTAAGTTACGCCTATACCGATTTGTGGGAATTCTGTTGTCTTAGCTATGAAGAACCTGATATCGCCTCTATTCTCAAAACAGAAATCGTTATAGGTTAAGTTTTTGTGCTACCCATTATAAGATGTACTATGTAAATGCAGATATATTTCAAATTATATCAAACATAGCTCTTAAGCAATCAAGCTTCTATGTTTGCTTTAATGGAGTTCGTTTCTTCGTTAGTACGGACGAATAGTAGTGTACTGCTAACGATGATCGGTCTTCTATGGCGTTTCTACTGTTGAATAATCGGGACTACGAGTCTACCTTAAGCGTCACTTTGTAGGTCCAGACTGGCCTCAAGACACGCAATGCTTTTTGCCGAACTTTTCAGCCGGCGAAAATATGATGAAAAATCGAAGTAGATTTTAGTAGTTCTTCCGTAAGTGGCGTCGATTACCGTTGCTCTTGTATCAGGAGATGAGGATCATTGCTGTTCTCTTAACAACCTCTTCAAAAACACACTTGGGCCATTTTAAGCCCATTTGTTCGTAAAAGCGTTTTTATACTCCAGTTCATACTGTTACTAAGTGGAGAAGGTACGACACTATATAAAGCTTTAAACTTCGCCTACTTGAAGATAATTAGCCATTTTCGAATGTATCGTTAACTGTGCATCCCCTATACATTAACAACTCGGTACAGTATTACCGAATTAATTAATGTTGAGCCCGTTTTTTCGATCTATGACGTCGTGTCACGACGAAGATGCTATATAAGATCGCTAGCGCGTTAATTTCATAGTCCGATGGGTGTACCGGATCTGCCCTTGTACGGCTATACAGATGATTACAGATTATTATTGTGCTTTCATCTCTATTCATCACCCGGTATTGACGCCACAATTTAAAAACAAATGTGAGCAGAGATTTGTAAATATGTTTAAAGATGGCCTAAGGACCGCCGCTTTCATCGTGGATAACTCTTTCACCATATGTACATGTAGAACAAACCCCTTTGAATAAGATGGAAGCAAAGTGTCAAGTGAACATTAGCTAAAGCTATACGAGGGCTTAAATACAACAATCAACGACATTTGTAACAATGAGGATATTTTTATTTACATGAGGCCGGTCTTTACTTCAAATTCAGGATGTTTTGAATTATTGTTATTACATCTTATATATATATCTTCTGGCATTTGATTGTTCAATTACATTTGTCATAAAATAAATGTGGTTAGAGGGACTTGAGCAATATGGGGTGGTATAATCTTATATCCGCCCTTAAACAATCAGGTGTCCCTTTGTAAATCTTTGCAATTGTGACCTATTTTTTTTCTGCACGGATGTTTTAAAACATATGGTGGTCTTGTTATCGGTACGATTCAGATCAAGCAATAAAGACTGGAACCGAGTAGCCTGATTTGGAAGATTTCTCAGAATAATTTTATATGCTATTCAGACAAGGCTGTTCAGCTAAAGAAATACAAAAATGGCGACAGTTCGTTTTTAATACTTTAAGGGGTGGCATACGCCTGGGCGTTTCTATCCTTAGAATAAATTTCCCCGACGGCGTGGCCTGACTTAGCCCTTGAAACCAGTAACTCGAGGTTATCCCAAAGGTTAGTGTAGGTTGTGGCGTGATTGAGAATCCACTATGGTGTGTCATTTGTTGTTATAATGTTGGATCCCGAAAGGGATTAGGTGGTGAATCTAAATGTAAATAATGTAAACATTTCCCGTGGGACCCTACGACGTTATTTGTACAACGGTATATCCAGTTATATTATAGTAACATTGTCGTAAAAACGTTTGTTTCTCTAATAATCTAAGTAAGGCCTTTCGCATAAAATATCTCAGTTCAAAATTTAAGCTTAACTTGAAAGATTGGTCACTGACTAGACTGGCCTGTAGGCTTTGACCCACCTCCATCAGCGATTTAACTAACTTATATCCAACCTAATATCAACTATAGTATACGTACTTCGCCGTAGTTACCCTGCTCATTTAAGCGGTTACGCCTAGCTATTACATAAGCTTACATTATATATTTTTTATGGATGGATTCGATGCTCGTTGAATTTAGTCTAAGTCTTAATTTTCAATTGATATTTATCGGAAATTTACTCAAAAAGCCACTTGGAACAACCTTGGAACGCATTTTCGTCCTAAAGTTACACAGGCAAACCTATGCTATGATAGAATTTTTAACCGTTCTTATAGCCAAATATTTATTTTAGGTATAAAAGCATGTATAGCGTTATTACATAGTCCGTAGAAAGATAATAAAAGATGCTTCCTATAAACAACACCCTTTCATGTTCTAACCCTTCAAACAACGTTTTTTTTTTGAGAGTTGAACTTTACGTAGAGGAACATAAGTCATATTTGGTTCATCGAAAACTTTCGACTGATATTATGAGATAATCTTTTTTTATAGAGGTTCATGTACGAAAGACTGACGACATTTAGTTCTTGATCCTGCTCACGCCAAAATGTTTACTTCAATAGTAGGAAGATGCATTGTATGACTACTCAGTTCGTTAGGATCTGTTAATTTTTTTCAAGAAAAACTGTTAGGAAACTGGTACCTTACATAGAGGACATGTAAAAAAACTAAATGTTGACGGTGCTTCAATTTGTCAATTGGCATATGTTAGTAATTAGCTCAAAAAAAAAAAACAAATGTCCGGTTTTTCCAGTTTTTACGCCGAAATATCGATTTTAGATATTAAGGCACGTTTAGCATTTTTACTCAACTTCTCGAGATGTACCAAAAGAGATGTGCTCGAGATGGTAGCAAAAGTTACCCTTCCTTTAAAAAAAAAAAAAACTATGCTAGGTGTTTGTTATTCAAACGGCATTTTAGACGTGAAAGCTGACGTTCTGGGTACTTCCTTCAGCTAGGCCAAAGGCTCTATTGATGCCTAGATATATCTTCATTGACGTAACTTTGACTTAAACTTTAACGTAAATATTTGACTTCCATGCCGATGCAAAAATACATAGAAAATCTCATTAAAATATAATTCGCATAACGTTTCTTTAAATAAATATTAAAAAAAATCCAAAAATGCGACCTTAGAAACGGATCCCATATTCGGACAGACATCACCACCAAAACGAAAATTATATTTGGGAAAAATAAATTACAATTAGACTACAGACTTATATCTATAAAATCATCCCGTTGCAACTCATTTGATATTCTGTAGCACTGACCCGTTATTTCGTGGCAGCTGTTCTGTTATAGTAGCCTTATTTTCTCTGATTCAGTCAGTATAGTAGTTGTATATGTCCTGTTGCAGTTACCCTGCTCCACACTTCCCACTGTCTTAATATAACGTTTTAAGAGTCCGTTATACTGCTGCAGCTATTTCATAAGCCTATTTTAATATTTAATTAATATTTTACTTAACCTCTAACCTTAATTCTTGCTCTATTCCGAACCTAGTTTATTATAGACGTCCGACGTCCAGATCTCCTCAAGCTCTGTTATATTAGAACTGCTATCCCATTCCAGCTGCCGGTTGGAGTGACCCTATTTTTTCGATCGAGTCGTTTGGGCTCAGTGACCCCGTTAGGTTGATACAATTATACCCTGTTCCAGTAATGATCGACCATTCTACTGGAAATTGGATTTTTTTTGCGCCATATTGCATGTTGCGCCCATTTTGTGGAACATGAACACAACAAACAGTTTTCCAATATAAACCTTTCACAAATTCTGGACGGGTATTGAGCAAATCACCAAAAATTGCCAATTTCTCCAAATTAACAGTACGTTTTATGAGGAAAAGGAAGCTTTTAGGAACGTGTTTATATAACGGGCTCCACCTGAAGCAAAGTTCTTCCCAAGGTGACGCTTTTCTGACCCAGAAAAAAAAAGTCAATTAATTTGACCCCTCTGTGGAGTCGATTTGGGTCCAGCAACAAGCAAACATAGGCTGATATTATTATTGTTATCATTTTTTATATTATTAAAAGTCATACACTACTTAAAACCAGCCGTGTAGTTCAATTCAATAAGGTCTTGATAAATCTAATAAATTTATCTGTGTTACCTTAACTTGCATTTGTAACTGAAACCACTGTATAACAGTTTATGTTGTATTGAATATAAGCCTTGACCTTTAAAGAGGGTTATAGAAACCTATTGTTCTATCGTATGTTATCATATGTTGCGCTTATTATAATCTGAGCGTATTGGTTACACCTAAGTATACGATACTGGCATGTTTTTATATATCAACAGCCTATATAATTAGAGCAGTTTGTTAACTACGCAACAAAAACACCTATTAAAGCTGTTCATGTTGAATCACAGCTTGTTACCAAGGGCAGCGTTAATGTGTCCTCATTCAAGGCAAAAAAATACACTGCCTACATGAATCCGTAAGTAATGGATTAATAGTGAGCCATTGTTGTCTGTTTTCTTCAGTTCTACCGTAACTCGCCTAACGGAGTCCTTCCGTTTCTGTATTCTCCTATGTTCCTAAATCAATGGCATTTTAACTTGCGTGCCACTAACGTACCCTACTTCGCAAAGTAGAGCACTTTTCCTGTTGGTAAACAATAAGCGTCTGCGCTCACTTTCAGCTATTTAATATTCATCTACTAGTATTAGTGTTTATTAAATCAATACTTCTTATTTTTATATTTTGAAGTTCGTTTCAACGGCAACTTTGCTGTTCACTTAAACAAGTGTGTGCTTTTTCTAGTGCTTCATTTTTTTTTTGTTGCATTTACTTTATCGTCACCTAAATCCAATTGACAACTTAGAATCATAGTGTGGTTTTTTATTCAATTTATTCCAGAGCCTCTTCCTCGGTATTGATTTGTTTCGCATAAATTTCCAGGCTATCGTGGGGTTCCAGCACCCGTGCCATTTTCAAAGAATCAAATACCACCAAATGTATCGCATCATCCGCACGGTGAAAATTCACAGGTGAAAGATATTCCTTTTGATCAGCTAGTTGCGTTTCCAGGCTTGCAGCACCTACCAAGACCTGATAGAAAGTTCCAGTTTAGCGGACTTTGGAAACCGGAAGTTGTCGTAGATTTGCCTCAAGTTATCCGTGAGGATAGGGTAGGTTGTATTACCTGCTTTCGACAGTTGACGGCTTAACCAGTAGTAACCTCCTTTGCGCAGGGTCGTGAATAAGTTGTTTCGCTTGTAATGGATAACATAGCGACTGAGTTATAAAAATGGTATTATGGATCGTTTTAGTACATCATAGCATAGGTCTAATGTTTTATAAATAGCAAAATGAGTCGGTACGCTTCAATATTTCACCTTTCATTAAGATCGTTTAATGTAGAAAAATAATTATCTACAGGCCTTCAAGCGAGTCGCGCTCTTAAAACCATTTCAACCTAATAGAGTTGTGCTATTTCAGCTTGAACTTTTACCTGGTGCAAATCTCACTTGATGATATTGGTTACTCTACAGGCATCGGGAGATGGGAACAAAAATTTCTTGGGGAAACCACTCATTCCTGCAGAAGGACCAGTGCATAGTTCAAATAGTAATCACAATAGGCCACCTCGTCCGCCTTTAGTAACTGGTACAGCGGACAGACCTACGAAAAAGGATTACATCTCTCAGCTTGAAGCAGAACTTCTATCTGGCTGTAAGTTCGAGTTGTGCCTGTTGTAAGAAGGCTGCATTTACTAACAGAAATGTTAGCTTTTCCATATTGTTTACATGGTGCATAGGATAAATTTGCAATCGAAAAAGCCACACGAATGTATATAGATTTTTGGAGCTGCAACGCGGACCTTTTAGCGAAGTTTTAGTGATGCTATTTACGCACGATTACGTCCAGTAAAGCAATACCTGTCTAGCGTCGGCCGCTAACTACTAACCGCTAATTTTCGACCTCTTCACTCTTCACACAATGTGGTTCTTCAATTAATAGTGAACAATGTTTCGAGGGAATGACTAGGATTACCAGGCCATGAAACCAGGATAACTCCGCTTGGATTGTATATAGTATCTAACTATATGTAAAACCGTACAGATATACAGATTAGAAGCAGGATAAATGTGCAATGTATAGACTCACTTAGCACAGATACGGCAGGCTGGTACGGGAGCTCACGGATCGCGGGTCCGAACCCGGATTCAAGCGGATATAGCCGATCTGAGTTAACGAAAAACGTCTGCTGCTAGCACAGAGTCAGAAATGCCACATATCAGGTGCACTATTCTGAGATATTAGGCTTCATTTAATGCGTAGCTGGCATTTCAAACCTATTGCAAATTAACAATTAATCATACTGCTACAGAGTCCCAATACTTACACAACGAGTGCTCGGATTGAGGAAGTAACAATCATTGTAATAATAAAAGAAAAAGTTACAAGGACGGCGAAACATCCAAGCGTTGCTATGCGAGGCAGGGCTTCAATCCTCATTGCCAATAAGATCAAAATAGAAATGTAATTATATATGAGCTGTTGGCTTACAAGCTATATCACTGTAAAGCCGTGTTTTTTGCGTGCGTTTTAGCGATAAAACCAAGTTGTTTCCTTTTTGGCAGTTTGTCGATCTCATGCCAATACACATTTGTAGTTAGCGTCAATATATATTATACGTTTCATCATCTCTTTTCAACGTTAACGAGTTTGATTATATCACTAATCTTCTGTATTTTGAAAAAAATGCTTATACAGGATGTCTTTCTCGTGCCAGATTGCAGTCTCTGGTTGATTTCTTTAAGTAAATTATATTTTTAATCTATTCGCCAGTATTTTGTTTATTTAATGTTTTTTCCTGTGTTGCTTTGTTGTTTATAATTGTGCTTTCCAGTGTCTCCACAGCAACTTGAGGAATTATCGCACCAAGCGATCAATCCTCGCCATACAGGAAAACGTGATCTTAAAATCAAGCGGATTTTCCCAGGCCTAATTGTATAACGAATTCATTTTTGATAATTTGTCACCAATAAAAATAAGCTAAGAAAAGTAACCTTGTTCTTTTTGAATCAAAATATTATCATCCCATAGTTATCTTTCGATCGGCTTTTGGGTTCAATGAATGATCAGGGTTAAATCGGAAAATACCGACCGCTTCAACACGTACGCTTGTAATAAAACGTGATTTTTAGAAGCGAATGAAGCGTACGCAAGAAACGCATCTTTGCCTTCAACTCAGTTATGTATATTTACAATCGGCGAAGATAAGTCGAGATAATTTACGCCGCCATTGTAGGCATGACATTTTTGTAACTCTCAGATAATATCGCTTGCTGTTAGTATGAGCACAGTAGAGGGATTTACCACAGTACGGTTTACAGGAGGGGTGAACGATTATTTGTTCTCTTAAAATTAATGTCTTTCAGAAGTAAAATCCTCGCAATAGCCCCCAAAAGAGGGAAAAACCGTGGTTCTGGATTGAAGTGTGCTAATTACCGCGTTAGACGTCTTCGAATTATGTTTCAAACAACGGTTTCTATTGAAATTGTTTCTAACCTTTCGTTCTCTTAAGGCCAATCTGAATGGAGAATCTTGTTTTAGAGCTTTCTATTGGAACAAGTGACGTTACATATCGAATAGCTATTAGAAACGTCCGGCGCTTGCATTACATCTGCCTTTAATGTAATTAGCAAAAAAAAAACCTCTAAGCACCGCTGTGCGATTTCGAAGACCCTTCGCATTTTGTTAACAATGAGGAAGAGATCCTACATTAGAATCAACATTCATTACTGTTGCTAAACAACAAAATTTCTGTTCATTTTTTTTATTTCTGTCCGGAATAATGAATAAGGTAAATTATGTAATCACTACGGGAAATGTGATACTGATTGATTTATATGATTAAAGAATGTTTTTTTGCTTGTGAAGCGCGCTAACATAAACCAATGTATAAAGAACAAGTAAGAGAACCAGTTTATTACTAGAGGATAAATAAAAGGGGCGAGATAATTTTTGGGCTTTAAATGAGTGCTTCTGTGCGATTCGTAGAAATGCTTTCCTATAACAATAATAATAATAATAATTCCCTAAGGAAACTGTGAGGATATGTATAGGGCCTTTGAAAATCACGGGTTTGTTGTAAAGACCTAAAATTTAGTTCGAAGTTAAAGTACGAATGTCCCTTCTGCAGGGAACAAGGTCTGCGGCAAAATGGAGAGCAATTCCTTCAAAGTCTTCAGCAAATCCTTCGTGATGACACAATTATGCTTGACGAATACGTAAGCCTTTGCACTCTCTGTCAATCTTATCCCCTGGATCGCTGGGAAACGTGACGAGGCTGTTGTAAAACAAAAAAGAGAAAACTTCAGTGATATAAAGAAACTGCAGGTAAAACCTACATGGTTCGTGAGTTTCTAGCAGTCATTTCGGTAAGAAGTGCCAGATCTGAATTGTTAATCTGCGTATTGTGAGTACTATTATGGTGAGGTAATATATTCTGCAATAATATGCTACTTATTACTCAAAATTGCTAGCTGATACTTCGTCACTCGACCAGATAGCTTCAGCGCGGGATTGCTGGAAACTGTCAATAATTTTCTTGCGTCTAATCAACGGAAGAAGATATGGTTTCAGCTGACTACTGCAACGTCTATCAATATGTACTAATATATCATATAAAAACTCACGCTAAATTAAGCGTCAATTGCGCTCGAATATCTATTAGATCCCTAAATAGAAACATGCGCGGCGGGTTTCGGTATGAAAAGGAGTCTGGTTTATGACTCCTTTCTGTTTAGAAGGGTCATCATATTACACACTTGCACTATATAGCCGACGACATCCATAAGACTGTTTTATAAGGTTCGTGAGAGTTGTTAGAATTAGCCGTAGAAATAGATTCAAAGTAGTTCACCAGAGGATCGAGCGGGCAGTATATTGCACACATTGGTCAGGGTCGACAAAAGGGAATATTAGATCAGTTGTGCGCTTAATCAAGGGTTTGACGCATGCAGCATTAAAAGTAAATTGCTATAACTTGACCTAAGTACGTTTTGCTGTTTCCAAACCTTCGAAGGTCAACCTTTTAAAGGACCAGCAACTTAAGTCTCGCCCCAACCAACAGGACAAGGATAAGATTTGTTTAACAGAAATCCACACGCAAAATAGTATATGTCCAAGTTATGGGTGAGGCATAACTTTACGATACGCTGAATCGGAACGCCTCGCAAAGTTATATTTGGGAAAGTCTTTACTGTAATTCTGTAGAAACGACACAAACGTACTCAATACGATATCACACGTGGGCGGAAGCGTACGACGTATTTATAAATTGAAGCAATACGTTTGCTGCTATATTAGCGAGCAATAGACTTTAATTATGAGTAAAATCAACACATAATACCTGTGATTAGAGTACACAAATAACGCACAATTGAATGGAGATGATTTAAATTGATCTAGACGATGACTTTCCAATGCAGCGTTCGCCAAGTATTACGTCACAAAGTGCTTTTGAAAACAATGCAATTGTTTAGTGTTAAAAGGTAGAACACTATCTGAATAGCGTCTCCGTTCATAATGATAAACAGAAACATTCAGCCTTAGGATTATCTAGTCTTCTGTGATTTGACACGTTGCTTTACCTATTATATACCGAAAGTTATTTCGTCTAAATGGTCAAAATCAGGCTTTTTTGTTTAGGACAGATATTTAAAGGACTTATGTCAGATTTTGAACTCCGCCGTACTAGAACACCGTAGTGTTGGAAAGTTTTCATAGCTATATCAAGAAAGAGAGCTGCAATTCTGGGCTAATCGTACTCCTTGTCTGTACATATATCATAGTCCTGATATCAATACGGCAAAAAAATTAGCGCAGTTCTTATGTAACCTTTGAGCCGTAAGGTACTATTATTAGGTAAACTATGAAGTTCCCGCTGCTTTTTAACCACTCTAATTCGTTGTTATATTCGGTCAAATCTCAGTTGAAGTAGCGTTTTCCGTCGTTTACGATATATTTCCCGTAGGAAATACATCTCATAAAATAGAGTTCATCCTTAGAAATGATTCATTTCGTAGACCTATTTGTGGATTTTGGCCTCCGATCCAAAGGGTTTGCTTTCCCGACTATGTTGCATTGATCGAAGCAAGACGCGATTAGATTGAGGGACGTCTCAGCCGTACGCTGGACAAGGCAAAGCTGTCCATTGACGCTTGGTGGGCCGCCAAGGCAACGTGTGATGCGTCAATACCACTTTGCGTTGTCCTTTACCAAGCCAAGACTTTTTTCCTGTTAGTGGCTCAGACGAATAGGTTGATTCGCGTAATAATCTCCTGTTCTTTCTTAGAGTTCGAGTTGGTTACTGTGCAACACTCCGTTCGCATCTCATCTCATCATACAGAGAAACACAGCTTCTAATGATGCGTATTTCTTCGTAGTATCAAACTTTATTTTAGTTTAATCGTTCTGATTTGCGTTTAGAGATGTCGTAAAATATCAATCCCTCATCGCCGTGATGAATGTGCATAGAAAGAACTTTTTTTTTGTCGTGCAACAACAAAACGTATCACGTTAGGCTTTTCTTGTAGTTTTCACTGAGTTCACACAGGCTTACTTTTCGTTTATGTTTTTCCGATCTTTTCTAAAGCATGCAAATGATTGACAATAGCCATCTGGGTCATCCCTAGCTGTGCAAAGGGGACTCAGGTCGATTGCGCCCTATTTTGCTTACGAAGTGCCTGCAGTTCATTGTCGTTCGCTTTCTGTGGCCGTACGGAACGTAGTTTGCCGTTCGAGTTGAAGTTTCCGGTTCTGAAGCGATTCCGTTGAAATCGGCGACGCTCGTTATGCATTTGGCTTCGACTTCACAAACATTTTTTTTGTCATGACAACACTCTTTTTAGCACGCAATCAGTGAGACAGACAATGTAGAGTAAACATTTTTTCCAAGCCTTACGACTAAACTCACCGAATCATTATTTCTGACGACAACCACTCAACGAAAATAACGGAGCATACTCCCGACGGCAAAAACAATCCTTGCGGTTAGTTTTAGCTGGATACGATCAGCCAATTAGACCCAGCGCTGCATGTCGACCCCAATGGAAATTTTTCACTCAGTCTAAAATAAACCCCAAAAGTCGGACCTGTTTGATGGAAATCTATTATGAGCCATGCCGGTTGATTTAAATGGATCAAGCTTAAAATGAGTATAGGTAACTATGGCATGTTACAGGACATTTCAGAAGGCATCGGGCTTTATTTATGCTACTGGGATGACAAACAAAGGCGAGCTTCTGTGCTAATTTTTTTTTATATATTAATGCAGCCCAGGAGGCTTAATTAGCCCTGCACACAAAAACCAATGTTAGCCAATTGTTCTTTTAGGAACCGCTTGCGTAACTTGGTCCTTTTTGCGATCCTTTGATAAAATTATCTTGTTTGAGAAAACCCAGTTTCAACTCGACGGCTATGTAAATAAACAAAATCGCCGTATTTCGGGCTCAGAGCACCAGACACTTCGCTGTGTAATGTAAAAGTTACTGTGTAACGAGGCTAGTGGAGCTATGGCGATATTAAGTTCTTTTTCTTTCAAATGATAACAAAAAAGCAAAAGAAGCCGATGGCGCGCTCCGTCGTAACATTTTACAAACTTTTTTAATAATTTCAAATGATAACATTGGATGGAAGCAACGTTGAGTTTCAGCAGGATGCGGCAACTTGCTACATAGCGTGAGGAATAATCAATCTGCTTTACATCATGTTCCCAGATTGGCACGACGGTAACGCCAAGTGCTCACCCGGGACCAATAGTTAAATAGTTTTTTCCACGGGCGTATGGGAGGAACCTTCGCCTATAAGACAGCGTCAAAAACTATCCGCGATCTGAAACAGAGTATTTATGAAACTACTGATAACTGAATCATGCAGGACTGTGATCGAAAATTACCCGAAGTAGATTAGATTATTATGAAAATGGTTCTGGGAACGACGTTTGGCAGATCTCGTTTTCCATGTGTATTGTAGCTTAAACCTCCTGACCGGAACTAACATATGAATAGAAACACGCACAGAAATCCGCCTTTGTTTTCCGTTCCGAACGCATCACAGTAGGGTGTACCTCTACTAAAGAAAAACGCTATTTTGCATACCCAGAGAAGTTATGTACCTAGTTTATGTTTGTATCATGCCCAAAATTGAAGCTCTGACAACTGAATCTATGATTTTTACCGAGGCTTGTTTGCCATTACAAACAATATATACACGGTGGTGAGCGAACAAGTACGTATCAATATACATTCTCGATTCGAATTCATGCACGTGTTGTAGGAATGTGAAGAAGAACAAAATGTGCACGTAACTAATGTATCATAAATTTACATTCATCAACGATCTGAGCATTTGGTCGATCGGGAGCATTTGCTAGGGTACGATTTTATTTTATATTTGAGAATTTTATATATAAGAAACTGTTTGGCTTAAATTTTGCAGTTTTGTGGAAAATATAGATCTTCTTAGGCTTCCTTTCAGCTTTTTGGCGGCTGCCCTCTCCTATAGGATCGTGATGGGTCCATTGTCGGCAACACGTGCATTTTTTTCTATCATATCGGTTAGGTATACTGTCAGGAGATCTTAGTCTTCTTGTACATTAGTTCAGGACGTATCTACTTTTTGTGTGTTTCTATAACATGCCTCGTACTTAATTTTTTTTTATAATTCTATGCGGATGCGGTTGTGGGTAAAAGAACGTACGCTGTGGGTAATTACACAAAATACCATTATGATAATTACTATTATTATTAGCATAGGATTTGTGTGGTAACGCTAGCTACCGTTGTGGTCTTGATAACGCTACAAAAGCCATGCGTCATCCGCAACTTATCATACGTGTACTTCTGAAAACGTCAACGACTTTTGAAGTATTCAGGATGAGCAGGGTAAGCGCAACGAGGTTAAGCCCCATCATCGATGATGATGATGATTTACTCTGGAGCTTTAGTTACTGTTTTGTGGACGGAACAGCGAGTTGAAAACAAAATTGCAAGCTAGGACTAAATAACAGTGCAAGCAAATTTACTGATATTGGTCCCCGCTTTACGCTGAAGTCTTTTTCAGCAATTTCAACTAATAGCGCAAAGCCACGAGCCAAGTAGAGCTCCCTTAGGAAACAGTCTGCCGGAAGATTTCCACTTCGGAAGGTATCATGTAGTTCTGAAATAGGCCCATGTGTTTTCAATGAAAAGTGCGATTGAAATAAACCAACCGATATAAACGAGTATTAACGAAAATCGCAGGAAACACACGGACACGAATATCCAGAAGTGTCTAATTGTGCGAATTAAGCTGCCAGTAGCCAATTCGTGTCCGGGCAGATTAAAATGAAACCTATATTATCGCATAGTAATTTCCTAAAGTATGTCAAATAAGATTTTACTAAGTAGATCAAAATTAGGATATCAGGCTAAAACAACCGCCCGTTTTTCATAGGCCGTTTCGACTGATGTAGGCTGATGTTAGATAGGCACGCTTTCGCTACTTATAGTAAGTAAAGTTCAGAATACACCAATCGATCTAGTATTCGATTTGACGGAAAAGATATTTATGTCGGCTGACCACTCGTAATGAGTGGCTATACGCTTCTTGAGAGGGAAGACCTGAAAGCAATGATGGAAGTACAAATTACTTCCTTACAAACTTAGCGATCCTTTCAAAGCCAGCCAGTTTTTCTAGCATGAGTTCTTTTTTTTTTTTCTCTGACTAAGTATCCAAGTCGATATCAAATTTTATTGCAGGTAATGGAAACAAGGAATTAAGCTAAGGTTACTTACTTGGCTTCCCTTTAGCACTATTCTGCCTTTAACCTTTAGATGTAACGTACTGTCCAAAACTTTCATGGATACATTAGGTCTCTTATTAAGTTAGTAATAAATAAACCATTAGCTAGTAATCGGGAAGAACGAGCCCCCAGATCGACGAAGCGATAACCTCTCTCTGTGTCTATGAAGGAAGATGCCGTCAGTGAAGTTGGTGTTAGCTTAATTCATTTTAATGAATTGTACAATGAAATATTCTGAATATGTTGAATTAGTACTATTTATTGTCATTATTAAAGAGCTGTCACATACTGCTTCGCATCTCGTCAAACTTTTCGTCCTATTTGAAATTCCGAGCTCCTTTGGAGAAATCTTATGCTTCCACCCATGAGAACATCCAGGCCATTTGCGATCAACGACAATAATATGTTTATAATCTTACTACGATAGGAGGACTCAATCATTCGTCATTCTGCACAGTGTGCTCGATTTCCTTTATTTTTTGCCATATCATATGCAGTTATACATTTATTTATCAAGTAGAAATTTATATGGCTGTACATTAGAATCACGTTCGGCAAGACAGTTTTTTTTTTTTAAATTTATCTTGTCCATAAATCAGATGGCGCTAACGCTGCTGCCTAACAAATATATATGTATATATGTATATATATACATATACAAATTACTTCGATGCTAATTGAAACCGATCAGCGTCGTTACTATTTAAAGTAGTAAAATGATTTGTGTATGGCTTAGTTCTACTTCCTCAGTTTCCTGTAACTTCCGTTCTACATCTCGTGGATCTCGCTCTACGATGCCTATAAGAATTTCGTCCACTGGTTAAAAAGGCAATTTAATTTTACACCGCAAAGGTATCCAACGATGGAGACGCCATAGATGACTCAAAGAGTAACTTCCCAGGCGTCTCTCCACCGGATGCAGTTAGATTAGTTGGACAAACCGTATGGTCCTTGGATTGTGAGGGATTAATTTGCTGACGCTGTGAGAAGCTGGGCGCGATGTGACGCCTTCCGGAGTATATAGATTTCCGATTAGGATTACGGCGTATGGCTGCCCGCAGATAGGCGTTGCGGAGTTGGGCCCGAACCTGAAACAAACGAGAGGAAAGGGCAGGTCTAAAAAGAAGTCTGCGAAGGCCGCCGTGCGCCCAAGTTTTTCCTGGCACAGGTTTGAGTTAGATGCCGATATTAGGGCCTAAGGTCCAAGTCACATAAAAGTAGGTTACAGAATGTTAGCGTTAGAACAAATAACACTAGTGTGTATTTCTTACCTCCAGGGTTTGTTACTAGTTTATTATTTCCTATATGTTAAATTCATGCCAATATCGAATCCGCAAGTGAAACATGCTGCAGGTTTGGCACTCGGCAATCTTGTTTATTGGATTCTTACTAACGTTGCACAACACGATATTTTAATTAGTTAACAAATAAATATTTATCGTACCTTTGCACGACGTGGCGCAACTGCACGATTAGGATAGATATTCTCAACAGCCAGTCGACCTTACCTACCTAACCAAGGCCTTATAAAATTCTCACAGATGCCGAACCACCATTACAGGACTTTCAATCCTAGAATGGCAGTTCGTTATTTCCACTCGAAAGAAGGGACAAGTTATTTAATGAAAATTAATTACGAATCGTAAAATGGTTTCTTTTTGCAGTACATAATTTTAAGGTACGCGAGAGTCGAGGGCTTTGAAGTGGGTCCTTTGCTTCATTAGTCGGTGCATTGTGTCTGTGGACCTATTTAAGACAGTAAGGCACCGACTATCGCGCATCAGACTTAGTGGACGGTTAACTTAAGACTTCTTTCCACTTGCTTTGATCACAATACGCTTTTCGCCTTTTCTCACCTCTGCGGATGAATAAAGCTGACCCTCTCACGTTGACTCATGCGAACGGCACATTCAAGCAGGAAACGGACGTAAACGGGACAAACTTACTTACGTACCACGAACAGGCCTAATGGCAGTGCATAAAACCGAGCTTTCTACCGTGCTCAGAACGTAAGATGCTCCCGAATGCAAACTATACGTTTCGAATTAGAAACGTACAGGTGTTTATGTATGTAGACGTACTTCTTTAGATGCGACTGTGCGTTAAAGGATACACATAGCTGTTTAAACTGCTGGCACCTTCTATATATATATATATATATATATATATATTCAAGCTGGTGGCAACTTCTGCTTTACAGATTTGTCCAGGCAAAAAGGTGAGTTGTAAGATACCACACGATACAAAAATGGTGAAATTTGAAGCAGTTCGGCTGCAGCATATTGTAACAGGGCGAACATTTTCGTTTTAAAGGCAAGGTCTCAGAAGCTTAATATTTTTCCCAACGGTGGGTATTTTACCGAAACTAGGAAAAGAATACAATACCCAGTCACTTTCGAGATCTACAGATTTAAAATACCAGCCTCTAGATACTTATTTAGGGTACGGGGAACGCGTTTCGATATCAAATGGAACCCACTAAGCAGATCCTACTATAGGCAGAGGTTGAACTTATAGGCAGTGCCTTGGAATATTCACTGCTTATTTCATCGACAACGAACAACAGATATGCATAGGTAGATTATTTGGGTCTATGTCGGAAGTCTAATTCAGACTGATCAATTCGATTGATAGTGACTAACACTATCTATTGGCCTTAAATCTTAGCATTAGTTCGATTTTTCCCCTTGTTACATTATTTCATAGTAATTTTCTTGTTGCCGCCATTGGCAGGACCGATCATTGTTCATTACTGTCCGCCAGAAGCGTTCAGTTTAAGGCCACCTAATTTATAGTGATGGTCAGACATAGCCTTTAGTGGATGAGACAGGTCACACCGCTGAAAATTACTAGCCGCCCTATCTGCAATCTCGTGGACCTGCTACTTTTCAAAATATACATATACGTAGGCTTAGTTTAAGTGAGACGACAAAATGAGCGCAAATGCTAACTACTCAGAGTTGGCCTATCGTTTAATGTGTTTCGAACGTATATAGTCTTTCCTCACTGGCTAAAGTCTTCCTAACGGCAAACTAAAACTTCTTCCGTGTGTCCAAGTGGGAAGCTCAAAGGTCATGACTGTAGTAGAAATCGATACATTCTCTAAGACATTTTTGCTCAATTTAAATTTTGCTCTGAAATAGTGCTGTAGTCCACCACAATAATATTACCGAAGGTCCTAGCCTTCATCAAACCTAGCTACGTAGATGCCTGAGAAGCCAAGGAACAGAGACTTTAGAAATTACTGAATATTTTGTGACTAGGTTTGACACACCAGGCCGAATGTATGTTTGCACATAAGATGCTGAGCTGATTAATGTTAGTTGATATTGGAATGATGAGAGAAGGGCAACTTGATAACACAATGATGATAATAATATTAATTATTATCGGGCTATTACAAGCGGATCCAGAGAACCTTAGAACTCGTTTACTAGTGGACCCCTTCTTTCGCTTAAGGCCATCTTGTCTAATGTCTTCACCTATCTTTGATGAATTTCCGCAGCTCTATAGCTTTTGGGAAATAAATCACTGAACACCGATCTTTAAGACTAAGATGCTTATCCTCCTAAACTAATTTTTTCCGGGGTAAACTCAAGTATTTTCTTCTTAGGACGTTCTAGAAAACCGGAATATTTACCAGCCGAAGCCCAAAAATTGTTCAGTTTTTAAATCGCTTGTGGCAGTGCAATATTATTAGTCATATGATGCCCTGTTTATGTTTTAATTAATAATCAGTTTTATGTCGGACGTGCATTTTTAGAACCAGCAAACTCTCGTATCTCTTCAAAACACAACTGTAATCTTACGTGTTTTATTTTCGATGGAGCAAATCGTGAAGAAAACCATAATTTTTCACCGTATTTTTCGACAAAATTTCGCGATCGAGCCTTGCTGATATTATAATACAAAAAGATGTTTTCTTCCGGTGGCATGTTTGCTACTATGTGGTAGGCCAGGACGCGGCAGCAGTGCTACTGAAGGTATCACTGGCGATTTATTGGCCTGCTGCCAGTGTACTCATGCGATAACCAACCGGTCATACATAATCATGTTTGGACGCTCTAACGGAACGTGAAATTCGTTCCAGCGGTTGCTTACGAACGAGAAAAACAAATTTTCGTCATCGTCACCCTCGCCCCCAGCACCTTCACTTGTATAACACCTGACCGCGAAACGGTTCCCTAAAAACGTTTGCTCGTTCGGCCTCTGTTCGGTATTCTCTGCTCTATATATCATCTGCGAGTTTTGACTGAGTAGAACTGGCCAACTGTTTACGAATTAACATGTTAATCCCGACATGTTCAACAAACGGAAATACCTATTTTGACAATATAAACATGATTTCTAGTACATTTGTCCAGTTGTGAAGTTCTGTTTGACTACTGAGTATCGATAGAATTGGTTCAGCTTCGAGGCACGAGATCCGAGTTCTTAACCCTAAGAATGCCTTTCATGAAGACATATTTGAATCTGAGGGTAATACTACCACTTTCGTTGACCTACTCTGAACAATTCGATGCGATCCTTCTTGGCATCTCCAGCTCGTTTGCGTGACGAAGGCTCCGCAAAACATTTTCCTTCATATTAAAAATCGGTGTTACAAATATCTTCAGTTGAAGGCTTTTTTACATCCGATTATCCTCTGAACAATAAAAGTATGTACATACAGCGATATTCCTGCTGCGTCTACTCTAGACTGACAGACAATCTGTTATTACTATTTTTTCTTTGTTCGATGTGTCCGCTTCGCTATAGCTCACAAACAAACATCACTAGTTTGTAAGAAAGTAGTTACAAATACGTGCGTATATTCATCGAACTGAATCGGCACTTTGACAATGCTGACAGTCAAAAAAAAGCGTCAAAAAGCGAAACATTCACTGAAAATTACAGGAAGTTCCATTCTTGCAGTGTTCTTGTTCGGCTTACGAAGCGCAATACTTCAAGCCTATGCACAACTTCAACATGAACGAGGGTCATTTCAACCATACGATTTTCGCGCTTCATGGATCGTCGAGTGTAACAGCAAGCATGCTCGCTTCACCACCCAGATGACCTCATCCATCTCTTTTCCCTGGATAAGGAACACACACTTGTCTTTTTCCAAATAAAACCTTATGAGCCACATACATATCCTATTGATTGCCTACATGAGGCAATATTGGAAAGGCGTTACGGCGAGGTGATGAAGCGAAATATTATATTTCTTATAAGCCAAAATAAATAATAGTTTTCCACTGGAACAGACCATGAGCACCACTGTGTCTTAACGCTTGAACGCACAACACTTTGTTGGTAAACTGAAACAACCAGGGTTTTAAATACACATTTATTGAGAACCCGCATTAAGTAAATTGATTTCGCGGAAAACCCCTACAGTCAGTAGCAGAGTTGCTTAAAAGCTTCCGCCTACCTTAGACTTCATAAGCTTACTGAAAGGAAACGCATACAAGATGGTAGTACTAATGGGAGCACGTTTACTCGACGACGCTTATCGCTTTTTTTTTCGTTAATTAAACATAGACACGAGAGGTTAACAGTGCTCCTAGTCTAGAGGAAGGGAACGCTGCATGCATTCTCACGGCCAAGCAAGACGGTCACACAATAGCGTGATCCGTCTCATTGGTACTGACGTCAACGTCGCAATTTAAAGCACTGAATTTCCGCCAAGGGTTTTTCTTGCCTGAAATGAAATTATCTACCCTGTGACGCTTCATCAATGAATTATGTTGAAGTAATGGACCCATATTTTGAGAGACAGTTCGTAACAATCCATGTTCAGTTACTGTCAGAATTTCGGTTTTCTACTGAAGCGTACTTCTCTACCACACAACAGTTTCAAGGCTCTTGCTCATCGAAACTCGGAAAAAGTGGTATCGTTCGATATCGGTATTAAAGAAAAACGCAAGAAGAACGTAATTGGCTACACCCCTGGCAATAGTGTTAGAAAACCGCAACAGATATTAACAGACAAAACTTCCGTAAAAACATCTCGAGGCCATGTTGGCTAAACAACTCTCAATAGGTTATTGTTTCTACTGCCATAAATAACATATACAAGCACTAAAATAGAGAACGCTACGTTACACTGAAGCAATTCTAGACGTACATATTGTGCTTGCTGGCAGGTTTATCAGCCCGCTACTGTTAAAGTCTGGTGTCTCTCAAGAATAAGAAAAAAATGAGTACCCATCCATATTTACAAGCTGGACGTGGTACCCATACTTAGAGACTTGTATACGGCGTAAAGTAAGTTCAGCACAGGACCAAGGGATATTTTCCTCAGTGAGCTGGTATAAGTGAAGATAGCACTTTTTTTCCATATTGCTTAAGTTTGTTCGCCGATATTAAAACATTTTGAGGATCCTCGCAGCTACGCTAGTTCTGTATTCTTTACTACCAGTTTATTTTTAAAAGGCATATTTTGCATGAAAGTAATTAAAGTTATCTCTTAATTTTACAATCGCTAATGAGTCGTTCGTCCATTAGCAATTATATTAATGATCACTAAAATAGAAATATTAACGTCTTGAGCTGAGGCATTTGATGGAAGCTTCATTCAGCCAGTAATTATGCACATGGGGTGCGTCCTATGGCCCTTATAATTAGCGCTCCGTATATAATCGTATAATACACCTCATGGAAGAACGCATGCTTTCTTGACTCAATCAATATATAGTTTCTTGAGCAAAAAAAGCAAGTTAATAAACGTTATTTGTTTTCAGAGTAACTTTTCCAGAGCGTCCACATTATCCTTACTATGTAAATTTTAGCAAAAAATCATTTATTTTTCATATGAAATCTGTACTGCCATGACTTGAAATGGTCCTACTTACCTCCGAGTTCATGAAGCAATGTATCACTGACACAAATGTTCCCTACAAAAAATAAAACTTCAGTCAGTACATAACAAAGGCTTCTTTAGGCTTATTGCATTTATGCATGCAGTACAATTACGCATCTTTAGATAAGCGTTTGATCTATCCAATTATTTTACGGAAAATTTTATTTGCAGAAGTCGCTGAAAAATCACCTGTCGTACTATTAACTTACAATGGTCTCCAGAAGTACTCAGCCATCCAGTTTGATCGGACATACCTACCTCAGTGATAAAGAAAATAATTACTCAAAAACAATATGCAATCATCGCGTGTTACTACGTTGACAAGATATATATTTTCATACAATGTACATATATATATATTGTTTTTTTCCGTGAAAGCCAAGCGTACTGCCTTTCAGAAATAGCACTGCAGAAATATTTGCACACCGCCAAATCTAAAATTTATTGATTGAATCCGTCCAGTTAGTTCGACATCAAAGCTTACACATTGTGACACAGGCAAAAATCTCGCACACAGGCTGGTCATTTCTTTTACGTTTCACAAAGATGGCAAAGAACTTTCCCATACGAACTAGTTATAATGGCCACTCAGCTGCAAACTCAGAGGTATATTTGAAGAACCAAGGAAAATAGCGGGAGTTCGCAATTTAACAGAAAAACATGCCTTAGGATTCCTGAGAAAAGGGCTAGATAGGCTAGTACTGGAGCCTTGAACCTTATCTTCGAACAGAATTACATATGACAGACGCTTCTTTTGATTCTCGGTATTTAGCTAAGACAGACTCGGCTGCTAGTGTTGCATACGAGCCGTCCGCATCGCTGCTTGCTATCTGCTTAGCATGCTTCTTATCACATACGTTTTGATTTTCGATGACTCCGATAACTACAGATCTACGGCTTATCGCATTATCGCAATTCGAGATAACATATTTTTTCCACTAGTTTTCCAGAGGTTTCGGTATCCTCACAACCAGTTAGTCTATGTATTCGTATAACAACTCTGAGCAGGACCGTCCAGTGTTGTGGTATCATGTAAAATGAATGTCCGAATTTTCGGCGATTGGATCGGTGAAAATATCGTATCTTTAGATTTCATTGCTGGTGTTAGGTAGGTTTGAAAATACGTTTTCTAGTTTCGTTCTACTTTTGTCATTCAAGCACATATATGTTTAGTAAAGTGCTCGGTATATGTAAGCGTGGCGAGCGGAGCTTTGATAACTTACCGCTAAAATAGATACCTACGATAGCAAATTTATTTACGCAATCTATCACACACGAGTGTGTATCTGTCCCAAATAGACAGGGCTATTTAACCTTTAAATCTCATACAGATAAAGCTTCGCTAGTTAAAGTCAAGCTTTAACTGCTAGAGCTGCTTGAACATAAGATACGTGCTCGTTTAAGCTACCCGCACACCTCTATTGCGTTACCCGTATCCAGTCACGTAGTCAGGAACTGGTTTGATATGCTTTATATTCATACTACTATATACTATTAACGATTTTAAAATGTCCTGCGTCCAGACAAGTTTTTACCACATTAATATACGTATAAGATGGCAATATGGGAACATCTCTATATACTATGAATACTGAGAATCTGCGTGCCATGAAAAATAGGATCGGCAGTTTAAAGGAGAAATGGTTAGCTTCATTTCATACGAGAGGATAAAATACTGAAGATATACTGGTCAGCGTACATAAGGCGCGTAAAGGTTGGAATAACAAATGGTCGGCTGCTGGTTCAGTTTGTTGCCTTTCGACACTTAAATTTAGACGACTCAAAAGGGTACATCTTCGATTGATTAATTTTTCTAGAGATGCCCAATTAAGAGGATGTATTTGCGCAGAAACTAAGTTTTCCGATGTGGGAGTATTGAGCTCTGCCAGTCAGCCACATATAATATAGTGAGTAGCCAGAACTACAGCTTTCCCTCGAAAATGAGTATCGGGTATTCAGGGCACGTTATTTCCTTGCGGTACATGGCTATGGATTAAGCAAAGCTTATTTTGCGATTTATTGAAATGATTAAAATTTTGTAAAATGTCTACTAGAAAACCTGCATGCGGTACGTTTACGTGTCGTGTACCAGTTCTTTTGTTTGCTTGATCATTTCCCTTGGAAAGAGTAGGAGAACTTATTTAGATATGTCTTGCGTACTTACTAAAAAAAAAAAATCGAGACTGATTGCGTTCTCCGAGTGCAAAGCAGGATGTGCTCTCTGTTGAATGGAAACCTATGGAGGTTTGGAAACCCTAGTAGGTAACCATAAGCCCGCTTTAGGTGTCTCCATCAGGGACTGACAGGGAAAGAATAGACTATATGCGCAATTATATTATATATGAGCTGTGTAATAACGACCGCCCAAATAATTTGTAATCCGAAGTAACAAGCAAGGGGTAAGCTTCTAAAATATTCGTGTAGCCGAGTCATATATGTTTCTTGTAGTTCCAGAGCGGATCCCTAGGGTCCGATTCTAGAAACTATGAGCAGTCGCCTAATCTGAATGAGTGAGGTAACTGGACATGAAACACCAAATTGTTTGATATGTTAACCACCTATTTAGGCCCTTCTACATTTATGTGTATCGGTCCAGTTGGCCATTGAACAATGCCACTGATGTTTTTTTGCTGACGGACGTAAGCGATACTTCCTGATCTGCACTTGTATATGACACGCGATCCACTTTAGCAGGGCATTGCATTTTGATCATTTTCGGAGTGGAGTTTGCACTGTTCGATCATAGTCGTTTACCCCCGATAATTATCATCAGTGCTTGCAAGCCGTTTATGAACGCCACCGATGCGATAGATGTCCCGTTATATCGCACACGGTTACAGACAAGTTTACCAGGAAGAGCCTCCAGTACTTACCTCGCGCTGTACTACCAAAAAGTTTTCTCCAGTAGTTACTCTTTAGGCTAATAAAAAGTTAGCTTGGTAATACGAACTTCAGAAGGTTAGTGGGGGGCTAAGTTTAGAGCAAACGAAGCTATTAGATCGGCCTTTAGCATATTTTCCAGAATGGAATAGAGTTCCATGTACAGTAGCGTTTATTTAGACCAAACTTCGATGCCAACATTTGGCTTAATTACAACCAATTAGTTTAATGTCCAAAAGACACTGAATATATTAGAAATTTCCGCAAGGCTAGACATCAGTGGCAGTGTGATTTGATTCTAAGTAATATTCTATAGAATAGTTAATGAACAGACCTGCAAGACCACTTGGCGGGACACAGGCGTCATATCGGTAGTTTCCATTCACAGTCAGGTCTTGGAGTTTCATCTTTAAAAGGCTAAGCAACATTGATTACCAAACGCGCCGATGCTCATACCGTCAATAAGTGCTCCTATGTCCGCTGCTACACACGGGCTGTAAAAAATCAACTGACTACTACTGGCTAAGTTACCCAACGTAAATGAAGAAAAATTTGCGATACGTACCTATTCGGGCTTTACCTGTACGATACGAATCTATTAGGGAACCGTAATTCATTAGTAGGAAAATTACATTTGATTGTATTAATAAAACACGTACCCGCTAAGTCCATGCGCAGTTCAAGTAGATCATAAAATGTTATCTGCGCATTAAGTTCTTTTAAAACTTAAACAGATAATGTCATTATAGCGCACAATTAGCCCCGAAATCATAAATTAGTAACCAAATCATGGAGTATCGGCCGATTACAGAATATTGATCTCAATACAATGTGAGGTACACTGCCCGACACGATGACATGCTTAAGACGCGTATGTCTCAATTCTAACTCAAAACATCCGGCGTTACCCGAGTCTCAATTTTATGCGGCCCAAATTAGCGCGAATCTGGATCGTTCTCCATAACGAAATAAACATATGTGTATAAGACATGATTTTCTATCAATCCCACCAAATGAACAAATCGCAGTACGGAACCCCCAAGCGCAGGCAAACGTTCGCAGAAATTCGCGTAATCCTGCCCGGCCGAACTCGATTGACCTTTATGTTTTGGAAACTTGCTTCGGTGTTACTTCCTTAATTTGTGGTGGGACGCCGTTAGCATCATGCGAAAGAAATCTTCGAATGGCGATTAGGGAAACTTCTTTCTAGAGAATCGACTATTTATTACAAAGTTCCATATTTTGTGTCGGGCAAGTTCGCACCGCTACTAACTTTTATTCCGTCGACTTCAAGCGACGTGATTTCTAATCGATACAAAAAAAAACTCCGTTTTGTATAATTCACGAGTATGTTGTTCCCTTTAGCAAATATGTTCCATGAGCCCAATCTCAGATAAGAGTTTTGTTGCGGTCTTCACAGTTAAATAAGCGGCCTATTTAATCAGCTCGCTTAAAAAGGAGCCGCGCGGGAGCGCGGCTCCTTTTTAAGCGCTATTTGTGGTAGAGAAATGCATAGAGTCATAAGCTACTATAAAATTGGGGATAGTAAATGTACACTTCGGACTATATTCGGCTGGTACCGGGGGTCGTGTATCCGTTTCGTTAGATTGGGTGAAGAGCGTGGCTTAACTGGCATTAGGGACGATGATACAGATCTCGGGACAGAGAAATAAAACGACGCCTGTCTGATGCACTAGTGCAGATCAGGACTGTCCTATTCAAAATGAAACTTGCTACTCGAATATGAAGAAGAAAAGTAAAATTTCTCCATATAAAATTAAATCGATTGTGACGGTTACCCTTGTTCGATCCGGCAGCAAAACCCAATATTTTCAAGTGGCACTCGGTAAGGTGCTAATACCAGCGCAATATTCGAATTTATAAAGGCCGATATATGAATATATATTTCTATATCGACAGCAGCATGACGTGTATGCAATTTCGCTCAAAAAAAAACAATGATAAGGAATTACCACCGGGAACGACGAGGTGTTTTCTATATAAGCTTGCTTTCCGACCGGGCAAGTCCTGCTAACGACTGCCTCTATTACGTATATGCCTACCGGTGACGCAAAAATGCAAACGATAAGTCTTGTTTAGGATAGCGCGATGCTGAATAGACAGCATATTAACTATGGAAGACCTCGAAATATTGGCGTCGACTTATTTACAGAACCCTTTTAGAACCACTGATTACCTTGAGATGATGCATTTGTTTCTACTAGCACATCTAACTGATTGGTCTGTCACACGGTGAATGCCTTACGTATATAGATAGATCTATGGTTCAGCCTTAACATTCCGCCCCTTATATCTTACTAATGTTAAAATATTATTTTCATAATATTAAAATAAAGCTAAACTATTGTTTGCTGAACTGTTTGAACTACAGTACGTAATTTATAAAATTTGTCCGTGTTTTCCTCCGTAACTTCCATGCATAGTCCACATAGGCGTCCCTTTTAAAATCGCAAAAAAATTGCGGTTGGAAACCTTTTGAAAATCACAAATTATTCACTAATCTATTCAGCGCTCCTAACGATAAGGGAATTTACGGCGTATCCGCTTATACTTCTGACTAATCTGGAAGAAGTCCTTGGGGGAAGCTGTTGTGTCGCCAGTCAACGAGATTCTCGGATGTAGCCGTTCAAGACTTGAGCTTTGCAACAGTATTATCTAATCTATTTTTCTAACCTGTTTTTGTATCACTTATAAATCAGTGATTCAGCAAGCAACATGTATTTGTACATATGTAAAATGGAAATTTTCGACGCAACGGCGCTGCAGACATCGGGCTAACTATTCTGACGATAATCAAAAAATAGTTATGTGGAATCAAACGTTTGGTTCATAAGAAAGGTCTCCCGACAAAATCCGAAACGCCTTACCCAACAGTGCTGCACATAACAATGGCTCTACAGAAAGTACCTGGTAAAGATAAAAGTAAACAAATATATAAGAAAGGCCTTTGTACAGAAGGGCCTAAGTCTATGTTTTCGGCCATTTTGAATGAAATTTCCTGCTTCTACGATTTAAAAAGTCCATCGGGAAACGCCGCAAGCTTTTTCTAGGTTGAAAGCAAATATACATACGGATAAAAGGGCTTAAGTAATTTTTATTTATTAGCTAAACCTATATTTTGGGTCTTTTTTATGTTTCCGACAATTTGATGACACGTCTCTGAAAATCCGTGACGTACAAAACGTACAAAAGACAATTTCGTACAAGACGACTCAAGTCTATCTCACTACATGTTTCTGTTGCAGAAACTTTTCAGATGGCAAGACCTGCCAAATCCAGCTTGAACGTGCAGTCCAGGTTCACCGGTAGTTGTAGCACAAAGAAAACTAATTAGTTCTATTATTTATTGTTGATATAAAAGGAGTCGGCTTTTTCATTTTAATCAAAGTTGACATAGACCGTTGTACACAAAATCTTCTTACACAGGAAAAACTTGACAGGGATCACGGTAGGGCGAGGTCAACGCGACCATTAGCACGTTGTTTTCATGTTGCAAAGTCGATTTTTTCTTGCCTAAGAATACCTGTCATACTCGGCTCATTAAGGGATCCGATCGTTTTGTATGTGCTTTATAAGTTGGGTTTCGCCAAGAAAAATTCATTTTCCTTTTCATTCAATGTACAAAGCTTGACAGTGAGGTTCACCTACCTGCGACGACTGTAGAAGCGCGTTGACAATCATATAGGTGTTCTTGAGCGTGACATCATTCTCGTGCGGATTAATACAAAACAGCAAATGCGTGATTCCCAACAAAGGAAACAGCAGAAGAGTAGCTTTTATTGCTTTCCTACATGTGAGAGATTAAAGAATTCACAGCAATCATCGGAATCATAGAAAACACGTTATTGACGGCGGTATTTTAAATGTATCTGACTTAAAGGCTCGCGTGAGGCAGGTCAGCTCTCCAATCGGCGTGAGCTTTGTTGTATGAAGTTTGCCTTGTTACTTAAATCCCTTATCTAACACCATTATGCTTCACGAAAGTCAGTGTCTTCCCGTGCAATTGGCTGTTTTCTTAAAATTACGAGTATCAAAAATTCCTCAGCCGAGGGCTTATTGCCAATTGCGTTTTTAAACATGTACTATTCTCTACTAAGGTTAAGCAGGCCTACAAAAAAGTTGTGCCCACACAAACTTGTAGCATGTATTCAATCAAGCAAAAATGCCCACAAGCTATAAATTCGATAGTGACAGAGCTTTCATGTGCAAATCTTATCGTTGTGTGCGAGAGTGTAGCTGCTTCAAGTATAAAAAAACTCGGCAAACCGTTCAAACAAATTCAGGGTTCGTCAAAATACTACATATAATTACAATATTCATGTGGCAAATTTTCAAAGGGAAAATAACATAGTTTAGGTGAAGGTGTTTGATTGAT
Organism: Varroa jacobsoni; assembly: GCF_002532875.2. Classification (NCBI taxonomy): domain Eukaryota; kingdom Metazoa; phylum Arthropoda; class Arachnida; order Mesostigmata; family Varroidae; genus Varroa; species Varroa jacobsoni. Next base: position 133,818 of record NW_019213900.1, read on the forward strand.
AAAGACGTTTAACTGAAATGAAACGTCTTGTCCTTCTTAGTAAGCATCCTTAAGCAATTGAGAATGTAATCATCATGAAAAACCAATGTGACTCTCTAATCGTACGTAGGAATACTTTTATATACTGAAGTATGAAAAAAATACTCTTGAAAGTAGACTCGGTGGTGGGAATCTGTCTTGGCAAGACTTTCCACATAATAAAGCTTTGACCATTAAAGCGGAGACGTCCAACATTATGGGAACAAAAACGCGGCTAATGGAAGGTCAGAACCGTTGTCACCAGTTGGATATTAAATTTTGTAAGGTCACAGGTGGGCGGAAAGAGATAATATAGGACTTTATCAATGTGGACAGAGAACAACTATTCATCCTAGGTAAAAAAAAAAAACATGCAAGACTGTTGAGCTTCAAAACAGAACTCATTGATTGAGAGGACTATTCAAGATCTAAAGGAAATACCGTGTAGAGGAACATATTCACTGAAGACACCACTTTCCACTGAGTAAATGAACATAGAAAATTTTATTTATTTTCTTTTTTGCTATGCATATTGATTCGTCTTCTAGCTCTAGAGGTAGTCGCTAATTTGGTGTTCTAGTTGCATCGAATGATAGGCCCCCATCTAAATGAGTATTTAGGGGTCGTAAATTTGATGACTTGCCAGCAAGCAGGAGCTAGAGAAACATCCGTATCAAATTCACCCCTGACGGGTCAAAAGTAAGTGAGAACAGGTTTCACTGCGTCAACCAGCCATTCCTTCATTTTGGGAAGGTCGAATCAGTGGCGGTGGTAATAAAATCCGAAATATTCGGTCTACCAAAAAGGGCGGGCATATTACAGCATCATGAATCAGTGCACGCAGATAATATATATTTGAAAAACAGAGAGACAATTTCAGTTGGCCGTTAGTGAGCAAACAGCCATCTTGAAGGTAGACTTGGGCCGTCTTTGCAGACTTCGAAGCTGCCTTTAATTCCGCCCCAAAAAATTTGGTAGCAAGCATCCTCGTTAAGTTCCTACGAATGTGCTCGATTTGACGACAGCGATACTTAGGAAAAATCGGGTCACAATTGATGATGCGGTTTCGGCTCTGACAGCATCCCCCAGGTCCAGAATAATAATTTGAGTCTTCTTCTTTTTGTACTCTCGCTTAATTGACTTTTCAGACAAGATATGTAGGCTCAGAAATAAGAAAAAGATTTTCCTCTACGCAGCCAATTTTGTCGCTGCCAAGCAATCGCATTCATGCGCAATGGAGCCAAAGAGCATTTCGCCTCTACGGAACTGAGACCGATAACCAAAGCAACGAGATTCAAAAGAGATGATAGAATTATTAGCTTGTGACACGTAACGTGCCGCAACTCGGACCGCCCGTTGATATACGTTGATCGATTCACTTACCTAAGGTTGTGATCACATATAACAGCTAAAGTTTCTTCCAGCATATTACTAAAATACGCGGAAAGACCTTAATAGGTTCGTCCTCGATGTTTAGCCCCCACTGATTATACCTCTCTCTGTGACATTTCAACCTAAAGTTGTGCCAGCCGCCTCGTACGGGCTAAGCTTAATTCAAATTGAATGGAATCTGGAAAATATCGAGCGTTTGAACCTAGGGTAAGCGTCGTTCCTCAAAAGAGCTTCAGGGCAACTGAGTTGACCACACAATTCGTAAGTCTATCTGTTCACCGAGAGCCTACATCGCCATTGCAACATATCGTCAATTACACCACTCCGGAAAAGCCTGGTAAAATAGGACCGAAAATTCTCTGAATTCTATCTATCAAACGGGAACCATGACGGACAAAGTGTAGACAACCTGGTAATGTGTGTCACGTCGCTCCCTGCTCGTAAGTTCTCTTCTGGGGCAGCCCAATCCAGTACTTGGCCAAAGAATGGAAGTATCATGGTGTATAATGTATATTGGTAGGTCCCAAGTAAGTAAGTAAGTAAATAAATCACACAGACGATAGACCTGTCATTTTATAGATTGTCTTACGACATTAGCTTTAGCGACTTGTATAGTATAGGATAACGTATAAAGCTTAGAATACCAACTTGTTGTATATAAAACAGATTGATTATAACTTTGACAACAATACGTGTCAACTGTTATCCACTACTTACCTTTGTCAAATAGCATTCCAAACACTTGTTTATGTATATGTACATTTACAACAAATCGCTTTACTATACGAGCCGCTAATGTTATAAGATGGTTCATAAAATGATCGTCCACGTAAGTTATTATACGCCATAATATTGCTACCCCTGGGAAAGGTGGGTAGGAAAATTTGACTAACCGGATAACAGTTGACACGTATTGCTATTTAAGTTATAGCCGATCTGTTCTACGAGTTCGAACGATATGTGTAAGTTAAACACAATAGATAAAGTTGACATCGGCAACCCATCACATCCTGAAGCCTGCCGAAAGACGGATAATTTCGTTTTTTTTTTTGCGCCATATTATGCGTTGAATGAAAGGCTAAAGCTTGAATAGGTATGGGTTTTTCTGGCATTTCACAGATCGTATAAAAAATGGAGGTAGGTGATCTGTCGTTGTCGTCTATCGAATTATTAAAAAATCGGATTCTTTTGAAGATTTGAAAGAAGAAGCTACAATATATCCGTTAAATATGTCGATCTAAATTGTCACGGGCAGGTCTCCTACATTAACGAGTAAGGAATCAATAGGACAGTAGCATATTAGCTGCTAGTTTTCCAAGTACCATACTCTCTGTGATTTACAGATGAAAATCCAAATATCGTACTGCTCGTCGAACCTCAAAATGCTAGCCATTGATATCGTAAACATTTACAAAACGTTGCGTTAATTTGTTACTAAATTACATTATAAGAAACCGCGCAGCTGCAAGTAACGTTTCTATGAGTCTCTTCTTAAGAATGTCTTTTCTTAGCAACTTCTATTGAATATATCTGTAATGTTGTTGTTGTTGTTGGTTTTAACAAAGTTGCTACGTGCAAAAAACCCTCAGCATAGGTCTAATATGTAGGCGGCGTTTATAAGGCCCTAAGAGCAGAAAATCTCCTCGAGCAGAGTTTTCTACATAATAAGAAATGTCCGCACATTCTGATCAGCGTCTCTGCGCTGATGAGAAAGCGAAGAAGGCAATTATGTATTGCCGGATAATATTGAGCAATGTTTTCCTGCCACCCCAGGAAGCCACCTCGTATCCAAAAGAGGCGATTTAAAATGTTACAGAGCAGCTTTTCCCAGTTATCCAGCCGATCAGTGCGTAGGGGTGATCATTGAGTTAAAAATAACCAAACGCCCCTTCTATTCCATGTAGGCAAAAGATTCGTTTGCTTTAGTTCATAATAAGCGTATCTAAAGTAAGCCCGTATTGTCCTCCGTGACGAGGTCGTCTCTGTTCAGTTATTCCAACAGCTGCCCTTGTTTTGCCATTGCACATGCCAGGGGTGTTAAATGTTTAGCATTTTGGTTATTTCAGTCACGTTAAAATGTGAGGTAATAATCGCATGATTGTTTCATGATCATGATGTTCTCTTTTTTGTCTCAGTGTATAATTCTTCTACCTTCATTGGTCTAAATAACATTATTATACTGCAGTGTAGGTCGGCTATTCAACGGGGAAGGCGAGTAATTTAGAGAAAATTGTTGAATGGCAGTTTAAAGTGATGTAGTTCGAGTTGTTGTTGACACTCGGTGACCTTCATCGTAGCCTAGTAGGTCACGTGTTTTCTGCTAATCTTGGGGACACGTGGTGATCTGGGTCTGAATTCGTGCGTCCTAACGACCGTGCCCAACTTGAAACGTCTAGTTGACGCTCGCTAGGCTCAATTAACTTCAAAGGTTCGCATCTAGCAAAAAATGTGTAAAATTCACAGTCTATTAAAGCGCATAGAACCGACGTTCTTGAACGGTTCCTTGGGAAGTTATGTTTTATACATTTAAGCGTTGCAAGCGACAGAAATCTTAGACGTAGTAGAATGCTTATTTCCAAGTGTAGGAATGCCTAGATGGTAAATGTATTGGACCACGGTCCAAAGTAGGCCGCTGCAGGAAAGTAGAACAACCTTCACTTGTAAATTATAGAATTGGAAGGTTTTGTAGAATAGAAAGCTGGATAGAAAACAACCGAACACTGAATATTATAACAGCTATTGCTAAAATGACAGTAAAACTATTCAGGTTTTAACAATCTCGTCCTTGTCACTTGAAAAGGATGGAAATTATTACTTATTGTGCAAAATGTACCCCATTCGTCTGAAATTTACTATCAACTTACCTTAAATAATCATAACTTGGAAGGCTTTGAAAAATTTGTAGCTCACTAAATAAGAAATGGCCGACAGAGTTTTCTTCAATAGTAAATGATGAACCATTCAAATTGGAATTATGATTTATTAAAGAGCTACGTTGAAACAGTGCTTTTGCTTACTTTTATATTGATGGCACAGGTATATACGCATACATAACATTTCTAACAAATGTTGAAAGTAGTTTACCACTCTATGAAAGTTCTCGTTTAATAATTACTATCTTTTTTGCCGCCGACTCGAATGCACGGAAGTACGTTCCATACCGGCGCCGCACGCTAGCGAAAAATGTGCCGACCAGATTTTCTGCCAACAGCCGATGTTCCTCAAAAATATGCACAATTTGGCAAAGTGGATAAATGATGCACTTTGACATTTTCGTTTTAAGCATCCGTAATTGCCATCATTGCTCCTCCTAAGTTTCAGAGCTACTCCGTCAACATGGAAAATACTTTAACAGCTGGGCTTAGTACATCAGAATTTCTTTTCAACCTGCTAAACATTGCCCTTAGCTCATTCTGCAGTACTCCCGCAAGATTGATAATTTTGACAACGAGATACAATAACTCTAAACCGATTCCAATACAAATTTATGAACATAGATGGAGCAAGTCGGATTTTTTTTCAGACGTCTTAAGTAGGTGATTACAGTGTAGCTTTTACAGCAAGAACGTCTATGTAAAATCCTCGCCGCAAAATTCACTTTAAAACCTGCTAGTTAGCCTGAGACGGTAAATAGGATTCAATTTTGCACTGAGCAAGCCTACAACGAACCAGGTTAGTTTCGACTAATCAAAAGGCCAGAAGGAAAGAAGAAGCCAAAACTTTCAAGGCTTTCAATCACACTTTGAAGGCACCATACAGGGGCAAAGAATTCCGTAACGTTTACTTTGTGCGAGTCCAAAGTAAACATATATATATATGTAAATAGCCCTGAAACTATAACGTTTCCTCGATAAGTTCTACACCGATTCCATTAGACTAAAGTAGCAGGCACCATGCACATGGTAAAGTTCAACAACGGAATACTGTCCAACGGTAAAGATTTTGGTAAATTAGCTTATTATCTATATAATATAGGCATTCATATTATCATCATCGCTAGATAATACCGCGGGGTATCTATTCCTGAAAAAAAAACAGCGCGGAGATAGCTTACAACTAATCATAAACTACTAACGTTACAAGAGTAGGGTTTGTCGTTTTTTCAAACAATGAACAAAAGAGAATATAAGTTTTCTTATATATATATATATATAATAGAAAGGTTTTTTTTTATATATTACAATGCGTATCAATAAGGTTAAACGCGTTCAGCTGTGACATGGAATAACAGAATCATGAATGAATGTGGAATATTTAGGTTGGAGTCAATGGGCCTGCTACAATGCGAAAACGGAACTTCTCAAGAAACTAGCAATGATTAAAATATGAATGACGTTTACGCTCGTAAGTTAGCTTATGGAAGCGAACGCTGCGGGCGCATCAGTATACTGCTGAAGTTACTTGACGATTGCTGGTAAATTAGCTGTTTTTTTTTTTTTATTGAAGACCACTGCGTATGGTTCATACATAAAAATGAGAGAGCTAGCAAAATACTCGTAGAAATAAACCGTGAGCGATAAGCTTCGAAGACATCCATAAAATTTGCATTTAAGCAGGTAGGAATAGCTATCAGTTTATGTATACGATAAGCGTAATGAGTTCAACACAACTTGCAAAGTAACGTTTTCTGTCGTACACTGATTGCGGCTGAAGACTAACGTAGAAACGAGTGTTCCTTCCAACTTGGCTTCCAGCCACTTCTGCTGATTGGGAGGATAAACCAAAACCAAGTTAATTTTGCTAACTTGCCGCCTATATCCGTCGACACGCCTACACCTATGAAACATAACTGTACTCGAGCACGATTAACAGACACATCCAATTTTGTCAGTTTCAAACGGCCGAAGTCAAAATATCACCATTTTTAATCTTTCTAAAAGAACCCACCAAAGTAATGAATCGCGCTTCCGATTTGCTTGCAAAGTCAGCGGCTGACAATGATAGACTCAACCCTCTTTTGTAGTCGTACTTTCACTAAGTGAACAGACGAATTTAGTATTGTCTGTTCTGTTTATGGAACGCGGGGACAAAATTTTAATGCCGAAATTCGTTCTCTCGATATTTGGCCTACTGTCAATCCCAGAGCCTATGTGACTGCGCGGGTAAAGTAGAATTTTAGTCAGTGTCTCCGTAGTTGCTCCATAGGGTTCGTGTCTATCGGAGAACCTTCCGGATAAAGAATCTCAAAGAAGCAGACAAGTTTGAACTTTGTTGGGGCATTATGCCGTACCCTGCCCTATCCCATGGCTCTTTTGACTAAACTCGGCAAGTCTTGCGTTCTCTATTTTAAGCCCCTCTCTCTTCCTCTCGCAAAAAGCTATCTCACCCGTAAAGCAAAAAGCAGGTTCCTAGCCGATAGTCTATCAACTATCTACTTTTTCTTTGATTTCGTGCGTTGCTAAACAGTCACCAGTATTCCGGTACCCTGACAAGCTAGTTCAACTTTTATACAGCGTTTTTCAGTATGTTTAGTGTATGAGAATATAACGCGTGGACACAATGTTAGTAGCAGAAATTTCTACAGGATATTTCTTATCATTGCTACGCAGATGAGGGTCTATTCACAATGCTAACGTGGCAAAAGTTCAACACGCATAAGAATGCGAAGGCGAAGAGAGATGTTAGAAGAACGGTAAGGGACGAAGAAGTCTTCGGATTCCCGCGGAGTGCATTACATTTCGATGGCAGATTGAAACAAGCTGCTTTTTGCACCAATTTTTCGCACCCGCTATCTGTGAGTGGTGGTTGTTTGAAGATCGCAAGCGAAACTCAGCGCCTACTTAGGTCTACTTACGTAAATTATGTACGGATTTTTAATACACAAAAACCAATGTTTCAGACATTCAACCTACTACAATCATCGATTACCTAACGGTCATGTGTTTATTTGTAATTCTTACCTATTGGTTCTGCGAACAAAATCCCAGTTGTGCTTGTAGTGTTGTGCGCTCACCAACGGTATGTACGGCACAATAAGAATATAGGGGGACAATGCAAGAATATATGACGTATGTATATAGTAACCTACATGTATATACGTTGACAATAGGGTGCAAATGATTGACAACCGTTTATGGTATAACTGGGCTTTATTTGATATAAAGACATGCATGTGATGTGTTCACAGTTTTACAGATAAACAAAGTGAGCTTCCACAGTATGTGCTGGCATTATTTAATTAGCTGGCCAGCATAACCCGGTTACTCCTATTTAGGAATAGGCTCGTTCCTAAATGTTCGCCACCTTCGCCTAAAACAGGTTCGCTTCGATAGGACACTTCTTTTTATAGCTCCGAGCCTGTTATGCTTCTCCAACGTCAAAAAAACGGTCCGCATTGATCGTCGCCTTTTACGGGTGAACAAATCTTCAACACAAACATGTCGGAGCGTTTGTCTAAACGTCATTATCGTACTTGTCTAGCAAGGGTAATCGCTCTTACGGACCACAATCGAACCACACATTTCGATCGGCAGAGTAGGCGTATTGCTTGCCGCCGCATAGGAAAATAGCATTGACAGAAATCCACTGCACTCCGGTGCTACCTCTCCGTAGTGTATATAGAAATGTTACAAATGTTAAGAACGAAGGAACGACACAGCGTTGTGCTTCGGTTTCATGTTTTGTGCTAGTCGTTAGCTGACATCTACACAAAGCCTCCATTTAATGATTTAGGCTTCTATTAGCTGGCATTTCAATGATTCCTTTGGTTAGCCGTCGTAAATCAATCAATCCAGTATGATCAGAACGGAGAAGAAGGGAGCCGAGGAAAGCACGTAAAAATTAGGGTTCCTTCTTAGCGCATTACATCAGTTACTCTATGTGTTCAACTGCACTATCATTTCAAACATGATCGTTTGGTCATTTAAGAGGTAGTAATGTAAAGAGCGGTGTCTGTGTTTCTCACCTGGCTTGAGTGCTCTCTGCAGAATTATTTTTTGCTTTCATGACAAGAATTCGGATGATGTTGATTAGAAACACGAGATTAGTCTGCAATCGATACACAAACACACATAATGATGTTTTTGTGAACGACATAATTGACAGGTACGAAAATGGCGGAGATCGTTGCCGTGTATGACAGAATCGCATTATAGAAAAGTGGTTCCGATCCAGCATCAGACCGATTGATAATGGATGTTTAAATAAGAGCGCATAACAATATATTGTCAAAACGTTCGATTTGTGTTTGGGTTTAACGACAGAATACCTTCCGGCACGGAAGCCCGTTAAATAAATTCGATCTATAATTTTAGCAATAAGCAAAATGTCACTTGACCAACACATGGTAAGGTAACGATAGATTTTGTGAATCCACGTTCGTCATACTTACGACAAGAACGATGAGTCTAGGCGCGATGAGCAGAAACACCCATGAGTGGTTGCCATAACCTTCCCAGCAATTTTTACCGGGAAGCTCGAGTTCCATACGAACTCCCCACGGAATGATGAACAGTATAGGGAGGCCTAGTATATCGTCAAATGCACAACAGATGGAGAGTGGTCGAGTAATGATATAATAAACAACCAGCTTTTACAGCTACCAACCATAGCAAGCAGTGGTTTCGTGTTGAAAATGGTAATAAACTGAATCCTGCGTTACTATGTAAGACAACGCTATGGCTAGCCATATCTACTGTTCGACGAGGATCCGTTAGCACATAGTGGCTAACTTGAAACATCTCTAAATGCCTACCGCTCATTGATAATATGGACCCTTGAGGATAGTAAGCACAACGTTAACGGCTGGCCAGCGGCTAAACAAGTTCTAACTTCGATGGCCTCTCAGAAGAGTCTAGAAGTGGAATTGCTAAGAGAGATAATTAGAACCCAAATAGCAATTATGTCAGGGTTCGATTTCGTTTATTCTATGCTATGATCGGACTACAGTGCTCAAGTAACTCGTCACTTATCGCGTTCGCAGTACGCCTCTTAGCACGTTTCAGGTTTTTACTAGAGTAATGTAATATTTAATATGATCTCGTTTGAATCATTCCCATAGCTAAATCAGCCTTATTATATCTTGCTCTGTTATATATATATATATATATATATATATATATATATATATATATTTGTCGAACGAATCCGGCAAAATATAAATAGCTGAATAACTTTTGAACTATTTAGGTTAAATTGATGGTTATTTAACATGTGTCAGAAGTACCCCCGTTGTCCTTTCCACACCTGTGTCACTGCTCTGGGAGCTTATAGACAGCCATACACCCACCATTTGTAATTTCCTTGTCTATCGCGTCTCGAAGTAAACCAGTAGTGGGACATACTTGTCCACTAGTTGACCTTTTCTGGACCTAGAAAGCTTCGTAGTCTCGATCGGGAGAATAAGCGACTCGAAACCTACATTATCTATTTTGTTCGACGGTTCAGAAAGTATGATAATATCAATCTCTCTGCTGAAACCTAACGTCCATGCAACGCTGTGATAGCTAGATTTTATGTTAACACCAACCTACTCCTCCTTTCGGCGCAGGTGCGCACACATATGACCCAGCTGTCAGCGCAGCATTGGGTGCTACTTTTTCGTGTCCATTCCAAATATGAATACGTATCGTTTAAGCTATTTTCCTTGGGAAGAGGAGAAACCGATATTGAAGTTTAGGAGTTTGGCGTTTCTGTTAGCGTCAGTATTGCTCAAGCGCAGAATAGCTGCTACAACTGTAACTAATTCGAAAAGTAAGGTTGAAAGGTCTGCATAGGCAACGCAAAATAGGCTACAACAGAAAATTGCTAAATATTCTCAAAGATTCTTGGTAGGACTAAGGGCAGTATGACGAAGAGCATAGAAGCATGAAAAGTGGACTTCTGTAACCACCGAATAAATCTTTAAACCGCTAGGCGAACGCACTACACTTGCTTCTGAAAAATGCTGAAGAACTCAGGCCAAGTACGTAACATACCTGAACAAAAAAAAAAAGAGTATGAGGATAAGGCACTGTAGCCTGGCAAACTATGGATCAATAAGCAGCATAAACGTGGGAACATTTTAAAAAGCTTAGTTTGTAAATTAATGTCTCTGGATTTGTTGGAGGCATCATATCGAAGCCAATGCATATTTTTTATCCGAGCCCCTCCACCGGATTGTGAAAGCCAAAGTAAACATCTTTGTTTATCACCTATACATCTATAATAAGAACAGGTAGAAAAAACAACGATAATCCGAAACTTCGTTGTTTACTACTAAAACCTTGAGGGCTTTTGTGCAGGTCGACGGGTCTCAAGAAAATTATCAACCAAACCTAGACTCAGCCAATTCCATGCGAATGCGAGGAAGATGGTTCGATTCGGGGCATTATCGGGGCATATAAAACGTACATACGGAGGGTACAAGCTAACGACGAATATAGAATATTACGACAGGCCATGTCGCCGTGACTACTTCGACAGTATTTACCACCTGGTGCAATAGCCGAAGAAAGATTGTCTGTGACGACGGCAGTCACCCACGCCAACGACTGTGAAACGGCGGCTCACAACATAGACAATAAGATCTAATCACTTATCCCGTTAGATTTATTCAACTCTATATAATGTACCGAGGCTGAGCGGCTCTCGTCACGAGATACTTTTACTTGATGCTAACTATTGCTGAATATGTCGTGCTAGGTGCGTCTAAGTACGCACCGATCTCTTAACACAATGAACGAACTCGAAGTAGTGTTGAAACACATACCGGCCCAGAGCTTGGGGCAACGGGGAGTATGAAACAAGTGGGCATTGCATTGCGAAAATGTGAGCTAAGGCCTACAAAATCGTGTCGGCTTTTTAGAAGAGAGGCCTCGGCCTGTTAATGGAAGTTCCGTATCTAGCTCTTGCAAAACAAAAAGTAATCTACGAATGTGTTATTTACAAATTATCGTTTGTTATTGTGTTGCTCACAAATATCATCTTTGGATCACTCAATCTGATGAAAAAATAGGTAAATTTAAGTACTATCTAGGATTTGTTCAAATCTATCGATGCCAATTGTATCAATTATGTGCGAAGGAAAAAGTACATTAACGATATCCGGCCCCTACAAAACCTTCGGCCTGCTTAAAATTATTAGATTCTGATTGACGTCACGCTATATTTAAAACCTCTGTGCAATTATCCCGTTACGATAATTTCAGTTACCTAGTTCAGTCTATTATTAAGTACCTTATTTTAGAAACTCTGCTACAGTTATTCAATTCCATTGTTGCAGTGATTCAACATAATCTAATCTATATCTTCGTTAAATTCATTCAGTGGCACATATACCATTACATCTTCCAGTTATCGCTTTTTCTTCCTAAGATGTTCCAGAAACTTCATTACTTTCCCATTCTTCTGTCCTGATTGTCCCCTGCAATCTATCAGTTACCATACTAAATACAGCCTGCTTTATTTATATATATATATATATATATATATATATAATACAATCCAGATGTTAAAATTTCCAACTATACCTTTGATACACCTCACTATACCTTTTGATACGTATCTATGGTGCTAGTCTGTGCTTCTGACCCTCTGTCTGATGCCTCTAAACTCTTGCTAATGTACAGACCTACAGGTGGGTTGCTCTCATTCCGCCACTTCGTTAACAGGTAACCACGGCTTTCTACTATAACGTTTCTTTGATTCTGATCAGAAAAAAATCCAGACATCCTTGATGGTTGCCGGACAAATCGCCCTAACAAACTTGCCTAAGTTTGACCAGAAAGTACCCTACTAGCAAGAGTTGTTTTCATGTTATCTCTCAATCAGCTAATCTCTATCGGCTAATTATATTGTAGCAATCACTCGATATAGCCAGCCAGAGGAGACAGACGCATACCTAGATAGAGAGATCTATAAATTTCAGCAGAAGCATATGCACATAAAGTAGAATCCGTTAGGACGTATATTAAGGTAAACAATACATACTTAAATAAGTTGAAAGTTGGCTTCGGATAACGGTAATGATTACATCTCGACTGTAGGCAAACATCATAAACTCTGGGCTGGAACAGAGGATCAGCTCGGATGGGCCACCAGATCCACGAAGCTCGTAATGCTAGTCGGTTTATTTTTAGCCGATCTAGGTAGATTGTTCGGTAATACTTGCGCTAAGATAATGTTTGTTTCTTTGAAAACTAGTAATTAGCTAGCGACAAATAACATGCTAATCACTCACTACAGTTATGCTGAGGTAAATACATAGACGTAACAACCGTAATCAGAGTTGCAGAGCTGGAAAATGTAACTAACGTTACCTTCCTAAACGTAATAATAAGTGAATTATATGTAATTGTTAGTTGACTATAGCTGCTCCGAACAGCAACCATTTTAATCTGTATGTGATCAACCACGCAACATGAAAATACCATACCTGAAGGAAAACACTGGGAAAAATCCCATATTAAAAGGAGCACTTTACTACCACTTATACTACAAGCTAAAACCCCTATTGGTCCGAGGGCGACGGCGACGGCGATGGCTGCTCCGGGATCTAAGAGATACGAGCGCAGCAAACTCAAACGTTATTTTTTACGTCGTTTAACAGTAAGCAGTTTGATGGGGCAAATTCAAGTCTTTAATTCGACTTTCTAAAATGGTTTTGATCCTTTAATACTGCACTTGGGCGTAGGGGCAATCGTACGATATAAGTTATGGGTCCTTTACAATTTCATCGTTTTAAGGGCAAGGATCGCTGCTTCAGATACTGCCAGCGACACGTGCAAGCCAACCTGTGTCGGTAAAGAAGGAGAAACCTTGTACGTATTGTTCTCGTAGCACTGCGTTCTAATACTGTAGCTCAGCGCCTTCGTTTAATTTACAACTGCACATGGTCGATGAACGGATTACCGGCTTGGCCAATGTATCATCTCAAGCCAAAACGGAAGACAGAGCATTTAGATCAGTAACATCACGGTCGAGTTGTGGTAAGTTTTTAGAATAGGTCTATATATATATATATATATGAAGAGCGCAAGTGGCTTTAGAATTGATGTTAAAGGATGAACCGAAAAGTTGAATTTTTTTTTTTCTTCTTCAAGTGTCCTACTTTGTGGGATATTGCCGGATCACTGTTAAGCATTTTGATGAGTAAGGCTTGCTTACCTTTAGAAAAGGGGAAGAGAATGCAACTAGGGAAAGGCCAACTGGCATTAAATTTTGGCGAAGTGGATGATGGATTAACTTAGCCAAAGGCGCGTGTCGCTAAAAAATCTCATTGCAAACGTACCCCATCCGATGGCGTAGTAGAGCGGAAACGGTGCGTCTTTCCGAAAGATCGATGTTGTTAATTTAGAATGCAGAAGAAGTCCTTCGACGAACATCCAGTTGATGGACGACATCGATGAGTACATTTTGGCGCATAGGGTCACTTTGCATAGAGATGGCTACAAGTAAAAAAAAATAAGATTTTAAGGAGCTACATCACTAGTGGTTGATGCAGATTACAATAATTTTAGTTTTTAAGGAAATAGGATATGTCCTAATTGTGACAATGTGAAATTCACCTTCTATAAATAACTCTAGCTTAATCTGCTGCACTTAATTATTACCCTGATATAGTTTCACCACTGAATCCTTTCCTAATATTTAGTGAGCTACTGTAATTTAATAAATAATTTTTGTTTCAGATAGAGAATCGAGGGATTTACGGCAGGCCGGGTCTGTAAGAGTACCCAGTACTCTAATGTCCTTATTAAAGCTACTGTAAATATACGTCTTGACGCGCTGTCTGATAAGCATAAATCTCTCTTTGTCAATTGTTTCTGTTCTTTAAACGATAGGAGATTCACGTCACGCGCCATTGTTTACACTATGCCGTGCAAGGTGAATGGAGCGTTTTTGCGAGCACTGCAGGCGTTTCTTGTTTTGACACAGCGCCGACGAGTCCAATTATGGCCATTAGTAGCAGTAAGAACGGTAGAATCCAGCTGCGAATAATTACGAGAAACGTTTTCAAAGGATGCTGCCTTGCACATCGTTTTGCAAAACGCACAATAACCTATCGTTTTATTCAACCTTATCGTGCCTAAAGCCGAAGCTCAACTTTTCCTATTTTGTTCCAGCTGAGACATTCGATAACTCGAGGCTGGGAGTTCTGAAGTAGTAGCCTTAGACCTGTTTAGAAATTCGTTACGTGCTCCAAAGGAAGCCTTTCAGTCGCAGCACGAGATACACGATTGAGAGAATTGGAATTGCGTTTCGCGGGCCAGTTCGGGTTCATTCGTTTCATATTAGTGCCGAAACCGGGATACACTTTATCATACAGTAAAATAACTTATATAGTTACCGAAATGGAATATCTCGAGTTCCATCCAGGAATTCCATCTAAAGGAATTATTAAAAAGCCTCCAGTAAAGCCACTCTACGCGCGTTACACTAATAGGCTACTCAGATCCTATCACTTCTTTAGGAGCACTATAAATGAAACTTCTTAAGAGTCTTTGTATATTAACGGCTTCTTTCCAAGATACACACCCGAACGCATTGATGCGTACAGCAATAGCTATCAGTGCATACAAACAAACGTGACACTCTGCTTATATAGGAAGACACAAACAGAGCAAATAGCTTCATTGTTTCCTGTTTCGTTTCTAATTTTGTGTGACACGTTTGGAAAATTTGCCTAACAACGATACCGGACGGAAAACTTGAAACATAGGATTATGCAATGGTGCGGGTATCTGTGTAGCAATTGTCGGCTTCTTAAGGCGCTCCCCAAGGCTGGTTCTTCTCTTGAAAACGATATTTTTCTTTATACCGAAGCGAAATTGCGACAAGCTATTTATCCATGATTATTTTCTATCCAGCTAGGTGTATTAGTATTATTTTCAAATAGATTTGCACTGATTATTGCAGAAATTACTATTATAAACAGAAGTTAGTTAGTTAGGCGCAGAACGCAGATTCAACAAGAGCCTTCCATGGTAGATTTTCAGTCCTTACAGTAAAAACACAAATCATTCCATAATTCGTTAGAAACTTCTTTTTACCGCTCTATTCTATAGCTGTCGTCGTGCCAACAACGTCATAGGTTTAGATGTAATTAAGCGCAAATAGAAACATATGTATATCCAAATACGTCGGTTAATTAGTATGTCGTATAGTAGTACTCACAGTGCTAAGAATATTGGGCATCACGATGAGATTTCCTGGTCTTCGATGGCCTGCTTGAGTGGAACTGTTGTGCGACAATTGGTCCTGCTGCTGTTGTCTTTGTCGTGCCGACGCTGTTGTTGATGGCGTTGAATGTGCATGTTGATGTTGTGAAGACGGCAGATGGTGCGTCGCAGCTGCTGCCACCTGCTGCTGCTGCTGCTGCTGCTGATGATGATGCTGCTGATGCTGCTGCTGCTGCTGCTGCTGCTGGTTGTTGTGACTAGCTGTGGCTGCATTTATGACGACCGGAAGAGAAATGATAATCATACAGAGCGAGTGAAGGGTAAGCGCCCACACAAGATTTAAATGGACACGGGTACGCGGACATGATAGAGAACTGGAAAGCACCATCGAACAAAAACAAATTCACGTAAAAAAATCTATCTCTGAACTAGAACACTAACAAAACCAGCGTTGACCGATTAGCAGTGAAACGGAATACAATAAGAAAAACGATATATATGAATAAATACACACACACTTTACTTTGGTAATGGCTGTGAATGGTTGGCGATGTGATCGAAATCGCGTAAGGGCCACTGGAACAGTTTTTTTTGTCGGGAATTGCCCTTGATGGAAATCGACGTAACGATGCCGAAGTGGCGCACAAATAAAAAGAGACGGGCATCGAAGCAGGTTGTGTGGCGGAAACGTGGGCATGTGAAAAAAGAGACCTGCGCTTGGTTTGATTCGATCGATGTAGGACAGACAGCTTAAGAGAAACTATACGACCGCTTTCCCCAGGAGGAGGTCGGCTCGTCGGATCATTCCTTCTGTAACTACAGAAAGGCAGAGGAGACGCTCAGTAAGGCCGTAAACGCCAAGCGGTCTCTACTAGAGGAACTGTGTACGACTTTAGTGGGGTAAAATTCGAAAGATGGCGAAACATTTCGTTAACCTTCTCATCGGTAGGGAGAGTAATCCCATATACTGACTTAATCCGGTGGTGGGAAATTCATGGCAGAGAAATAGGACGGTTACTGGTGGGATTGTTACGTAGGCACCACGGGACATATAACAGGACTGCAGCTTGAATCACTGGTCAGTCCACGAACTCAATCGCACCTTTATAGCAACGCCGACGTCGCAACACATTAACAGGCGAACCGCTGGTGGACACCAGTGTACTCCGAGAAGGTTAGAAACTAAGCGGCTTTTTACTCAGGCAAGGTATTCTCTACCGTTCTCGTGCCTTCGCAGGTAGCCAGGGCTTTCTTCGTTTCACCAGGACCATTCAAGGACAGCACACTGTTCGGCACCTAGTAGAATGTTATTTTTCGAGAAAAGGGATCCGGGCTAGAGCACGTACGTATGCAACTGCGACGTGTGCTAACGCGCGGCTAGCGAACAGCCATCATGGCTGTGCGTACCATGCAGAACGACAGGAGGCCTGGTTGTGTGGATCTGGTGCCGTGGACCTCTAGGAGGCACCTTTGGCGACGTGGAAAGGTCGATGGTTATGCCATTCGTCAGTCGGCTTTGGCCAAAATAAAGCCTTGCCCGGCACGTACGCGTGGATCTCTGGAAAATCTTTCCCTAGCGCAACAAAGTTAAATGCACTCAAGCAACGGGAAATCGACCGCATGATGTCCTCATGCCGTCGGATAAACATGGTCAACTTGAAATATTTAAATAATTGTGAACAAGAACATGTGTGCACAAAAACTAGGCCAATGCGCTTCATTTTTCGTATATAGGAGGACGTATGTCACAGCCTATATTAATTATGCAATATATCGTGCTGAACCTGTATAGCACGTGATTTTACGTTTTTTAGTTGGGCGGTACCTCGTGTTAGCAAAGTCGTGTGCATACAGCGCGCGATTTGGCTGACATAGATTGGTTGGGATACTTTGTTGATACAGACTATGTCAGCCGAATCGCGTGCTCTCCTTGTTGGCATATTTTTTAAAGATTGAGCTATGATTAAAAGGGTGGCCGTTAAAAGTCTCTTTAGAGAGTTAAGGTACCCGACGCTTGTGACTTTGCGTTTGGGAGCGAGCGTTTCAGATTGTCTCGTGTCTTATCTATTACAGCCATCAACACACTTTCACTATACTTACACGGGAGGTTTTTGTAGTATTGTTGTCAGATTGTTCTGTAGTCGGTAGTACTCATAAATTGAAGGTACGGCATGAAGCGACCCTTTTCTCAGAGGTTAGATTTAAACCGGTAGAGTTCGCGTCAAGATCAACAGTTTGGGTAGAGCTAAGCTGACGCCCTCTAAAATCTACCGCTAACATACCGTCTCCGTGTCAGTATCTCAGTTCAACCTTTCTTATTTTCGCTATTTATACTGTCTTAATGTCTTTATAGAATGACAAGCCCAAAACATTGCCATAGCCAATACGCTAGGGACATGACGAGACGTATTCCTTTTATAATACCTTATAAATTTCACCCACAACCAACGTACATTACCAATTAAAAAGGGTCCAGAAAAAGTGCAATGACGAATTGGTCTAATCGAAATGTTACCGGACAACAGTCTGTCTCAAGTGATTCCATCAACTAATCTAAACATTAAGTGGAGACATTTTTTAATTTCTGTAAGATTTAGCAAACAAATTACTGATGTAAATATATATTTAAAACAGGGCCATAGCCAAATGATAGGGCTATAATATCATACTCAATTTGATCCAGAGCATATAAATATATATATATATATATATATATATATATATATAGCATAACCTAAAATACATTTTATTACTTTTGTTCATTCACGGTTTACGATATGACATGCGCCATTTTCGGTACTACATTGAGCGAAATACATCGTTGTAAAAGGGGCTAATAAAAAAAACTTTATAATTCATGTAGGTCTGACGCTACGCCAGATCGACTATTATTCTTATTTTATAAAACACATTTGCAGAATAAGTATATGCAAGCCAGTAACATTACACAATGCAATACCATTTATCGGTAATAATATTTTCCTACGTAACATATATGTCGTCACATTAGGCCGGAGGAACCTCTTCACACTCTCAGATGTTTAGCTATTGGTAGTTTAAAGGTCAGAAAAGCTCTCAATACGTGACGTTGGTAAGTTTTTATACGCGATAACTTGACGTATGTAAAATGCACCAACATAATTGCCATCAGGAAGCGAAGTTAAAGAGTTCCATATAGGCGTACAAGTATAGGATATGCCAGCTAAAGGTTCACTTTTTCTAAGGCTGTGTAGTGGAAACAACGATTTTTTCATGCGTCATAGATATTATTCCTGACAATTATAGGTATTCGATAGAATGGTGTAACGTAGAATAGCTATTCAAGTAGTTGACATTGTCACGTCGGGCTTCGTTCGGGCAATCTTCAGACATAGTCCTAGCAACGAGCTATAGTCTAAGCCGTTCGGCGACCAGATGTGCTCATTTCAGATCATGCTCATATTGTCAAGCAGCAAACTCTGTATTAACCGGCTCGTATAAGCCTATGAAGATCTTGCTGAAATATGTATGATCTTGCGTCCGACATTTTGACTAGCCAAGGAGTCACACCTGTTTGTACAAGCAGAATAATAAATAATGGCTTCGATAACGTGTTTGTTCGTTAAGAAGAACAATCGTGGCATGACGTCTCCTTCACTGAATACATCATTCAGAGTATCAAGCCATAAGAAATTTGCTTTTACTCACAATAGGCACATCCTTGAAATCGTGAGTAAGCGATCTGCATTAAGGATAGATGATTTCTCGTTGGAGAAAAATCCAGTGCGGTCTGGCGCTTCGTTCTGGAAAAGACTAAATAGCAAACAATACGGTGCCTTAATTTAAAGTAAAAGAATTTTAATTTCATTGTTCTCAAAAGGTATATGTCTGACCCTTATGACTTGATGTGTGCGTAAGTTTTTGTGAACAAATCATACCGCTACACACCCATTTACATCAGTTTCTTGAAATACAGTTTGGGCGGCAACGATTAACTTCCACACTGTTCTTTCTCTGTTATAGATTTGTCGTTGTGTCGTGCTGAAATCTCCTCTGGTTTTTCTCCAACTGCGTAATCCCTTGCAACACGATCTATTGGCAATCTGCAGTGACTCAAGGAGCTCTTGATGTCGATAAGAGCTTGTCCAGCGCGTAGAAACAAGATAATAGCCCAAATTCCGAAACGACGCACTGTTGTTCATCGTGGTGGGTTTATTGTAGAAAAGATCGACTTCTGTTTGGTATTGCGGGTAAACGCATGCCCATTGCGACACACAACCCGTCAAGCTTTAAGTGACGTACGTTGTGTATACGCATATATACATTATATGTGCACGCACTGAGCGTTAATAACACTAATTTTGCAGTTAAAATACGTTATGTTCATTCGGAGCTGGCTGCATCACCACTTTTTAAGGCCTTTGTAGCTCTCCTGTAGTCGATGAGGCCTTGATTTGAAACTGTTATGGCTTGCTCCAGATGCGTGTGCGCGACACATGTTCTAGTTGATACTGAGATTTGTCCAGAAGACCGTCTCCGACTCATCAAAAGTCTATGTCCGTGCTGAACAACATAAAGGGCACCTCTGCGCCTTTGTGCAGAAGTCTTAGAGACTTTCTAACTACCTTCGAGATAGAAGGGTACTTCCATTGGATTCCAAGAATACGTGCCAAAGCGCTAGTTTCGTCACATCACTGCCGATTTTCAGGTTACTAGCTCGCGCGTGATGATGCGTCTCCGGAATGCTGAACGCGAGCAGATTCAAACTGACAAGTGGAAGTGAGAACAGGGAACATGGCCTTAGCGATTTCTTACACGTATTCCAATTACGAAAGTCGGGAGTATGTTAAAACGTGGCATCTAAAACTTCCAAGTTTACCTGAGCATCAGTTATACGCACTGGGTGGCTGTTGACCAGTACGTAGTCGAAGTTAAGATTTCCTGCGATAAGGTGCTTGCGATAATATATATATATATATATATATGTATGCCCAACTTTGCTTAAGAAGAGTAATTATTGTGTAGCTTCAACGAAGAATGCCATTAGTTAGTTGAAGGGAACTCTATTCGTTTATCACTGGCCTGGGCTGCTTGATAAAGAGATTAGACGTTCCGTAAGAGAGTGTTTGTCACGTTGGAACGAAAAGGGGAGTTCAATCCTATAATATTTCATTGAAGCTGACACAGCATGGCTGGAATATAATGTTCATTTTTACCATTTTATACCGCTTACCATTTTTATTTTCGTCTTAGGTCACAAAGAAAAGCCTACGCGTCCACGCTTACATACACATATCTATCTAACTGGTTTAAATGAAGCTTCTGCATTTTAAATGCCTTTTTGTTAGAACTTCGTCTGCTTTTACGATGGGCCACAATGCTACCTTCAGGTCATTTCTAAAAGTATATTAGACCTGAATCAATACCAGCGTATTAGGAATATGCTTACCTGAAATGTATGAAGATTGCTGCTGCAGCCACGAGGAACGCCAATGAGACAGCCGAAAACGAGACGAGAATGCACGTCACCGCTAAGGGCATCATCGAGACGGGAGGTGCTGGCGTCTGTAGTAAGAGAGACAAAATCAATAAAACAGCAGTAGGACAATAGGCTTAAACGAACAAGTTTACGCATAGCGGCATAATTAATGAAAAGTAAGTCATAAAAGAGTTAATTGTTCGATACAGGGCTACGATGATCAAGCAATAAGCGAAAGCTATTGATAATTTTATGCACAAATAAGCCCCAGGCTTCTCACTCAGTAACCTAATAATTGTAGGACACATAACAGGCAACTTCTGTTTGATGAGAAACATGATCAATTAACTGTTCTAGCATTACTTTTTCTTTGCCTTCCTTGATTCGAACGATCGTGGTAGAAAAAACCACGCTGGATTCACATTCATCGGAGCAAAGATACCAGTTTAGCTTAGTTTAACTTGTTTTTAGTGTAAGTTAGTATTTAAGTAGTCTTCTTCTTCTAAGTAAGGTACTATAGTTGCTCCAATTTTCTGCACGGTCTACCTTTGTCCATTTTATTATCACCATTAGGATTAGGAAGGTTGAGATATAGCGATCCACGGTCAGCAAAAAATTTAGAAAGCCTAGTGAAGACAAGTAGGTCTATTGTTCACAGAGATGCTGCTTAAACTGCAAGTCGACTTTCTCCAAAATAAAGACAAGGGACTTACCGAATGATAGGAATATTTTACAACTCCTCCGTATAGCGAGTCGCTAAGGTGATATACGGCACAGAATTTGAAAGCGGATCACAAGAATAAGTTCAGCCACGTATAGATGTACCGGTTGCGTTATTTTAATGTAAAATCGCGATATCGGAGAGAACCCGCAACGTCTTTACGCGTTGAGGGCATCATAAAAATAAAAGACGTGTACAAACTACGTATGACCCAAATATTTGTCTCGATCAACACGTTCGTTCGAGCTTTGGGTTTTTCCTCATTTTTCCGATCAGCCATCGAGCACCAATAATGAATCAGGACGCTAGCAAGTACCTAAAATAAGCGTATTTGCTACTTTATAACCAAGATCTGCAATTGGGACCGCGCTAAGCTACCGGTTGGTCGCCGTATATGTTTCAGCAAGGCTGATTAAACACTTTCTAAAAAGCTTACTGCAAGCCAAGAGAAATGAATCGATTATTCGTTCCGCTGTCGAGTTTCATTATAGAATCTTGATTCATAGCGTGACTGTAAAATTTCCAGTATTTGTCAATAGTTGCCCCCTTCAGTTGGGGACATTCGAGCTAACCTTTTGCAGCTATCCTCTCCATGAAAGTAAATTTTCGGAATCACCAGCAAGGATTAGCTTCATTAAAAGGGGTAGCCGTGATGGGCTATGTTGAAAGTTATTCTTAGTCTTCTCCAATAAACCTACGAAGTAACTACGCAAGCAATGAATAACCTACTAGGTTTGTAGTTAGAGTTCCTGACATATTTGCCAATCCAAGATAGAATTAATTTTTATTTTTAAAAATTGGTGCAAATATATGTTATGCCACTTCAAAAAATATAGCTAATAAGCAATGTAAACCCAGTGATAGTTTTCACGTATGAAACCGTTTCTTGTCGAAAACGACGTAATCGACATAAATAAAAGGTGAGAAACGTTACCTTAGGCTCAGAATTCGAAGCTGTTTTTTCTTTTTTTTATATTGAGCTGTCTCTCAAGTTTTCATCCCTCATTGAAAAAATTTCCTAAAAAATTATTTCCCCCCAGTGAATATATATTTTAGTTCCAAACGTTGAATAGATCGTATTTAGACTGGTCATATTCGTTATATTGAGCTTAGCTAAGCATCCATTATAAGCCTGCCTAAACACGGTCCATCAGGTAAATAATCAAATTGATGTCTACAAAGGTCAAAAGCTCTCTAAAATCTTATGTTTTCAACGTATTAGACAGTGCTTTTATGTGATAAATATCTTAGTGCTATAACATTATTGTACCTTGAATCCCTGCTTTATTCCGACGATGAGCTCAGGACCCCAAAGAGCTGTCGTCGATTACTTAAAGTCGTTTGCGTGCGTTCCAGTATTTATGCCGGTTTATATAAATTCTCCATCGACATTCGGGAACTTATCACGCAATTTGCACACACTGAACGTCAACTTTCGCACATGTAAAATTTACAACACAAGCAAAACTCGTTCAAAATGCCATATTGCCGAGATTAATAGTCCAGCTTTTTGCGCGTCTAAAAACTGGGGCCTAAAAAAATCAGGCGTCTAGGACAAGCGGCTTACGCTTGTTTGCCGCTCTAAACATAGTTCTGACAGATATGCTAACTGAAAGATCGGATAGCTAAGCAAAATCGGATGACGCAGGTAAAAATATTTAGGTGTTTGATAAATTTATCTTAGGTATTATAAATCCAAATCAAGATGAGTCTGATGATCGTTCAGGTACGCATCAAACGGTCTGTGGAAGTATATTAGAGTATTGATTGGAGCTCCTAGAAGGCGCTCAACCCCTACCTGGAAAAGATTCCAAACTGAAGCATTTTTTGAAAAATTAGTTTTCTTGACCTGAACGTTTATTTCTGAGAACATACAATTCGTTAGTAGTCACGTTCGGAAAGATTACACGTTCTGTAATCCCATGGGCGTATACAATATGTGATTTTATTGCGGAAATGTTGAATTCTGTAGTACCTGTTCCACCGTGGCTAAAGATCGCATGGCACAAAAATCAATTTTTTTTAAAATTTGGTGGTCAATTATTAACTTTAAAAATTTTTTAAAAATTAACAACCGGCAACTTTAAACGTAATTGGTTTATGATCCGTTAATAGAATCGTCGTAATAGTACGTGGGTGACTTTTAGCGCAAGCGGTCTAACAGAGATAGGTACAAAACACGATGGCAACGTCAAGAGCTGCCAGAAAGGTAGTTGAAAGAAATCAAAAGAAACCGGCAGGGTAGGTCCGGGTAACATTATGATTGCCTGTCGCATCAGAATCTCTGCATAACATTTTGCAATAGAACCTCTTTGAGATATAATAAGGAACATTTTCGAGAGGCCTAAAGTTTTTATTAAAGAAAAATACCAATGGTCACCTAAGGCCATACCTACAACGACTGAAATCATTGGAAGTAAATCGACAAGATACAAGGGAACCGCAGGATTAAAAACAAATAGAATAGAAATATGGGTTCGATCTTTTGTGAACGAAAATCATGTTTGCACCCACATTACGTAATTATCAAGCAGCGAAAAAGTATCAAAATCGCTAAAATTGCCTGGTAATATCAGCCGGTATAGACCACACCGCTTTTGAAAGAAGAGTAATACTCGTGTCGTATAGTGATATAGAAATAATTATGTTGAATTAATATTAGAACTATAATTTTTATTTTTCCAGCATTGGCAGATAAAAGTCGTTCAGAACAATTCAACAGACGAAGCTAAGTTCATCAGACGGTTTTCATGTTTTATGTCTGATATTTCCATTCGATGGCACACTCATAAGTTGTCCCATATCATTAGTACAGTAACAGCAGGCTTCTTTTCATTATTATTATTATTATTATCTGGTTCGATCGATAGTGGCCGCTATTCTTTAATAAATAGTATCTAGCGATAACGTAATATGTAAAAGTGCTTTTTCGGGCTTATATCGTGTAGGTAGGATTAGCAGTCGCCATCGCTTCTTGCCAACTTCAAAGCTGTCACAGCTGTGGAAGTTGGTTACGGAAAAAATCAAGTTTAAACTTGCTAAAACCTGCTGGGATAACATTGTCTTCCAAACTTCCCGTCTCACTTATTTATAAACGGCCCTTACCTCTACCATCATAATATTTAGTATGAGCAAGGAATCAAAAACGTAATAAACGTCATCTATAATACATTTACTGTGAATAAGCTTGGATTTAGTCTCATATGGATACGCGCCTGTGCTTTTTGCGGAGTTCCTACGCAGGTCAAATTAACTTAATGCGTTCATAAAACATCTCAAGGTCGGAACTGCACGCAACTCATGAGCAGTCGGGATATCAGAGTCTTCTCTGATGATTTGTCGAAAAGAAGAAGTATACAAAAAGTTTGGGTAAAGGCTTAGGATAATAAGTGTTACTCCTTGGGTAACAACCACTAGGTAGCACTTGGAGAAGGAAAGACAAATTTGTCGCTTCTGCGAAGGTCCCTGTGGTAAACTAATGGGTTACGTATTTGCCTGCTAATCTTAGGGACGCGTTATTGTCTAGGCTCGTATCCGGGCATAGATACATGGTTCGTTTCGTGCTTGTAACCAACAGACTCGAAACAAGAAGAGAAAGGCTAGCACCATATTCCATAATGCCTTGGATCCCAGGATGATGATACAAAAATTTGAATAACAGAAGTGCTTTTAAAGGTTTGAAGTCATCGTGGTAGGTACAACCGATTACTAGACGATATTATACGAGACCGATACAACGATTATTAGACCTTTCATTTTTTTCCTAGTACACTCATTACAGCCTATGTTAGCTCATTAGAGGTGGCTCGAACGAGTTTCGCCCGCAGAAACTTCCATGAACCAGAGATTCAGCCAAACACAAACGTATATCGGTTAGGTCTGGAGCCCGTTTTATTACTATGTCGTTTATTAGCGGTCGTATATACCTAAAAAAAGTGGAATAAAACTCAATATTTTGAAAATGATTCCTTCTAACACAAATATTGACCTACTAAATGATCTTACCACAGCTAGTTATATCATGAGTGAGAAACCTAAGTATTTTAGCTTAAACACCTAGATAGCAGTCACATTCTATTTTTTTTACTTTTAGTGAAATTGAGAACTCTGTTAGTGTAAGTGCAAAAGTTACAATAAAATGTTAAATTCAAATCATATTCAAGTTAGTGTGTACTGCTATGTTTCTTGGGAGTGTTTTCAAAGATAATTTTCCATACCGGATTTCATTAGCATAGACAATTAGTTTTTTAGTTTTTGGCACTGTTCTGTTCGGACATTTAAAGGACGGCTTTTAAAAACCCGATGCAAAATTAATTTTAGGATTCCATTCAAACTTAAATAACCACCGGCCAATCGTCAGTAGGTCATATGTTCGACGAGTATAAAGCATGAACAAAGGGTCGCTCGACATAAATCTAAAAAGCTTTCTTATGTCCTATCGAACGGGTCCACGACTCAGTCGGTCATAAGTCCGTCATGTCAAACTAAGCACCAATAGAAACTAGCTTTGTAGCTGACTGGCTTCGCGTTCAGCTCGTCAATATGCGTCGCCGGTGTGAATCAATTTTTTTTACGATCTTGCTCTCCAACATTATGTTTTTTTATGTTCGAAATATAGGAAATATGTAAGTTGGTTTTGTACAAGTCCTGTTTTTCCATTTTCGTGCTTCAGAATCTGTGAAAAAGATGGAAATCAAAACGAAGAACAAAAGAGTTTTGGTCAACGATCCTTCCTTTTAAAAACAGACGAAGTTATCGTAAACAAAATAAGCAGACGAACAACGAATAGTTCAAAAAGAGGCCTCAACGGATCTGTGTCCTTAACACATTCCATATAGTCCACATAAGGGAAGACAATTTAAGACTGGTGGATTTTTGAGGAGTTTACAGTTTCAAAGCAACAAGTATATGCTCGTTTAAATAGTTTGTTACTATTGAAAAAAATAACAAGATGTATATTGATTTTGTACCGCGCTTCGGCTGCTATAGATATGGCTTCATACGGAGCTTTTATTCTCTGGCCTTTAAATTACCTGCTTACAATTTTTTTTCTTTAGAAGCTGGCCTAAGCATGCTTTATTTCGTTCCTCACCGTTTAATGACGTTCCTAATATAAAGATTTCGCTTGAGTTGAAGAGACTTCAATAGAAGTATTTTTATTGCAAGAAAACTTCTTTTTATCTTAGATACTAGTGTGTGGTCATTTATAATTGTAAAGTTTACGCACAAGACAGTGTACCCTATTCTCGTGGTCTTTCGAAGCTCACACACATTCGCACACAAAATATACTATCGACAGAACATCTTATTTTTAATATTTTGTAGCTTTTGTCAAAGGCAGTGGCTTTCGAAAACATTTTCAATAAGGTACGTCAGCGTAAGTTCGTTTTGTCCTAAGAATCAGCCATGCATTAGGTAAATCTTTGCATGAAACATCTAGAGGTAGCAGTAAATCAAATCAGCTAACTAACTCAAAAAACTATTACGTATATACGGATTTCAAATACTTCACACGGGTGCGCTCGGTGACTTCAAGCTCAGCCATGGCTCCGACAGGTTCTGTGTGATGTGTACATGACTAGCTGGACACTTTGTGTACGATTACGACGTTCCGCATCCAAAAAGACAACCTACAAGACCTTCCGTTAAAGAGGATAAACATGTCAGATTCATATTCTCCATATACGCAAAAGCGCAGTGCAAAAAATTTACTAATCGAAAGATTAGTAAATTATTTATTATTATTATTATTATAGTTAATAGATTATTCATTGTGACCCACATTTGATTATTCATCGTCATAAGCCTACCAGTCCCAGAGCGGTGTTTAGGGCTCATAATACGAAGGACAACAGGTTATTGACCTTTCTGAAACTGTGGCCTATGATTGCATCGGCGCAACTTCAAGCCAGAACTTAACAACTGCGTACCATTTCCAAAGCATTTCTTCATTAAATCTCGTTATTCCTTCTATAGAATTTGTTTCCATGTCACACGTTACTTTTTTGTGGTGAGGTATCTTCCTGCACTAATCGTAATGGCGGACGAGAGACGACATACAAGGAAGCTTCAGTTGGCACAAAGTTGAACGTGTTATTGATCATGGTAGCCGCTATCGTCGACGCTCTAGTAGCTTGCACTGGTTAGCCAGGACCGGCAAAGCCATTTCCTGACAAATGTGTTGCGTACACGACTACTGACTCGGTTACTCGCAGGAATAACTTTCCTGCATAACGGCCCTGTTACTCTTCAGTCTATTCTGCTTGTTGACCGCTGTTAATGCATTGCTTTTTTGGCACAGCTTGTTTTCTTGATTTACTTTCTGTATTTTATTTGCATAGTCTGTATTTCTCCGCATCTTTGTTTCTTCCGAGGAAGCGCTCTCCTGATCCTTTGCAATACCACAAGCAGGTATCTCTCCATCTATCTATTTCAGGAACATTAATCCGGCATCGGGATGCCCTCGCCATCACCATGAAGCTTCCTCATGTATTTTTCTCTGGCTAATAGTCCTGCATAGTTTTTTGGAAATGAGATGACAAGTTTTTTTCGTAAATCGCCAATCTAAGTGTTACTAATGGCACGCTGTCGACAAAATGGGTTTATTATTAGACATCTATTTATTTTCTCGATTCTAGTTATAATCTTCCCGCTTCCAGATAGAGTACACTTTCGGAATCTGGACTAATTCTCAGAGATACTTCTATTGTTTATCGCTAATACATGACCGGTTTCCATCTTATATATTCCTACACACAATTTGCACCTGTCGATATCTTCCGAAATCTGCCTTCCCTGTTTGCTTTTATTGAGAGCGACTCTGAAGATCTCATCACGCGCACCTACTAATACCTTCTGCAGGCGTTGAATTTGTCCACGATGCTTTCTAGCTCCGCTGCTTGGTTACTCGTGTGACCTCCGCTCCTGTGACCATCGCAATAAGCATCTCCTTTCCGGAAGAGCTGTGTTCGTGTATTCCCTATGTGTGGAATGACAGCTTTCTGATGTCCTCTTCTTCCGTTCTCGGTAATTTATCCATAACTAACTAATGCAGTTTGCGCTCGTACTACTTACGTTCCGCTTGTTTCTCATTGGCAATCACTCGTATAGTTTGGTGGGTTTCGTTGACGAGTTAGAAAAGTCATTCCTCGTGTCGTCTTGTAGTCCGTTTGTCTGTTTGCTTGCGTAGATTCATCTATCGGCAATGCAGCTGCTCCCTCTATTTTTGCAATTGATTAGCAATTTAGGTGCTTCATCAGCGGGTTAATGTGTCCAAGTGTTCCATTAGTTTAAAATAGTAAATCAAAGAAAGAAAGTTATTACGAAACTGGAGATAACTTAAAATCCGGTTGAATAATAGTAAGATAGTACTACTATATAGTAGTAAGATGCTAATTAAAATAAAAGATAGCTTGAGCAACTTCCTGCATGCTTCTTTTAACATTGCTTTATGTCCACTTAGAATCATGGTTTTTTCTTCTACGAGACAGTCAGTTTATCTGTTCTGTCGAGATATTCTTATCGTAGTATTTGTCTTATGAAGAACTTGTTTGCAGCCAAGACTGTCTGATGGTCTGATGTCATATACAATGCAATAATGACGATAGTAGTTTATCTGTGAGTAGTTTTCACTGGTGGATTTCACCGTTAATCACATTGGTGTTAACTATGGTCACGTACGTATACACTTCATATTAAAGAACCTAATCTTCTATACCTCTCTGTATCATCCCACACCTTCTTTCGACGAGCAAGCTTTTCGAAAACAATAGTCTTCTGTCACCCATCCTTTAAAAGCACACAATAACTAAATCTCGTCATCTTTTTCTACTGTATTATATTTTTCTACGTGCGCGAGGAAATATATTTCTTAAAAGAATGGCACCTCTACATATTGGTCCTACAATGGTGACTTGTTGGTTATACATTGCCAATTAAGTTTTCGTGGCCAATAGCGATGCCTCTGTGTCTGTTCGATCGAGTCAGTCCTAAGGCCGCAATTTTCTCCTGAGAATTAGAGGTGCGTCACCAGAAATTAAGCGTCATAAGAAGCAGATGCGTCGAGATCCTTGAAATGTATACAGAGTTTTAGAAGAACAAAGGAAGCCTACCATTTATAAAGTCTTTACTGTATGGCTAATCGAATTGGGATATGAGTACCAAAATGCGCTGTTCTGAAGACTACTCCTGACAGCAAGATCCACCACTTGGCTAAGGAGATTCCTAGACCTTGCGATATTTTCCTATATCGAATCATCTCCTCTGATGTTGCCAGGCCCCAACTTGATGTTGAGACTCAACTACTTAATAAACTTATTCAAAATTATATTTTAGTAATTTCAGCGAAATCATCCAAAGAACGGCGTTTTAGTTCAGTTATACGAAGTGGCGATTACTGGTACAATAAATGATTTTCTTGTGGTCTACTCAAAAAAAAAACTTAAATAATGATTTTAGTAATAGTGAAAACCCCAATAATAGTTTCATAGAAATGAAAGTCCAATAATTTTATTCCTTTTTTTACAAAAAAAAGCTTTTTTCTTTTGCTGTATGCAGAATTGTCACTCACGTTTTGCAAAGATGAAAGGGTCTTTGTCGTCAAGAATGCTTCATATTGCGACAGTGGTTCTGCTTTTTCGGCCTGTTTGATTCCAGCGCTATGCCACTGACGTGGCGTTGAAGTCCCTTACGATCACTTTCATTTAATTTTCAAATTTGTCTGCGGCCTTGTGAAGTTGACCGTACATTCTATGTAGCTTTCCTGTTTCCAGTCATGCGAAGCCCTTACCTTTACTTGTTTATGCTATAGGAATTGCTCGCTTTTGGCTAATGAAACTTTTACCCCTATAACTAATAATTCCTATTTTTTTTTCCTTCAGTGTATAGAACACATTCACGGTGCGGTTCAGATTTCCGTACTTATGTTGAATAGATTATTATTATATTCTTTTGGTACTTTCTGCTGCCCTGTGCTGCTGGATGTTCGAACTCCTGGCGTTGTTTGCCATTTGCCGGGTTTTTTTTATATTACCTGGGAATCATTTGTACTTCTAGCAAATGGTTTCTGTCTCTTGTTATTCCTGTTAATTAATTTTCTGTCTGTTTGTCTGTCTTTGTTTCTATCGGCGTTTGCTACGCCTTTTTTATATTCCCTTGCTGTAAAACACATTGTTGAATTTGCTGCGAACATTTAGTAGAAATCAGCGGTACATTTTTTAGCTGCATGTTGAGAGGTTTCCTCAATATACTGCTGCTATCCAATTATCTTCGCAATTCTCATTTTTGCTCTATCTTCTAGAAGATTACGAACCGTTATTTGTAACGGATTCTTGCACTACTCCGACAGTGGTATCTAATTTGTAGACTGCTTGTAATTTATTGACGATCAATATCCCGTCGCCATAATGATTCTTTTCCGTTAATTTCTCTTTTTCGATTTTAACCCGATCTGGATGGCGCGGACGGTTAGTTTTACGTGGGCTAACGTGTTGAATGGGCCACTGGGTGCCAGACACTGAGATGTCATCGTTCCTTGAGTGTTTTCATCTGTCGCGTCGGTCTTTAGAATCAATCGCATCTATCCCTAGTAACGATCGTTCTCACTAACAGGTGTGTCGCAAAATGTCCTGTGATCGTTTTGGTGCTGACGCATATTTTTTTTGATCGGTTTTATTTGGGTGCTTTTATTACTTCTACTATACTGTATGCTTTCTTCTGTTTGTCTATCGACTATGCACGTCGGATATCGCTTTGCTAGCCTCATCTGTGGGTTTTTTTATTGTGGCGGCGTGTTGATCCGACCGGTTTGTATCTTTGGGTAACTGCTCGTTTATTGATTAGCTCGATGTGCCTGAGCTTACGTCTGCTTCTTCGCGAATGGGTCTGAAATCATTAATTTCCCACTTGGGTAGTCGCGCTTATATACAATCATTTTTTTTGTCAGAACTTTTTAGGAGCGATTCGTGTATTTAGTCCGTTTGTTAGCTTCGTCCTATAGTTCCGAGGTTGGAAGCCTTCGATTTTGGTTCAATTCCTTTTGTTCACCTCTACGTTTAGCGTCGGCAGGGTAAAGATAGAGTCTGGACTAACTATTTTTTTAACGTTCCCTGAAAAATTTCTTTACATACTGTCGTACCCAGCGTTAGCCGTTTATTTCGATGTTTCACGTAAATTCAATCTCTAAACGTACCTAATGTAGTTTTCCAGCCAAATATTTCACCGCCACTTATTAGTGTTGTTGAAAAATTTTGACCGAAGTAATAGCTTTTTGCGTATAGGAAAAAAATGTTACTGCCGTCGCATCCTGTCTTCCAGCGTTAAAAAACTAGCCTTTCAGATGGCCTAGGTCGCACATCAATTTCGAATAAAATTTCCGTTTAGTTCGGAACAGGAACTGGTAACAGAAGCCAATTTAGACCAAAACTCAAAGCATGTGTTCTAGTGATACTAGACATTTTGGAGGCCACAAGTTTCGCACAATGTGTTTTTTTTTGCAAAGTTCAGCCTTCAGACAGCCGACATCGAGCCGGGTAATCGGCCAGGGCGGACACTGGGCAGAGTCGCTTGTCGCGTTCTAATTAGCACTACAATCGTTTAAGGAACAACCAAAAGAATCACTGTTTCGGAGCCGGCATACATTTTTCATTAGCTTGAATTTAGACAGGTGTTACATGAATCTTACATTGTTAAAAATAACTTTTCAGTAATTCAGTCTTTTCTAAATCTTCGGAAAGCTTCGAAATCACCATTCGCATATATATATATATATATATATACACATATACATGTAGTTTTGTGTCGCCAAGACCAAAAACAGGCTACTTATAAAACCTTTAATTGCAAACCTATCTATCGAATTATATCAGGAAGACTATCGCAACAATCGAACAGACCGCAACGTACAAAGACTCGCATACGTTCTTCACATTGGCAACGGCAAACAAATTAACCCGAGCAGAGAACTTTGCAAAATGACAGAGCTTTTCTTTTATGTTGTATCTTAACCGAAGCAAAATGTCATCATTTACAGGTACGTTTTAATAGAATAGGCGTCCTTATACGAATAAGCATGAGAACAGGAAATGAGTACGTACCTACAGAGTGCGCAAGAATGGCCAAATACCGTTGTTAGAGCTGGCTGCAACCCTTCCGTGCGCCGTACAACTAAGGTCAGCAAAAGCCCTGTACGAAAAGAGATCAAGCAGAGCTTTCAACCGTCTAAACTCTAATCTCTGTAGCAACTCAATATACAATCGAACTCTGCCAATACACTGTCTAAAACTAACATAGAAAAGCAAAGTTTCTTATTTATGCCCTTGTTTCCTTTTGCTTTACATAGATTGTCTGCAAATCGAAGCCGCGGATAAAATTCTTGCATTAGAGCTCTTTTATGAACTATTTCTACACATACCATGGGTGTACCAACACTTTTGCTTGCAAACCCAATGGATCCTCATTTCGGATGAGGCAAAGTGTTACCGAGTGCTGTGTAGTTAGACCCCCGATGTTTTCTATGTGGTGAAACTTTGCAATTTAGCCGTATTAGAAATCGATTTACCACTTATCGTGATGATTCGTATTAGCAACCAGTGAGGTAACTTCACATACTGAAGTTAGCTGACTATGCCTCCAGTTCGTTTCCATGGAATTATCTCATACTTAGCTTTTTAATTCCTTATACAATCCAAAATTAAATCTCTAAAACTGCTTTGTGTCATGTTTTTTTTTAATCTGTAACTATTTTCATAGTCTTATAATAAAATCGTATTCACCGATCTTTTTGTCTACCTAGAGAGGGCCAATCACTACAGACCGTGTATGGAAACTTGTAAGTATATTCTACGTCTTTAGCATGTACATTAGACAAAATCTATCAGTTAATATATGCTTAATTCAGCCTTTAGAAGACAGCCCATAGAGCGTGTCCAGATAAGGCCAAAAAAATCTTTGTGTCAAAACGGTACAGACAATTTAAACTGCTTATATGTAAATCGTTCGCGTTACAGCTACCTTCTTCCAAGTAGTTTCTGCCAGATTCAACACTCCTATGCAACACTGCCTTTCTAGTGTAGGGAACATTCTTTCAACTCGATCTCTGAGATGGGCTTCTGCTCTTCTCTGTTTGTCTTGGATTTAATCAACCATTGCAAATCTTGTCAGATTTTTCCCATAGATAACAGATACGCAGACGAACGTACTGCCACCAGTCGAGGCCACGACTCGGTTGGTTTACCGATACCTTTTTGTCTCACTGATGTCAAATGTAACGTACGGTCAGAAACTCTGTGACGCTGTAAGACTTCGTAAGTAGTTAAAATATTTAAAGACGGCATTTCTAAAGTACATCATCGTCTGCGTGTGAAACGCAAGCACTCATATATCTACTTATCGGATTATTATGCATGTAAAAAATAGATAGGGTTTATTTTTTACACTTCACGATTGGTAACGGTAGCTAACTATTCGATGACCGAAATAAACGTGTTATTCCCATGCGTCATCAGGCGCAATCGAAAACAAATATTTATATTTTTTACGATAATTTCCAAACACGAGTAGATTTATATGATTTAATTCATATGTAATAAATCTGATTTGTTTATGCGTTAGCGGTCTCGTCCGCGTTGTTTGCACAAGGGAGCAATGCTCGACATTTGGCCGTTTGATTAAAGGGTTTTTATTTTGTAGACCAAATTTGTTCATTGCTAGAAATACACGTGATATACCAGATACTATTCGGTAAACGTAAACCCGCTTTTTTCTATTATAGGTATACTTTTATAACACTTTTAGGTGCGGTCAGCGGTATTTATCTCAAAGAATCGTAGCTGTCGGCGGTCATAACCGTACGCCCAGATTTAGAACATGCCCAAAACCTAGAGCTAAAACAGTACACCTTTCCAGAGCTGCTCCTCGACATGTGGGCTCACATACGAAAGATGCCCGCCTTATAGAATGTAGCGTGAAAGCAGATTTTGTAAATTTACAATAATATACTATATACAATGGTATGCATAATACAGAACTCTATAGTATCATGTATGAAAAACCTAAACAAAAATATACAGAACACCAAAGGGTCCATATATGACGACCATACAGCTCTCAAATACAGCTTAATCTGTAATAGTATGTCTAACTATTTCTTCATAATCAAAGTCGTGACGACCAGAGTTTACGTTTTTATTATATGCCATAAGAGAGCATTCAAAACCGAACGTGTTATAGTTTCTGTTGTGTTTTCATATAAGCAACATGTAGCAAGTCGCAATAGGTACAGATACGCAACCTGTATCAAGAGTCCGATACTTGAATATATTATGTTAACTATAATTTGCTTTAATAACAAACGCCATTTTTGTTATACCTTGGCCTAAATTGTTTGGCTTTAAATTAGTATGTTAAAGTCGTATTAGTACTCCTTAAGAGGTTCTTCGCTGGGGGCGCTGGTCAGTGTAATGTGCCGTGTTATATTTCCTTTTCAGCTACAGAATTTGCGATAGAGGTTTGTTTCAGCAGTATGGGTTAATTTGCCAAAAACGTGTAACCTTCTTCCGTCGGATGGTTTAGACCATTTGTAAAATTTTTTGATCAAGCTACGCATCGCGCACTTTTCGAATTTTGCTACGTTCCTATTGGAAAAAGGTGCTGAAACTTCGATTTGAACCTCAAAGCAACAATTGAAAACAACAAAGTGAAAAATGTTAGAGTAGTTTCGAGACTCAGCTCCCGGAAACGCTGCTATATAACAAAAACAAAAGGACAGAACCCCTATTGGCTATCTCAAAACTACTGTGTGGTTATCACATAGTAACTGTCTTGATGTTTTCTTATGGCTTTTTAAGACAGCTTACAGTACCCTACGAATTTCAATTGAACGCGCACGCGATAAACAACGTTCCTGACTCAAGGATTCGTCGGCACCGGATTTGCCCGAGGATTTGCAAGGTGACGTAGAGCTAGTATTGGGAATGTAGAAACTGATGCCGAGCAGAATTTCTGTCGGAAGAATTGCACATTTGTATGGCAAAAATGTGCTCGAATGTTAATCCACAGGACCATTGGAAGATTAAGAGACCTACAAGGTCAGTGACACCTGCCTTGTTCTTAACAAGTCTAACCAGTTGTAGGTGTAATTAGTGCGAAAAATTTGCCACATTGACGCAATAGATGGACTCGCGATCCTACGTTGTTACCTGGCCTGGAGCAAGCTCGAAATGACAGACAAAAAAGAAACAATATACCTACAAACATCTTCCTATATCTCGAACATTACACATCATGTTTTGATTATGGGCTTACGTTCTTCATGACAATTATCAGCTTTACACAGTTTTTTCCTATACTATTGATCCTCTTTCTTAAATGGCGAAATTGAGTCACATGATCTAAAAGATTATTCAACGTCACCCCACCCGGAAACTGAAGTGTTGTTATTGGTTATCTGAAGGGACGGATTGCACTATTTTAATCACATACCTAACAAACTTTTTGAGTCATTTGGGGTTAAAAAGAACCCTAAAACTATTTATGACGAACAAAAAAAGGCTAATGATGTTTTCTGGCTAGACAGCATACTACACTGCGTTTTTTTAGTATATAAATTCCTTTCGTAGGTAGCCCGATGGTTCCGAGCGTATAGCAATGGACGGTACACCAACTCGAGGTGTCATTTTAAAAAAAAAAACTGGGCCAAAAAAACGGTCATAAAGCAAAAAGTTGCGATAACATAAGTCAACAGAGTCTACCTTATTAATGCTATATTTAGGTGAAATCTCAAATGTGTAATCCTTGTAAAAAAAAAGGTACCTAAACACTAAGTTATTTTTTGCTGGAGTCATATTGAAGTTGCTGCTACACAGATGACTGTCACTTTAGCACGAACTATTTTAAACTGTGAATAGACTTAGAGCGTTCAGTGTGCGCTTTCCAATATGTATAGTTTGCCTGCAAGAGAACTGCACAGCTCATGCTAATACCAGGTCTCAATACACTATTTTTTATACTTCTGTATACGAATACATCCGCGTTTTTTTCTCTTTCGATATTACCTATCACAGAAGCTGCAATAGCGAACCAATCATAAACTTAGGCAAAAGTCTGACGGCCTAAAATCTTAAATGAAAATACCGTTAAAATCGAACAGACATGTTGACGATAGGCTATTTATAGCGGATTGCAGAGTTTTTTTTTGTTCGGGTTAGCTTGCTAGGATATGGCCAAAGGTTGCAGTAGTCTATAATCCTTCAAAGTATCCTAAAAAGCTGCATTATATGCCTTCCGACCTACATTCTTTGCAAGCCTCCAAAGCCTGAACTAACATATACGCTCAGCCCATTGTTTTGGTACGCGTGTGACGGGTAGATCTTTATCAGGATTTAAAAGAGCGAATTAGATGGATGTATGGATAACTTCCTGATACGTTGGTCGAGAGTCGTCAACACAATCAGCAAAGTTCCGGAAAGGAAATTCTGCAATCACAGATTGTTTAGTCTGTTCCTAAGCAGCAATCCTAACAAGCTGATAATTCCAATTTACTTCTGTGCCTGTTTTAACAACTGTTTGCTAAATTGCTAGCCCTTTGTTAACTTCAAAAGTAATAACAAAAAGGGTTAAATGAAGTGTGGCCGTTTTGGAAGTAGGTACTGTGGCGCCGCGGCTATACCCGCGTGCTACGGGCGGGCTGGTAGCCCTCTAGCGGACTCTTTCTCCTTCTACAAAACGTACTAATGATGGACCTTTACCATTAGTGCAATAATACTTATCAGCGATGGGAAGGGCTCAATCTGGCTTCGTTCTTTGGCAGTACAACGGTTTCGTCCTTGGCGGTAGAACTTCTAATGGTATTTCTCTACGGATTCCGAAATGCTGTATCTTCCGTGAAGGATGTTGCAAGATGATTAACGAACTAAATGCGACGACTAGAAACGCAAATTTGAGTGGCTGGAGAATGCATACACGAAAGCTGTAATTGTATCAAGACCAACGCCTTAATGAATGGCAATGAGCCTAATGCCGACGTAGATGTCATCAGGCTTGCCGTTATGATTCATGTAATATTCATTGATACGATCCAGCGTATCCTCCGGAGAGTAGATTGACTCTACGAGGTAGAAATGTTGTTCCAACGAATAACCTGAACCGTCTACTTAGTTGCCGAACTCGATCATGATGAAAGCAGAAACGTGCCAGCGGTACAGGTCTTTTAGAAAGTCACTGCCGCGCTGTTGTATACACGGACGACGGTGTGACGGACACGATGGACCGATAGGAAAAAAAAAGATAAAACTGCCATTATGCGCCTTACGGTTGAAGGAAACGGCTCTTATGTAGGCTATGTATAACAAGATAAGCCGATCAACAATCCGGCTCAGCGGAGAATGCAGCCAAAGAGCTTCTCAAACTTCTGCTAAAACTAACGCAGGTTAAGGCCCAGTATCCCGAGGCGCTAATTCGGGAGATCGGCACCGAGCCATACCTGGCACTCCTACCGGAACTGGCCCATTGTCCTCAATACGAAATCAAAGACCTAAATAACATTGTCACGATAGATTAATTCTATGACGCGCTGGAGTTATTATTAAAAGATGAGGTCAAAAAGATCAAAATAGAAGCTATGGTCCAAAGTTTAGGGATCGAAGCCTTAGCGCAGTAGGTCATTAAAAGCTGCTTTGGCCATTTTTCGACTAACCGAAATGGCTAAACTCCTGTGCTGCTTTACAGCCTAAAAATGGATCATAGAGCACAAGCTTGTCCTGAAAATAGATATGACGCAAACAGATACTTGACGCCAATATACAGGGTATGAAAATGTATGATAAAGAAGAAGTGCTTCACAGGACTGGCTACTACATCGCCAACATCACTGCCTGTCTAAAGTAACAGAAATATATCATAGACAACAAATTGAATGCAAGTCGCGTTTTTGAGATACGGTGAGGGTAACAAGCACAAAATAGCCGACTGGTTGTTAAGAAGATCTGCTCTAATGTTACAGGCCACTGAGCCATCAAGTTGCCACTGAGAAAATAAAGATAGGTAATGGCTTCGATGTTATTACAACGACTATGTAATTGTGTAACGTCAAGGGTTTTCTATAAATTACTTCACTGTATTTTCCTAAATAAATGTACAAGCTGTAATTTGGTCCACCGGAAACTAAACAAAACGTTAACTCACAACGGACTCCGAATCCCGCTTGCATTCTATTAAGAGTCTTCGCTGTGTCCTATTAAGAATCTGGCACTCTTGCTATATCAAGGTGCACGTCTCAGAGACTATCACTTGAATCGTGCTACGTGCATTCTTCTAGTCGTGCCACACCCGTACAGTCAACCGGTGCATAAACGGGTTTCAAAGAATGAATCTATTTTTCCAAATCGAACGTTTCTCTATAGTGCACAATTGGAAGTTGCGTATATACTCTAACTGTCATGGAAGTATTTTTCTTTAAAGGCGTACTACATATATTTAGTATATAGCAATTTTGGTGTAACTGCTATTAATTTGAATCATATCTCGTCCTTACAGGGCAGGAGCGTTACATAGAAGCGGCAAAGACTTTTAGCGCTCTCAAACAGTTATTGCCAACGTTTTACAGTGGCGATGATTTCCGGTTGCGGTTTGTCGTTTGGGGTTTCCTGTAGCGAAATAGTGCAATTACCCCTAACATCCTCGAGTCATCTTTATTTGCGACACCTGTTCTGTTC
This sequence comes from Varroa jacobsoni, assembly GCF_002532875.2. NCBI lineage: Eukaryota > Metazoa > Arthropoda > Arachnida > Mesostigmata > Varroidae > Varroa > Varroa jacobsoni. The sequence continues at coordinate 173,214 of NW_019213900.1, forward strand.
GTTTAAACCGAAACTTTTTCATCGGGGGTTAAGGCTGCGTCCGTTTCGGTATACGCGCACGCGCCTGAACATTGTCTCCAGCCATTTAGAGAATCCCCTTCACGTTCAGACGTATCATTACGAATTTTTGCCCTGCAGTTTAGCAGACAACTTTCATCTTCAGGTTAGTAAATTTTTCGGCCGCCGACGCGCTGTTAATTGCAGTGACGACGGACCGATACCGGCACAAATGCTACATGCTCGCCAAGCACCTTGCTTTTATATGGCGACAGCCATCGAAACAAGTGAAATTATATATATATAGCTATAACAATACATACGTATATATGCACAGAGACAGCAATCAGGTCAGGAATAACCTGAAAGTGTCGCCAAGAAAAACCAAAAAATGGCGCCAAAAAAATGCATTTGCATACATTATTTTTAGTGCAACTTCAATACTTTACAGGTTCCCTTGGCTTCCTCTATGACGGTTACTTATTTCGCTTGGTCTTTGGCCATCCTTGCGCACTTTGAGAATAAGCTCGATTAGATAGCAGTCTCTCCGTGTATATACACACACAACAGACGCTATTGGAGCAGATGAACAATAAAAGAAACATTAACTAAACAGTAATATACCCGAATTACCCTAACATTTGCTACTGGTTTATATGTACAAAGGTGGCCTTTCCGTTTTACTGGCCGAGGCATCGACTTCAAAATATCTATACCATCATCTTTCCCTTGACCCGTTTCTTTAGGTATATGCTCACGCTTCGAATGATATAGCCAGGTATCTTTCAATAATTGAGTTCATCGCTTCAAACGCATTTACAGGGTAATTAAAAACAGTGAGTCGGCGCAACTGAGTGATTGTTTCATGACCTCGTAGCCAGTTCCCTTTTCCACGGTGACAGAACATCGACGACCTTTCATGGTGCTACAGTTGCTACTACTACTATAGCTGCGCTTTAAGCTCTGTGGGATTCTTTTATGTGTCGGCCTTGATATGTTTATGATAAGATTTACAATACTGTCGAAGTAAAATAAGACAATAAATGAAATATGGGGTGAAAAGCTTTACTCAGCCTGCTTTTACCTGAACAGATCGACGATTACTTTGCCCCTGTTGGTAGAACAAGCGGACACCTTGGCCTTTTACACGCTCGTTCTTCTGTGTGCAGGTGCAAATGTTAGCGCACGACAGCATTAGGAGCAAGGTTTCTCGCTGAACGAACACGAGTGCTATCTGTTAAATAAAAAGAGGAAGAAAAATGCGACCCGACCTATAGACCGTTTTCAGATACCCGCCACCTGCGCATTACACAACAACGTAAAAGGCATGAATCTACTACATGGAGCAGTCTAGTACGGAAGTACTATTAGTGAAAGAATATGAGAAACGTTGAAATTATACGGTACTATTTAACAAAATTCGGTAAATATTTGCATCATATTTTTGGCTATCTTCCACTGTAAACTAGATGGTTTTCGTCAAAGAATAATGAATTTAGACACGAATAGAAACAGTGATAAAGTTCCACGCTCAACAATACAGCTTCTGTTCCTTAAAGGCAAAAGGGCAAATAGAATGCTTCGAAAATTTGATGAAAGCATTGAGCGTGAAGATATTCAGCAAAAAAGAACAATGTCTCGTTACTGGTCCAGAAAAGGAGACGAAATTCTGAGACCTCTAACAGAAGAATGAATTTCTGTGATGAGCTGGGCTTTTGATTAAAATCAAACAGGATAATCCGCCGTTTTCTGACTAAATAGGAAAACCTCGAAACGCGACAACGAAATCAATGGACATGGAAAACAAAAGCGAGACATGTGTTCCTGATGAAGTAAGACGATGAAAAAGCGAATGAAGTATTCTGCATGAAATTTACACACCTATTAACGACAAAAGCTGCCGGTGGCACATTGTCACCGTAGATAACATGTAGATTAATCTGTGCCATCTCGTAACTATGTGCTAGACGAAAACGGTGTCAAGTAGTAGGGCGCGACTTCGGTAGTAGTGCCAAATAAATTTGGCTGGAGTGAACTGATCCCCATACATTATAATGAGAAGTGGGGCATTTGTAGTTGCCTAAAAAGAAGATATTTAATGCTGCCCGAATTCCTAAAGAGCTTCATGGATGTGTGGCATGACTATCAATACCACACAATGAGGCTACTCAAGGGCAATGCACAAGCAAATCAAGGACAGAATACAGTGACGACGTCGCCCGAAATATATTCTCTAGATTTATATAGTTCGTCAACCGAGACCTACGGTGAACTGAACATCATCGTATGCCCCACCGCCGGTTCTCTTGAACGAGCCAAGTAACGCAAATCACAAATACATGATCGTTACATAACGTGTGCACAATAATAGTTCTTTATCTGGCACGCACAAAAAATACATTATCTTACGTGACTTATTCAGACTGGTTGATTTAATGATCAGCTTCCAGCGACCGGACAGCTCCAGTAGACAATAATTTAGGGGGTTTCTCTACTAACTAACGAAATTGTTGCTAAAAATCGCGTAGGATAGCCACACGCAAATATAGGATGGTTTCCCCTCACCTTTTCTCTATTATTTAGCTATCATTTTTATTACTGTTATTAATCTGTTTAGCAATAATCAATAATAATAATAATATAGAATTAACTATTAGTAATCGTCTGTTGAAATTAGTTTTTAAACATCTGCATCACATTGAAATGAGATAAGAATTCGTTCTGCGGCTCTTCAAAAACTTGTCCGTAGCTTTACGATGCCAACCATAAACATAACTTAAACGACAGTAAACTTGAAAGCAACAGCTGAGGTAAGTTCGATAACGCGAGTTCTTGGAGCTTAGAATTCGAGGCCCTAAAGTATTCTATTCATATAAATGCGGCTAAATTATTAATTTGCTTATTAGACTGAAACCGCGGGCACCATAATTTGTCTGAATCGACTTGAAAATTAAAGCCTGAACAAAGCCCGATTGGTGACTGAATTCTAGATCTTATAGACGCTCCGTTTCAGGCTGAAGCATTTTTACCGGGTCTGTTTTTAACGTTAACTGAAAAAATATTAGTCACAAGTACTAGCCCATTATTTCTGTCTGCATATTGACGTTGTCGAATTGAAAGCAAGCCGTTCGGAACTAGGGATCATCTCCAAAGGGATAGGCTACATTATATATGTACTTGGAAGTAATCCGTCTCTACTGGCTCTAGGTACAATAGGCAAGCGGACGTACTTGAGAGACATTGACTGAACTGCATTTTTAGTCACTCGCTGATTCTTGACATTACGGCAGCCCTGCGCTCCGGGAGCATTAAAGCTATAACCCTGTATTTTCTAAGCCTAGTTAAGCGACTGAAGAAGCCTCAATTAGTCAATATGCCCACTGGTGGGTACACACCAGCTCTAACCACGCGTCTAGAATTATGATATTACGTCTTTTCTGGTGTCGCCGACTTACTGCCTCAGTATTGATCCGTTAAAATAGATTTAGGCAAATGAGGATTACGTTATGCAGTTAGCAATGGGTTTTCTAATAATAATTTTAGTCCCATTATACAACGTCTTATTTAAAACCCAATGATTAGCTGTTTTTGCATCTATTTGTGCCCATGGCCCACAATTAGAACGATTGTTATAGGCAAATGTTTTTTTTGGGTGTTCGATAGCGCTTACCTTCAAAAAAGCCCATGGCCTAGGTAAGAGTTATCAGATATTAATTAGCAAGTATGCATGATAAACCATGCACGCATGAGTACATCGTAGACGGTATTCCTGACAAATTGTAGAAAATTAAATCTTTGTTACAAACAAAGAGTGTCAGTGACAACAAAATGGGAACTATTATCGTTTTGCTCATCGATGAGATAAGTCAGCCTTATCGAACATTACATTTATTAAGTAATGCTATACAAAACTGACATTGAAGAATCTATATAGTTAAATAAACGTAGAGATTATATGTTGGCTGAAGATCTCGAAAACGTCTAGACTTGGCTTGACAGTGATTACTAGTATAAAGCCGAAAGACCTGAGAGAAGTCAGGTTTATACTAATGGCACCCACAGCCCATGGACTTTGACGTTACCGAATTTTATTGTCACACATGTCAGGCAGTAGAAGAATCAAAACATTAAATATCGGGACAATGGTCAGTCGGCACTGATACTTCTTAGTATTCTACTGTTTTACACCGGCAGAATGCTTTTAATTATATTTATTCTAGAAAGCTATCATGCCACAATAAGCAGCTATAATTTCAGAATTTTTTAGAAGTTCTGAGACATAAGGTACGAAGGAAAACAACTACAAGTAAACCCATTACGTATTGGGTAAAAGAAACCTAACAGCTATTAAGATGGCTCCACGCTTCCGTACTGCGCTCCTTGACGTGTACGCGCCCTCCTGCTGGTTGGCCTAGAGAAATTAGTTGGCTAGATCTTTAGGCACGTGTGTCATTTCAGGTAGACATCGGTTTGGATCTTACCGCATGATACTGCGTGAGAAAGGCGATACAAGCATTGTAGTTCGTGATGTTATTGAGCCATGCTCCGCCAGGACCGCAAGTGCGGAACGCGTATAGCTCTGAAACAAACAAAAAAGGACACCTCTTATAACTGCCACTGGCCTTAGGCTCATACAAGCACCTCCCTCTTCTAAATACTTAAAAAGCTTAATAGTATTGCTTTCAGGCGTTGCAGACGCATGCTATCGATAGCCGACGAATAAGTTAACAGGCATCTTTATTCGAATAGTATCAATTAGCGCTTTAGCCATGATGGCACGAATACCCGTGTCACATTGTAACCCGCCATTTTTAATAAGGCGATAAACGAATGCTACCTGAGCCTATTCAGACAGCTTCCTTGTTCACTCGAAGCTATATGTGCGTTCACATAGCATTTAAGTAGGTGCTAGGAGTAATTCTATAAATGATAAATGTAACATATGTGTATATATCAAAGGATGCCCAAAAAAGGTTTAGAGCATATTCAACCTCTTACACAAAACCATTTTATCTTATGTTCTTTAAGTGAGTACTGTTTTCAATTGGAAGTGCGTTAAAGCTTCTTACACACAAATCAAGGCTGTTTATCTTGACGATTATACAGATATGAACAAAAAAGCCTTCTTTGAGTCATTTCTGTCATAAGATGCTGGTTTGTGGGCACTTCGCGCTTACCATAGTACTGTCAAAGCCGGAAGTCTGTGGCATTCCGGGCCTACTCCAAGGGTCGGCTAAGTTCCTCATCGAGGAACGTATCGCTTAGGTACGACGATTAGGAATTATCTATATAAGCTAGGATATGGGTTTCTTCTTCTTTTTTTTTTTTTACTAAAACTACTTAAGCGATTGATGTACGTAACCTAATCAACTACCGTCTTTCATGCTAATTACGATAGAAAACACAGGTCACCTTTTCGTTATCGCGTATACCTGTCTGCTCACAAATTTCAAATTTTGCAATCATCTAGCGCGTACTTGACCTGATTAAGGTCAACGGGGCGCGCTAAGTAGAGTTGAAATTTTTCTTTTGCGGGCGCTAATTCCCATTCGGTCCATTATGTGGTCCTCTCCACATCACGACTATGTGTTCACAACAAAAATTATAGTACTCTCTTTAGGTCCACTACACAACGAGGCGTATTGCTATTCCAAAGAAAAAGGTTTTGAGAGGACTCAAAGATCCGGTCCGACGCGAATTTTCTATGATATGAATTACATTTTAAATACAGACCGTAACATGTATGTGTACATCTCTACTAATATTTTTAGAACGCATCGCGCAGTATAGATATGCTGGTGGCGTTAGAATTGTCCAGACAAAGCAGATCATATTTTCATAAATAATCATCAGTGAACTTAATTCAAGTTAATCAGTGAATTAAATTCAAGCATTTTATTTGTACAATGATAGAAACGCAGAACCACTCTCTATATCATAAGTATATTAACTTCTCAACTGGAACAGAATAGATTATCGTTTTCCTGCCCTGAAATCATACTCCGGGTGGCTACTGCGCATCCCGCTGGGTGCGTTGCTACGGTGACCACTACTAACAACCATGCGGTTCAAATACCTGCGTATAATCACCAAATCTTAACAACTGAAGAAAAAATTAGAAATCAACAAAGACAAATTGTTGTTATTAAAGTTGCCATGTGTTTCGTAAATCCCTTGAAGAAGCTCCAGCTTTGGTTAGCAAAGCCCCCGCTCCGGCTGAACCCCAAATGGGAGCAACCCTTTAATGCGATACCTGAAGATAGGTGATTCTGGGGCCTTCTTTACATGGAATGGCTAGCTGATAGTGCTAAATACATGAAAAAATCATCCAAGGTTGTCATGTGGAACACTTCTTGCGGTAATTCTTGCGGAATGCACTCTGCATTTCTGATTGGCAAGAAAAGATAATTAAGAGGCAGCTTGAATTTTTAAAGCGAGCTTATGATTTGACATTTATTTAGTTTAACAAACTTTCAGTAACATACAAAAAAACGCTTAGCTGTTCCCTTCGAAGTCTTATCAAAACAAAAAGTCCGGTAAGTCGAATTGCTCCGTTTTTTTTTTATCAGTGTACATCTTAACAATACTGTAAATCTGTTAATATAATTTTTTTAAAATTAATGAGTCATTGCTACAGGAAATAAAAAATATAATCATAGAGTCCCTCCACATTTCCTCACACATAAATTTCACATAAGTTGCATTAATGTAAATTACGATATGCATACGACGATATGTTAATGACACATCACGGTTAGGATGGGATCACATTGTTGTGCAATAATGGTTTTGTCATTTCGTAATGCCGCGATAAGCCGAATAAACAGAACACTGGTCATTTAAAGTGCCATGGCTGATATGTATTAACACCGAAAAAACAAATTGGGTATATACATTTATATATGTTTTGTAGTATATATACATACAAAACGGGGTAAATCTTTAGTACCCTGAATTTGATAATTTAGTAACCGATCTCCTGTCACATTAGAAAATAAAATACAGGGCCCCTTTAGGTATCAAGTTTAATATCATGCCTCACCATATATATATATAAATGAATTATTTTTGTAAATCTAGGGCATATTGTAGGGCTCAACAAAGCCAGTTTTGCTTGGTCACCAGCCGTTACAACTTTATAGCAGCTTTGTGGGTTGGAGAATATGCTTACCATCGGACGAAGAAGCGGTCTCGGATTCTATTGCAGGGGACCGGCAAAATGGATTGAGATAATTGGGTCCTGGATTGCTAAACAACAATAGTCAAACGACCAAGTTGCATAGAAGCCATAAAAATTGTTGAGCAGGCTTACAAATCCCATGCCAGTTAAAGAGCTCGATTCGTCTATGCAGTTTTGTAATATCCGAGAACTTCTGACCCGAAAACCCAGAGAAAACGTTCGATATGCTTGGAAGAACCGAATAAATAATTCTCGACGATGAGCGACTGAAGCTCAATATGAAACATTTTTAGTGCAAATACAACAGACGAGGTCTGTCGCTTTTGCTTATTTCATCATAGCAGTACGGGTAGAATCGTATGCGAGGTTAGCCCTCCCGGTCCGCGACTACATACCGAGAAGACCAGATATATTGGAAAGGCTTGACATCCAGCCCAGGAATGTCCGGCGAGTATCAAAAATATGATATCAGCAACATAGTGTTCGCAGCTACAGTTTCCAGATATTAGGTCAATGTTCTAACCCCTGTTGCGTGCGACTGAGGCAAACGAACTATAGCTTGATGCGGATTACAGTTTCGTTTGGACAAGATGACGGTTTTTATGTCGGTCGCGTAACATTTTTGTCACTCCTAACATGTTGTGCCTGAAAGAGCCTGAACGTGATCCACATTCTTTCTCTCATTAGGCATTTTTTCAATCTACTTAAGGCAGAGTAGGCCGATAAAAGTGCCCCCTTAAAGTGAACTATGGTCCTATTCGTGCGTATGGGCGCATCTCATTAGCATCTATACAGGAAGTCTTAGCTTCCCTGAATCACCTGTCAGTTTCCTTTCACATCTCATTGAAATCTCCATTCTGACCATTCTGATCCATTGACAAAGGATCTGCCTCGGCAACGAACATGTCTAAAGGTTTGTATGGGAGCAATACGTGTTTTAGAAAGCATCAGACAGTAAGACGCATGAAAGTAAAAGCAACGAACCTGAATGAGGCTTACTAATGTAATAGTGTTATTATCAGACAATGTTTGCCTTCGAAGTGTTCCGTTGTTCCCAGTACGTACAGACACTAAACTGGAACTTGCAAAAAAGTGATTAACTGTTTTCTGAAGTCGTCTGTACTACTTCCAGGCTTGACGGATCAGGTAAGGTGCGTCTAACGAAGGTTATCTCCACTCGCTTTGTTTTGATCGACCAAGCTTGGGTCAACGTACTTCTTGTATTGGATTAAACCTATAATGTAATAGACGTCTATGTGAGTTATTATGAGAGAAATACCAAGCAGCACTAGTTTTGTTGTACACACATCTATGTAGACACATGAAACCAGTGTAATAGAACATATTCACTTTGTTAGAATCTCTATCGATCCCTACTTGACGCCAATGCAGAGGTTGCCGATTCCCTTGACATGATGTTTGCACCTTCTGCCTACGTATTTCGCCTATGTAATTTAGTCGCCGCTCCGACTCCGCTGTTTACTCATGCCCGACACGATCGGGAACTATTTGGATAAACCCAGTCGAAAAATTCTTGAGAATTTATAAGATGGACAGTTGTGCGTTGACCGCGAAAGGGTGTCCTTTGTATACCTAAGATGCGCGAATATTGTTGTTAAGACGATCCAAGATATGCCTACTTGACTTCGGGAAGGCAGGTCATGTTTATACAGTGATATTTATAGCTACATATATTTATAGCATTTACGAATTGTACATGCTCACGAACTTCGAAAAAGGGTCATCATCACACGATACGCAATAACAGAGTACATCATTATTAGTGATGTGCATCACACTAGTATGCATTATTATGCTGCGTCTATTAAAGTGGCAAAGTGACGTTGTCTGGTTTTGGCAGTATAATTTTTTTTTCGATATAAATATTAGAACATTTGGTAATGACTTCATATGGCTACAAGCAATATGTCGAATGTTATTCAACTAGAGCATTGCCTTCAGCTTTTGCAGCCATCAGGATGTTTGACACGCGCATTTTGTCCTCGAAATTTTAATTCATTCGTACACGCTCCTGTCACGTTGATCTTCCATCTAACGTGAACTCCTAAATGTCTTGCTTTAGGAGTAGTCACATGTACATATTGGTTGGCTTCAATGTCGTGCCTGCACAATTTCGAATTTTTGTCGCAAATGCTCTTTTGATGAACGCCAAATGTGTGCTAAGATTTTCTTCCGTCTAACGAAAACGTGACTTGAGTATTGCGGAGCGTGTTTTTAATCGCTTTTTTTTTCTATCCGTGTCTGAAATCCATTCAGACCGCTCGGCTTTCATTGAGTATTACATTATGAAGTCGTGACTTATGCCTATCGTGGAGTATATCTGTGCTATAGAACCTTCCTGGAGTAGACCGTAATCGGCACAACATACTTTCAAGTGTTCTTATTTATTTCAAGAAATTATTTGTTTTTTTTATCGAGATATGATTTGAGAACTTGTAATGCTGCTTTAAAAACTGTCGTTGCTTGTAAGTTGTTGCAACAGTCGTTTTCTTCGCAGTGCCTAAAACACAACTTTTGAAATTAACATTATCCTAAAGTTTTTTGAACTTGTGAAAAAATCGGAATGGCTACCTCGCTTGAATTTTATTAATTTCTATATCAGATGTTGATGCTTCTACTACAAGGCGCTTGGCAATTTTGTTAATAATGTTCGGAAAATGATCAGTTTTTGAGCTGTGGTGTGAGAAATATTCGGGCTTATTCGCTGAGTACGTCTAGTATGCTGGGTTATCTCAGTAGTGAATTTAACCAGGTATACGACTGGTCTACACAAAAATGTTATTGACGTCAGGTTATCCTTAAGAGTTTTTTGCTGTTGTTCAAGTTTGTAATAAGTTCTTTTATTCTTTTCAGATTTGAAACAGTTAACTCCCATCTTTTCAGTTGCTGCCTAGTAAACAGGTATTAAATCTCGAAGTATGATTTGCCCTCGTTGCTCAGTCAAGTTTTTATTAGTTTCTGAGAAGTAGTCGTCAACCACTTTGGAACCATTCTACTTGCAATTGACCTGCGTTATTTCTTAGTGTTCTGCCTTACCAAAGATTTCCAGAGCTTCATTTCCATGTTGCCTATGTCTCTGACGTGTATTAGAGTTAGTCTTCAAGTCAGAGCTCTTTAGAAAATTTTCATCGCAGCTGATTCGAAATCATTACAACCATCTGAACGTTAGAACCTTAAAAATGAGAGCAGACGGGTACGCTTTTTGTAATTGTAACACTGCGTTAATTATGTAAGAGTGGCGCTGTAATGCACCTATCCGTTATGGCCGTAAAAATAACTAACTGCTAAGAAATAGAAACGAGAGCTCATTTCGCGAAAATTTGTTTAATGCAAAAAAGGTCTGCTAACTGGGACCGGCCTTAAAAAAGTTTTTACAGAAAAGAGTTGCAGAAAGCCGACAAATATTTTAATTATTTTATCAGGATATAACCCAGCCAAAGGCTATGATAAGAATAATCATTATTATGCTGGTTCCGCCGAACTTACGAATAGTCTGCGGCATCGATACTTAAATAGGCACAGAATTAGAATTTTACAAAGAAGACTCATTCGTTTTGCAATAAACAGTAATTATATTATACCAGAGCAAACTAGCAAACGACGCCAACGAGTTAGCCGGAACGATAAATTATTTTTTTAAATATAATAGCGATTTAACAGTATGTCAGAAAATGACCCTTGTCAACTGAAAAAATAATCTTCTTTCCGACCGTTAGTCCATCTGTAAGCGAAGATCATTCACAATCAAAATTACATAACAAAGTGACTTTATTTATGCTTTCTGCCTTTTTCTTTGCTGTTATATAATGCACACATATTTTTAGTTTAATAACCAAAGGACAGAATAATGCATTGGTTCTTCAAACTTCAACAATAAATACTTGTTTATTTTTGCGCATAAAATGTATGCACTTGCGTTCAGATAGGTGGTATATAAGACTTAAGCGTACAAATAGTGCTGAGAACTGTGCCCCTGCGAGTTGCTGCAGGACAAGAGAGACACACTGAACGTGGTGTATAAAATGTAAATTTAGTACGTCTACTGTTTGGTATGGAAGGCACACGGTTTGCCTAGGACAGAAAGGCCAAATCACTGTTCACAAATAATCATTGTGCTGTGACACAGTGCTTACCGGCGAGTCCAGAACGGTCATGCTGGCGAAGACGGTGTTGCGCAGTGTCGTGTTGAGCCTCGTAGCCTACAGTATCCGCCGGATGTGATATATCCGGTGGTATCGAATCATCGATAGCCCTCAATAGAAGATGACAGGATTTAGCTACGATTGAGTCTGGGGGCGCTGGGGGCCAGCACGATATTCCGTCCCAGATTGAACTGCACCAAACTTTCACAGCACCCCCGCTCTCCGAAGCTGTTCTTCGTTGGCCGCTGCTATTACCGACTAGAAGCGAAGCTCCATTATCTATCGCTGTTATGTCGACGGAAGCGCCATTGGCTGAAAAGGTTTCTGAAAAATAGGCGAAAACAGAGTGCAATTTGATCAGTACTATTTTAAATTTCCGGTATATATGCTGAGTGATTGAGTCAGGTGCAGTAAATACAAAGTCTGTCAGAATAAAGTGTGTTTCCTCATCTTACGACTTCATTACATCCACATTTCACTTTAGACTCGCTTTTTTGACGCTCGCAGCTCTGTTTTCAACTCGAGAGTTCGCCGTCAGTGCCGTCGCTTTCGCAATACATCCGGCGTCCTATTGTTCCGCAGAATTCTATACCATACAGCTGCAACATAGAAATGTGCTGCTAGTTTGCAAAAGAGCACACCAAATAATTACGAGGTGATCCTAGTACTTTTGCCTCAAAGGACCCGCTACCAGTAATTATAGACGTCTATTCACAAATCTATCGCACTGTCCTCTGCAATATTATTTGCACCGCTTCGCCTCTATTAGAAACGTCGTAATTTCTTTTGTGAAACATCTCTGCCTGCCAACTTTGGAGCAATGAAATAAACTAAGGGCAGACATTCCCTAAATGATCATTCCGAGGGAACCATTCAATCAAAGCTGTCATTGCAGTTCGGAAAACCTTCCGTACAGTTCCTTTTGCCCCTTCACATATTTTCCTCTCTATCCAGATGTTTTGGCTCTGTTCTTTCTCCGAGCTAGTGGAAGTGCAAAGTCGTCTTTATATGGAGACTAGGGCCACTCTTTTAGCTTCTGTTTTGCGCTTCCAAAAAAGTTGTCGAACCGTAATATACTGAATTCCCTGCTTCGGACACGTAACGAAGCATTACTGTGTTTTCGCAGAACACGTCCTTCCTGCTTGGCAGCTTTTACATACCAATCCAGAAGTTGTACAGCACTTTATTGGTCGAGATACTGCCTAACCTGATGGCGATAGCTACATAAAGGCATGAAGCTCTTCATAAAATCATCACGACTTTATATGGACGATATGCATCGCCCGCCAGATTCGCAATCTGTATTCTTCACGACAGTATAAGGGAAAAAAATTGTTTATCCTATAAATTCTCTCCCAATCGCATAGAAGTTTTTTAATGCGGACGCTTTTGTAGCCAAAAAAAGAAACACTGTGTTGTGAGCTAACCTCTTGGGATCTTCACTGCTGAAAAGGACGAAACTCGAAAATACTTCGATACTATTTATATCACCTATACTCTAGGTCTACTTCTCAAGTCTCGTTCAGAAAATATAGCAGTTGGACCATACAGGATGTCTGTGTACTTCTAGGAGCAACTAACTACAAACTGTTCCAGGTACGTAAAAACCAGATCGTATTATCAGCCGTTTTTCTGATTTGTGCAATACACTACAAAGTGCAATACAAAATTTGTAATAAACAGAGATATTCTCTCAGTGCGGTAACTGTTTTTTGCTAAGCTCAAAAAGCATGTGAATTTCTATACGTTTCATCTCCAGCAAAAACTAATTTTATATGCTACAAAAAACTAATTGGCTTTCCGCACAGACGAGGCAATAGTGAAATATTTTGTAAGATCTTTATTAAAGCAGTTTCTTTCACGGGTATTCGCTTCAATGAACTTGATAAAAGTATTTGTTTTCTGTGTGCTCTAGGATTATTATTTCATTTTTTTTTTTTTAAATTATGACGTTCAGTATAAATGTGCTTCGACATAATTCGAAATAAATCCGCGTTGCATTCCGTTTTCATTCGTGCACTACATGAATCATGTATTAAATATCGTAGACTTTAGCTGCAGACGTCACTAACAGATGATCTATAGAGTATCGTGCAGAATTCAACGTTGTTTTGTTAAACCGTCACAGCAGACCATCTTACAAATAGGAAAATATTAAATCTACACTTGAGCTTCGAGTTCGGAGATCTAGTTCATGTACGAAACGCTTTCTACGGTCCTGAAATAACACGCCTTTTAAGCGGGAATATTAAGTTTTCCCTTTGAGACTCCCACACAGTGTTTTGCGGTAAGGGACTGTAGCACTAGCAAACACAAATACTTGCTCGATAGCCGAGTCAATATTAGGCTATACCATGTTTGGTGGAACCAGATATTGGTAACGCATAATGCTTTGAAAGCAGTTCAAGATAATACGTATATAACATAGTGTCATATAACAAGGATGCTAAAATAGTAAACGTGAACAGCGAGAAGTGCAACAGTCTGAAAAACGTCTGGAGACATCTGTTATATGTTTTGGCTAGAATCTAAACCCTACTTTGAACGAAGTTAATCAAAAGACAACGACCGCTGCAATTAAACACTGTATTTCAAGCAAATCAAATTAAAAAAATGACAAACTTACCGCGCCTTTATTACATCCAATAGACATGTTCGAATATTGTTACTCGAACGCCCATACGTTTGTTCTTTTTTCTATGAACTTGCGTCGTGTCATGATAGGGGTCGGCAGATTTGTCTGGGACCCGCGTTCCGTTTTTATCAACTTAGACCTCTCTTGGTTCCCTGACCTATGGCTTCTTCCGCTTACAAATGTACTATATATCTTGAACTTCAAAAATCTTTCTGTCAGTTCTACGCGAATACGGATATGGATTTAAGAGTGCTTGTCCGATTGAATAAAATCTCAACGTTTTGCAATGGTTTGAGATGGTTTTGCTCCTTTGTGTTGTAGGCTGACCTTCAAATAAGTGCTGTTCAATGATCTACCCATTTGGCCAATATATTCTCTTTAAATGTTCTTCAAATGCTGTACACCACTTTGCATTTCCTCATGGAGTTGTCCACATCCCTGTCGAGTCTTCTAGCTATGTCCAATAGACGATGCTCTACAATATGAACAGACGCTCTGCTGACTATTTGTGCTTTTTAAAGTTACATGTCATTGTTTGGACCGAGCACTTTCAACTATAATAAAACTTGTTATGCTACTTTCCCAATGTTAGCCAAAAAGTATCTTGACTTACCGAAGTATTACTCACCGATTTGTCCCTTGACTTTTCACCAAAATTTTAATGTAGCAGGCCTAGTATATTTTAGTATATCTATGTTCGGTTGTTGTACGACTTAGGACAATGTTACTTGTATCACCAGCATATGCTTTTTATCCTTAGGGATACCGTATCCTTAGGGATCCCTTGTAAGGGTGCTTCTTTTTGTCATTCCCTATCGTTATAATTGCATTGTCAGAATTGTTTTTGTCGTCGTTCTCGTTAGCCCATAACTCTCGTCTCGACTGGTAAGCTGGAATTTATTTACATACCTCACTTTTTTTTCTTTCGTACCAGATTCTCAATTTCGTTTCTAATAGAATTATTTGTTGTTGTTAGACCAAAATCACTCGTGGCAGGAATGATATCTGAACCGATACAAACGTCCTTCGTTTGTCTGCATCGCGACTCATTATCATCAACTACTCGAGCAGATGAGTGGCCGCGCAATAAAATCAGAGAGCCACTTTGATCCAGACAAGAATTGTGCGCGTATAATCCGATGTGCCTTTATTCATTGCAGGACCAGGACAGGTTTTATGAGCCACTTATGAGCTCATCTCGAAGGCTCTAGTCCATATCCATTATTTCCATGGAAATAAGATGCCGTGAAATAATCTAAGCCTAGTGGCAGATTGTTGGTAGTTCCGTCTGAGAAACGGTTCTTATAGTAACAACGTATTTAGGAGTATTTGTTTGACTTTGAACCTGCTTACTCTCATCGTATGCCTCTCGGGTTGTGATGGTCGTTATTAATCGACAGTTTTGACCGAAAAGGATAGCCTTAGATAGTTTTTCTTTTTAAAAAGCCGTTGAATCTATTCAGTCGCCCTGAGCGATGGTGGACGTCGATAAATACGTTAAATGCACAATTGCAGCTACACATTGGTCGCATTATTTGATGGAACTTAGTTGAACTATGGCGTTAAATCTAGGTAATTTCAGTATCATCCTTACATAATTTTACCCTAGCTTGAGCCTGCAATGAATGTTGCAAAAACCTAAAGATATGTTCTTGTTTTATCTAATTGACGCCGATCTTCGAGGCAACCTTTCAAAGAGAACCTGCCTACCTTGACAGTTCGTTCAGCTACTTTTTAGGTCGGATAGGTGACGTCTCTACCTGTCGGGTAGCCGTATACGTATCATAAATGTCTAGCTATAAAGATATTCACTTTCAAGGTAGAGTCAAAAGTCGCTAGTAATCCAGTTTACTTCATATTTTCAAACAGATTATACTCAAATACGTCAGATTTTGAAGTTCTATAACTCCGTGAGGATTATCCACAGCTGCTTCGACTGGAATTAACCCCGAGGCAGACTTAGAACCTGCGGTTTTTATTAGGTGTGCCTGAACCGGGAAAGCTGCTCGGAACCGCTGTTATAATATTACGTCGAAGCTCAGAAGCTTTATATCGAAGTAGTTTAAATTCCTTACAATACCTCATAAGCATACCAAAAGACATTCTCAATTTGAGTTAATCTAACCGAAATCTTATCGACGCCAATCTTCTTAATTTTTTTTCGCTTGCTAAGCCGGTGTGTTTACTAAACATTCAATTTCCAATTTTAATAATAGATAGACAATTAATTAATGGAAACACAAATAAGAAAGTGAAGGTCCGTTACGACCGACAACTACGGCGGCGAGCGTACAGGATTAAGCCTGCTATACACTATCGTAGCTTAGGAGATTGATTCGAGAACTTCGAGATCACTTCTTCGAAAGTTGTCAAAGCGGATTACCAGGTATTAATAATGAAGCAAATAGGGAATTATCGAAAATTGATTATTATTGTTAATAGCTGTTTGTACGGTTGCTATGAGGCTTCGTGGGCCTATCGGAAAAACCTCAGTCAAGTCCAGCAACACCGACTTCGGTTGGACTCCCAACAAGGGCAAATACTTGATGCCACATGTAAAAAAAAGATGATTCGGAGGACTTGGATTGTTCGTGCGAAAAAAATTGAAAGCGCTACAAAAAAGCCTCGAAAGCTGGTTGGAGTCAAAGTATGCGTTCGCTAATCCTTTGAAAAATGGTAACATTGTCATGGGGCATAAAGGTTTTAATACAGTTATCGTAGATCTATATCAGTCTAAGTAGGTGCAGTAAAAGACAAATTAAGGGTCTTCTATGCCCGTAGTCCATACGGTCACATAAAACCTCCTATTATCATTTATTATATTGTAGTTACGAATGCGCGCAACTAACGAATGGAGGAGCATCGTTGTATACAATATTCTTCAAGCTGCGTTGTCATCAATTAGCAAGAAGTACTTCTTAAAGGGTTATTAAATGTACAAGTTTCAGCCGGCAAATTGTTAACGCTTCTCACTAAAAATGCTTCCGGGCATTTAAAGTTCTCTTTTTAAGCTGTTCCACTTTCGCATCTCTGAATCATCCAATGTATTTTTCCTTCTTGACAGGCCATTTTTCAGTCGAAAGGGCCACGTACCTAAAGAAACGAGCTTTCGGAGTGTCTTCGCAAGCCCACCAATTTTTTATTTTACCCAAACGTCCATATAACGACATTACGAATACACAAAAGCAGCCATTCCGATATAAGGAAAATAAGACATAATAACAACTTAACCAATTCTAAATTTGCATCGAAGAACAACGACGAAAATCTTGTTGCTCACAAACTTATCCATGTATTGGTTTCAATATGCAATGACGAAAAGGCGATCAATCATAGTTGTTCTTAGAGGTGTCAGCCATTACCGTTCGAAATGAGCTTGGATCAGCTGAGCTTGAGCTAAATAAAGCGGGTTTTATATATTACAGCTTTAACAATTTATTTACATTGAAACACAATTATCTACAGCGCCATATTGCGTACGAAATTCGAAGATGCGCAATGCAATATTGTTAGTAAATTGAGTTCTAGCAATGGCTTTGAGAAGTGATGGAACACATCCTTTTAAGATTAGTTCGCCTGACCTGAAAAACATCTTCTGTAAGATTGGCTTTGCTCGGTTCGTTTAAATCTATAATACTAACGTTAGAAGAGTGAGGATGGTAACGTAACAACACCGAATTGCGAGATGATTGTACAGGTACAGCTCAGTGGCCCGTTAACGCATATTCGATATAATAAAACTCTACCACAAAATGGTTAAAGACTGCTTTCACAGAACTACTCAACAGCTGATTTTCATATCAACAATTGACATTTCATAGATCTCTAGCGTATACGTGAAACCTTCTGCTATTTGATATACTAGTAAATGGTTTAAGTGATTTTTATCATTTTCTATGTAAAGGTGGCCTAACGAGAAAAAACGTAATCTTCTTGATGGTCTGTCAAGAACGAGATTCGTGTTAAGGTAATTTTAGGAAAATCTCTCCATAGATTTCAGTAAAACCTGAGCTGTACGCTGTCTTATTATTGTGATATGATCAAAAATAACGCCCGTCAGTTATGCTACATAGACTCTGTTTAGTATACAAAGTTACTATTTGGTCTGCTTACGTACCGCAGTTGATTGACGACGGTTTATATTATTACTATAGCGGTTTATATTACATATTACTATAGCGAATCTCTTAACATAGTTACTACTATTCTAGCGGTGCGTAACAAAACAGAACCAAGTGTCAGTACCTTTAAACGAAACTTAATTTGTTTATTAAGGCTGACGCACCAAAATCCGAAAATGCCTTAGGCTAAGACGGAAACAAAATGGCGTCCAAACCGTTTATCGTATATTCTTTATGGATGCGAGCCGACTTCCTGTACTGCACCCCTCAACAGGTCAGATTTTGTCGAATTCATTATGGCTTTGATCCTTTAAAGAAAATAAGGTTAAAACATGTTGGCTATCAGATGCTACATAGTATTCCGGTGCAACTATAAAGACGAAAGTGTTCCTTGTCAACTGGTGAAGCTCAAAATATCTACGAAGATCTAAGATGTAAATTTGCTTATTCAATAGATATGTCAATTATATTGAACATGCACAGTTTACGTTCTAGCAAAAAAAAAAACTAGATAATCTTATAAAGCACCTATGTCTCATTATAATATTATCTTGTACAGCTACTTTCACCAAGGCAATTGACGACGACCAAATCAGTCTTTGTTCGTGTGTACTTGTGTATGCATTGATTATGATTTATGGGCTGAAGTGAAGATTTGCTCCTGGCTTGATCTGCTTATGAGTAACAACAGATAAACAACCAATCACATCTTCTCACAAGCAGACGTTTACCTTATCTGAGAGCCCGATATCCTAAAAATCTTCCCGTATCTGAATATTGATCCACTAGCAGAATGATAGTCTATTCGCCTACTGATGAATCTTAATTAACTACGGCTGTGACTTAATGTAGGGAACTTCTCTGAAGTTCAACATCAGCAACCGATTGTTATACGTACTATAGCTTCCAAAGGTATTTCACCAGTCTGTTATTTCAGACATTTTCATCTGAATGGTAAGGCAAGAAGTAATTCATTGACTTAAACATTTTTCCGACGACCAGCTGCCCTTCGCCTTTGTATCTGTTTTTCTGCTTAGCGTAGCACAGAGTACAAATCGCAACATAAAAGGCATAAAAGCAAACAGACATTTAGAGAAGTTGAGTCTGGGATATGTGAGCCGCCCAATGTAAGCTTCTCACGGTTTTGTCGTGGCCCTAACTTCCTAGGGTCGTCCGGGTGTATATTGTGCCGGCCGGCCGGTTACCGGCACCTGTTTTTCCTAAATGTCTAAGGCATATGCGCCCACACCGCCTGCTCGTTGCCTTCGAGAGGATGGCACTTTGGTTGCCCCTCCATGTTGGCCGAGGCTAAACGCACGACATCGACAGTGGGCATCGGGCGAGAAGTGGAGAGGTGTTCCGAAATCGAGTAAGTTTTATTTTTCGATATCTAAAAAACATGAAAATTGTCCTGTACTTGATGCTGCCTAATCATCCAGTCCGCCTGAACGCACGCTCCGTCGATAATAGATGACCCCCTGAAAAAGTTCATTGCTGCGGACGATGGTCCTCTCGGCAAGGACTTTCGTAAAAGCTTTTCGAAGTCTCACTACTATTAGCTTTCATTAAATGAATACAAATACTTATCTTGTAGCATCACTTCGAACTTTCGTTTTCGTTTGTTGAGACCGTAGGCACGTGAATGCCTTATTTTTATGCCCATTTTTATATCTGGGCTACTAAGCCGGTAAAAAGTCCTTATATTGGGTTCACAACGTGCCTGATGTTCAGAATCAAATAGATATTATCGTTCGACCCACTGTGTGAAAAAGGTGCTTGCGGGAAAAGTCGATCAGCGGGACAATATGGTGTTTCTATTTAAAAGTCAGTCAGTGTTCAACATGACCGTGTTACGGCAGAGCCGGCACGAAACGCGACATCATAAACTATTCTAGTACACTACTACTATATCATTATATATAGCTGAGTGCATCCAAAATGGGGAAGGTCACCGACACTAGAGCAAAACGATATAGCCGAGATAATTTACCGTTTTCTGAGAAGCTCCTATTAAAGCGTTGAAGCCATAAAGCAGTAATCATATTATGGCTGATGTATAGCAGTCTTTGTTAAACTAATCATGATTGTAATATACCAGTCATATTCTATTAGTGAGAATTGTTCTAGGCATATTTCAAGCAACTTTATTGCCTATTGGGTATAAGCAACCAACCTTCAAGAATTGGCCTTTACAATGTGAAAACTGTTTAGGAACTTTAGGAATTTTAATCAGATAGTAGCAATTTACTCAGTTTCAATTGTGTGCTGTTTTATATTCAATATAAAGGATAACGACAAACGTTACTGACTTCTTGATCATTTTTATCATCATTTTGTGCAACAGAGTTTCAAACACAACTCTTAGTGAAATACAACATCGTCAAGGAATATAGAAGAACACTTTAGTCAGCAATGTGAGATCAAAGGCGCCCTATTTCATGGAATTTAAGGCAGATACACCTAAAATAGAATTGCTTCCCTCTCTTTTTGGGCATTTTTCTGCATTTATCTGAAATTGGTACCGAAAAAAAAAGCTCATTCTAGGAATATGTAAGCAAATCTTTAGTCTTAGCAGAGAACAGTGCGTCATTTTTGCACGCCGGTTTTACAAATTAGTCGCAACCCGATTTCTTCATGATGGACCAATTCCTGCCGAGATAATCGACTTCTCCAGCACTTAAATCGACAGTGTAGGGCACTGTAGCTGAACTTACGGCTGTAGTGGAAGCGGGTTCTAGTACAACACGAGGAAAATCTCCAATAGATAAATAACAGTTATTAATCAATGATTAATTCGAACCATTTAAAAAGTAATTTACCTTTCTATTTGACTCAGGCCATTAACTAAGAAAACGTGATGTAAGTGTACATTGTAAGGTGCTGCTTAGTAAACGAAGGCGTTAGGTGCTTTTTTAAGGCCAAAAAGCCAAGAGATTTAATTGTGTCGTTTTCTTCTATAGTTTGTTGAAAGTAAAGTAGCAGGCCGTTATTGATTCGTTTTTGACGAGACCATTAATGCCGAGAGCAACCACGGAAGTAATTGTTGGCTTGCTTACCTTTTAGAGAATGTATCTGTTACGGGGAAAAACAATCTCTCACTCATGTTCTAACTGCGGTGTGCAATAAAAGAGACGTCGTATCACCGCGCTTCTAGAAAGGCAAATATATCACCAAAAAAATTTATCTGAATGTTTTACAAACTGCTATGCGACCACATGTAGTCAAATGTATACAGGACTGTGTACGCCTTCCAGCTAGATGATGCATTAGCTCAGACTAACCGGTTAGTGGAGGACTGGCTGTTTCATAAGAGCATGTTCCGGAATATATAGCTCATGTAGAGCCCAGATTTGGAGCCGTTGGATTTTTATTCATGGAGCTTCACTAGGCAAGAGTGCAATAAGTACTCACTTGTGCCATGAAGAAAACGTTCATTTGCGTCGAGCATTTGAAATCCCAAATCGATAACGTAATCGAGGAAAAAGGAGCTTACATTAGATACTTGTACTATATACATATATATATAGTCTTCGAAAATCTTGCTGTGCACAATCTTGGTACCACAGACGTGTTTTACTTAGACGTTAGCGGGTCTTGCGGTGACGGAATGTCGAGCCACGTGCTAAAGGTACATACGTTTTGACGTAGAACAGAAATAGGAGAACATCTTGACCTCTATTCTTAAGACCCATATTAGACTACCCTGCAATTATGCCTTGTCAACAACTGGCAAGCGACTTAATCGGCGGGACAGCGGAAAACGGCGTTAAATAGATTTAGGCCTAGTAATAATTTTCCAAACAAATAATCCATCCTGAGTGATAACGAAGGTAAAAACGGTACACTAAACTAATCGGTGTTTTGTGCTTTGCATAGTATTGTTGATAATACACCTAACCATTTCTCCTATGATATATACCCGTTGACGGCTTGATACTAAACGGTCGGATTTTCCATGGCAATACTATGCCCTTCATAATTTCTTACATTGGAGATTAAGCATATATAGAAAATTAGCATGAAACAAAACAAGGATTAGCCATCAGTACCGCAGGGATGTGTTTTTTAAGCCTTCGAGTAATTTGGATTGCAAAGCATTAAGTTCTTGACCCTTTTCTAAGACTTTGTGTAATAAAAGGCAGGTAATTAGACTAAATGTGCTAGAGATGTTATTCCTTACGATTACATTCATTCAATATAAGCAGCATTTACCACGATAATAGCTTCTGTTCGGGACCTTCAATCACTAATTCGTTGTTTCTCAAAATTTTCACTCTACAATCCTCTACAAAATAGCTTGTAATGATAAACGTACGTTAAGCGACGTTGCTAGGTCCCCCAGATACGCTAAGTACAAGAAAATTTAATACATAACGTTTTCATACATAACGATAGCAGATCGAAAATCTTAAAAATCTAGGACTCAAAACGATCAAGAGAATCCAAAGGCGCAAAAAAAGCTAAAAATCGTTAGAGCGATATGCCTTATCAAAGTTTTTCTCGGATTTTTCAAAAGTCACATGAAAACCGCCAACGTAGTAAACCGTCTGTTCGGTACAAAAAACAACAAGTTTTTTGTTTCTGGTGTGGCTTATCTAGTACGGAAATATTAAATAATAACTAATCGTGCGCATATTTTGAATCGATATACTGTTGTACGTCATAACGAGTTTGTTCTAGGAAAAGCTGGCTTTCGCTTGATACTTTGAGTAACGTATTGCCACGTACAGCCTGGCAAAGTTTATACATAGCATTCTGCTCATTGTACATTTGCTAATAGTACTACCTTAACTGTAGTAGCAATTCTATAGGTAGTAAGATCCCTAAGCCTTGATACCCTTGTCAGCACAATTACGCTCTGAAACAGTACCGCTGAATGATTCATCACAATCCGGATAATGTAGATTAACCCTGGATAAATCGATGTACTATGCAAAATTTCGAAAAACCATAATTTTAAACAGCCAATTGCAGCGAGGTTAGTTTTGGAGAATGGTGCCCGTATTGCTTCAGCTCTCCCTGACCAGCCTATGACGGATGAATTATGATTTTGGAACTAGTTTGTAGTGTGGCACTAAATGATCAGAAGCATCATTTTCCCAACTCAAGATCACCGTCGCGAAGAGCAAGCAATTTCCCCTTAACATCATTCGATAGCAAGGGTTCTTCGCATAATTAACCTAAGCCAACTTCGCGAGGCTGTATAAATCGCTGCCAATCTCTTCCACGACAAAAGACAGGGGCGTCTTTGGCAAAAGTACAAACGTAATATTTTTCCCTCGCATTAACGTTTGTCTTCAAGCATTGCTCAAAGTACATTCGGAATGTTCTATAACTACAACATATCATAACATCGTGTCCAGTTTAATTTTAGATCTCAAAACTACGTACACCACGGATCGGCAGAGTTGAAAACTGACAGCCATTAAGAAACAGGACGGCAAGTTCTAAGGTCTTACGTTTAGCATCTGCTATTAAATTCCCGTCACGCCTTCAGCCACTCGTCAGAAATCCTGCTGTACCATAACCTGACGGAATATCTTCATCCTCGCCCCCTATAAGGTGAGGGCAAAGCCATTGTCGTATGGGGATATTGAACTGAACATCATCTTTCTTTGGGACATAAGTGATCGAAAAGAAGGAAGCTTGCTGAGACATTAGACAATGATAATAGTGAAATCAGGCACGATGTCGTTCCCGGGAAATATCGTAATTGTGGTTAGATGAAGTGTTACAAACTGTCGAAACGCTCCTATTGGCACTGAAAGGCAATCGTTTGACACAATTATTTTAAGGCATTACTGGAACTACGTAAAACTTATTGTTATTATTTATGTATGGTTAGCATAGAAAGCGTTCGAATGTTCGTTCGCCTAGGAAACAGCGCTTCTCCATATTTACAGGCCTGTTCGCTTACTGAACGCTTCGAATTATTAATCCAAAGTCGTCTCCTAGAAATAAAAAGTTTTTTTTTTTTTTTTTATTCATATAAGCTTGTGTACGCTAGCTGTCACTAGAAGAATGGACAAGTGTTCGCCGGGTTCAGCTACATACAGTTCAATTATCAAAAAGGCCAATTTACACTGTTTTAACAAGTGTGCTAAAGTGACCGCCTTGAACTTAGTTGCGTATACTCGGTACTGCTGTAAATGCCGTCGTCATGATGAGTGCGAGGCGGTCGTTCCATTAGCGGACCACCACCGTCATTTTCAGATACGTCTAACTGTGTATTAACCGTATTACATGAATAGCTAACTGAGGTAATAGAAAAATTGACTGATACCGTTGTTGTAAGCGATGTCCAGCAATGAAAGTTCATTGCACATTGACTCGGTATAGTTGGTGAGCATGGTATCAAATATGAGACTCTGCGCGAGAGGAAACAGTATCATTGCCTTTTCTGTCGCGTTGATTTCCAGAACACTATTAGATGTATTCGTTGCAAAAACAGTTATTGGCTCCATATTGCTCTTAATATACAATGCCTCCTTTAGTGGCCTTTCTATTGCGGGTATAGACACAAAAACACTTCTAGCCAATAGCCAAATAGAAGTACACTGCAACAGTAATTTATAGCACCACATTCACGCACATACACGAGCCTTTAGAGAGTTTGGCTAGATTCTACGGCGGCAGCTGTACGATTCCAGGTTGATCTTTACCGTAGCACAGCACAAAAACGTCAAAAGCTCTATTAATAAACACCAATTTAACAAGACTTTCCTGCGCTGCAAGCAAACATACGCGCGAATCCGTCACCAGCCCTGCGAACTCATCGTTTATATGCATAGTTCCTGCTGCATAAGTCTGCTCCACCCTGTCGAGGCTTTACATCGACACTACACAATGTTCCAGCTATCACAAACTTAATGATGAACGTTGCTCGTTAGGGAAGACTCAAAGTTCACACGAAGTTCGGACTGAACACGCCTCTTCTTACTTCAGCCAGGTAGATTCGCATTCGGTAGACGGACAAGGACTTCCATCACCACTATCCTACTGCCAACTTCTCTCCAAACATCCCCACGTGAATCGAGGCCCTCTCCATTCTGACGATCGTGGCGCCCCCCGCCGGCTTCCTTGACTACTAGCATCCTATCGACTGCTTGGTAACCACCAATTGTAAGGGACGGAGGCTGACAGAAGCACATGGCGAAAAGGAAAGCGATACGGAGATCTTAGCAACAAACATATGCACCATTTATAAGTTCAGAGGCTTTAACGTGAAGGGTGAACAAAAGCTACGTGAATGCGTTATAGAACAACACTAATGACGTCATTTAGGAAAAAATATTGTAACAGCCTGCGTAAACAGAGCACACACGGGTTAAATGTCGCACGAACAAGAAAATTTCAGATAGTCTTTTTACCAAAATCAATCCGCTAGAAGCAAAGTAGCGATTCTAAGTTGAGAAAATGACTGAATTATAAGTTCCCACGCAAACGGTTTCCTCTGATCACGCTTTGTTCAGTGTAAGCTTTAGCATAAATAGCCAAACGCAGTCGAAAAATGCGTCAGGAAATTCAAACGAATCAAGGGACGCCGTAGATAAGCTGCTGAGTTGTGTGCAGACAGATCGACTGTTCAGTGATTCATAAAACGCCCGTATCGAACTTACGTTAAGAGTTAGATAGTTTAAAGTGCCGCAATTCATATCAAAGCCTGTAGTAGGTAGGTTTTTTTTAGTTTAGACGGCTATTTCTTCGACACCGATACGGCCAGTATTTAGCGCTTAGCTGTCTCAAAGCAATGTGCACATACATTTTCAGCCAGTATGAATTGGGTCGTTGAGGGCGTCATTTGAGGCCTAAGATTTGACAGTAATGCATGCGTTGAAATGCCTTCATTCAGGTTTAAGATAAAGCGCGGTAAGGCTGAATGAATTTTTTACAAACATTCATTGCATATTCCAGTTTTATTTCAATGAAGGCCAATTGCTCAAGGATAATTCTGGAAATTTCTATGTTAAGGACGTTTTGTGCTTGTGACCAATGGCAAAAGAAGTCGTCAAAAATAAAATACTAACAACTAAAAAAAAGTTTCGAAGCATTTGAGGGAATTTGCCCTCTAAAAGGAGTTCGATATTTAAATGTTACTTACTTACATAAATTGACGCAAGAAAGTTTATTAATTTATAGGCGAATACGGAGAACCGAAGGAAGGGACTAAAACTTGTAATTCCACAAAAATGTAACAGAGTAAAATATAACTAAAAGAAAATCGTACGACCTCAGACGGTTATAGTTAGAAAAAGAACCTAAGCAAGGACTCTGCAGTGCCACACAGGCTGATCGAAGTCACAAAGCTAAAAAGAAGCGTGATGCGAAAAGCGCGCTCCTTAAAATACGCGGAATTATCCGTCTGCTACTCTACCGGAGGACGGGAACTACGACCGTGAAAATTGTAATGCTCTCCCAGTGTTTTATAGAGGATATTATATATGTCTAAAAATGAGCTGTTGATTAGCCAGAAGATGGGTTTTTCTCCCAAATCGACCTGGTTGTCGCGAGAACGTTCGTCCAGTAGAGAAGCCGTTACGAGTCAGTTGCCTAAAATCAACTACAACTACCGAATTAAATTCTTAATCTATTCTGCTATGATTTTATATCACAATGCTATACTAATGTCTTACCATTACTGCAATGCGCATAATGTATTATGTCAAGTGAGATACCGCGTGTTACGGTACACCATGGTCACTTGGGAGGCTCTGCACGTTCAAAGAGTCCGACAATTAAGATTCAATACCTCGCGCTGTTGGCGGCTAGAGTGTATTGAATATTAGACTTGGCAGGCTGCATTACCCCCCCCCGGAAATCTATTCATAACTGATCCTAAGGCGTACCGATCTCTCGGGTGCTAGCAGAAGCACTTGTCTGCTAGACTAATAGATCAGGCATACACTTGCAGAGCAGCTTCTCAAAGCAAACCAATGATAACCGCAAATAAAACAGCCGGACATTAACCACCTTTTCGCAATAATGTGTATATTACCATCCACACAAGCACTAAATTAGAACGTAAATTATAAGACGCGAACGCCTAAGTAAAAGAGTAACTTTTGATTCTATGAAAACACTTGCCTGACCCACTTGTTCACACGGAACGATTGTCCTTCTCCCAAGCAATTGCGTATGTATACGAGTATTCACGTCCGTTGGTGAAATCTAACATGCTAGAAGCACCAGTCAGGTGGCACATCCAGTTAAGACAATGTTATTTTGTGCGGTTTGGAGACAGGTCATAGAAGCACATCGCATCGCCGTGATAGTTCTATTGCGCACAGGGTTAGCGTGTTTAGGATTATACTCCTGGAGCTGTTTTTTTTTCAGCCACTTGCTCCTGTTTTAGCCTTCGGTCGACTACACGCCATTAACTCTCATATAATTGAAAACGGTGCGCTAGCTTCACCATGCTGCTTAGACCTATTGTCATAACTCTGGCAAGGTAGATGAGACCACAATAATAGCAGCAGTCGGGCTCGGAAAGTTTTCTATACTACTTTTGGCGAGCGTCTGGAGTACGACCGACCTTCTTGTATACATGCTGACTCGCTTCCAAACTCAGTCAAACAACAAATTTTATATGACTACCACAGAAATGCTGCTAAATCGATTTTCGTCGAATTCGTATGATCGTCATGAGTCAGAAGACCGTAAATAATTGTTACGTCGCATGAACCTAGCGCCCTTCTGCAATCTTTTGCATTTTGCCGCGTCCAGAAAATTAGAATTTTTTAATTCTTCCGAAAAATGTATAATACAGGGTGTCCTAATAAGGTGCATATGCTCTTTACGGGTCCGAACTTTCTGGCCGTTCCTTCCATGCGATACATTGAAAATAATGATTCGATCAAAATCAATTCTTGAACGAAGAAACGAAGGTGGGAATCAACGCATAATTTTGGTGTCCGCAAATTAGGCGCCTATCGTATTTGAGACGTTACAAATGGAACAATTGCATTCACGATCCGTGCGAGCTCTGTATGAAGATAATCCAGAAGGAAAATTATTTTGCAAATTACACTTGGGAAATTACGAACTACGTACGCAGTTTTTGAAAAAAAATTATTCAGATTTTAACGCAGGAATACCAAATGGTCTACCAGGGGCACTAAATTTACCAGGGGCTTCGATGTGGCGCGGCAAGCAGTGGATTAACTGGACCATTCTTTTTTGACTGTCCAGCGACTGGTGCCGGTTCTTACGGCGAGATTCTGTTTTAGCATGCACTCGGGGGGACTTTGAAGGATGGTGAATATGACGAAATTTATTTCCAACAAAACAAAGCGCCTGCACACTATCATTGTCTGCGTCGGGAAACCTACGTAGTAGAAGTAAAAGCCATAGTTGAGGTATCTGCTGAACATTGTAAATCGATTATTATCAATAGGCTATTGATGAGAACAATGATTTTGAAAGCCATGGCAAGATAGAAAAAATTAATTACGGTTTAAATATTAATTGAATAGAAAATCAAAATTGTATTTATTCAAATAGTATTGTGACAGTCCGTATATGTTTTAATCATTTCATATCTATTTTTTTGTCAAAATCACCTAGAACTGTTCACAGCATTGGATTATACCCTTGGGCGGAGGCATCCCTTTGTCACAATCATGTTTTCGTAGACAGTTCGTATTTTCCATCGCCACTGGCTGAGACACGACGCTGTCTCTGTACATCAACTGCAATGGCCATTTCGTTGATCTTTAATCGACATGCTCATGTAATGTTACTGGATAGTACGGCTGTCACACGGTTATAATGCTATACGACTATAACAAGCACATGACCGCTTAAGCGGTGCGCTTTGGCGGTAGGTCTCAATAATCGACAAGCTTGGGCACCATTCCAATGATGGACTCTGAGCCATGATACGCTGGTTTTCTATTGATTCCATTGCACAGAAGCGGTACAGCCGGTAGCATTAAGTGCTTTTGCTTGCTCCATGTAGGTTGCGTGAGCAGCGATCTCTCGTCTTTTGCCCATGTATGTTTGTGTAAATTATTCTAAGTAGTAGCTCCACAAGCGAGAAAGAGCCAAGGAACGAGTCGACTAGATCCAATGGCTGCCTACGGCCATATCGTTACTGGCGAACTCTTTTCCTGGCAGTGGCCTCGTGATTTGCCGGTCGCGTTCACTATTTCTGTCGCACCTATCCACTCTTCTCGGAAGATCAAAAGCTGTGCTACTATTTTACTGTGACTACCGTCTGTCCGGACTACCTCGCAGCCTCATGCTCTAAAGCCTCTTTTGGACACTACTGCAGAAGTTAAGAGGTACCCCGTAGTTATGCAGCCTTCGAATGTGTCTCTTCGACATTGTCGATATACTGCTTAGCGTAACTTCTTGTTGTGGAGATAGGACATTTGTAAGAACAATCTTCGTGCGTAGGTGTCTAACGTGACTTGTTCTGAGCTAGTTTACTGATGAAAGGTGCAAGTTATAGATGTCAGAGATCATGACCGGCATTACGTTTCAGTGTAACGGACCGTATGACGCATTACTACCGATCTTGTTCGTCCTATGAGTCGCATACACTCGTACAGGCCTTTCAATAATGAGCATTAGTGATGGCTATTAAATAAGCAGCAGAGCGTTTTGCTTTCACTAACAATTACTTCCTCTTTAATGCAAAGAACGAGCCAAAGATTTACGGTTAGAAAGAGAAGGTCTTTTAACATTTATTAAAATAACAAAGGATACGCAAACTATAGCGATAAATAATAAATTTAATTGTGCAACGTATTTTTAAAAGAGACTCCCTGATATCATTTTTACACTATTACAATAGTACGTTCGTATATATAATAAATGCAATGTCGGAGTTTCCGTTCATCGTCGACCAGACGCATGTTAGAATTATCGGTGTAAAGTAGACAGGAATTAGCCCCAGCTAGGCAATCAGGTTGAAACCTGAATTGTACCACGTATGGTATGTTAATGCTGACGTCTACGATGTTAGACGAGGACATTTCGAAGATATGCTAGGACGACAGCAAGTATTTGTTTTAGGTGCATAGTCGAAGTAAGGGACGCGAATGGCCGCCGGCTACAGGTTTATACATTTCGTTTAGCTCATTTGATTTTTTTTTGCAAACCTAAAAAGACTTAATTTCGTTCGTGGCTATATTTAATAGAATACGTAATATAGGTAATAGGCGCAGATTTCTTAGTGACACTTAATTTGCCGAATACGGTGTTGTCAGGTTCTAAAGTCATAGATATAATACCCTGCAGATACAAAATATTTTTGTACACCGTTCTGAATAGCAAACAACTTTGTCTGAATTTGCATAATAGGTGTACGGTGACGAAAAGTCGACTTGTTTCTACGACAAGCGACAGGTTCACAGCTGCCACTTCGGATAGAATAAAACTACTCACTTATAGAGCTGCTCAAATACACCTGTGACAATATTTAACAGGTACAGTAAAAAAAAATTATCGGTTACTTATCGATAAACACTAGAGAATAGCACTTTCAACATACCTCATTGTACTAATACATTATATTATGCGTATAACATACTACTATAAAGAGAGGGAATTCGTCATAAGGTGCTTCTGCTGCAAGTTACACAGTTAAGTTCGACCGTTACTGCAGTGAGTCGCGTTTTTTCTGATACTGTTTTTCAAACTGTCCAGAGACTTTCACCCCACCGTGTACATATATACCGCTCCTAGCTTGTTTAACTATCCCTTTTTGACTTAGGGTCTTCCTACACACCGCATTGACATCTCCTCTCCCTTAGATATAAAGTACTATTTCAACTCAACAGCAACATTAGGTCAAAATAAGGTAATAAAATAGAATATTAATCTATTACCTACCAGAACATACTCATCGGCACTTTTGCTGAGATAGGCCATTGTTTTAAAGATAGGGGTCTTAGGTTCTGGAACCTCTGTCCTTAGAAGTACAAACCGAGTTGAACCCATCTTTGTGATTCCCGAACGAGTAAGACATGGGGAAAAACAATTTTTCTTACAAGCTACTTTCCAACTACGGTATGCCATTTATCGAAACCCAGTTGAAGCCTTATCATTTGGGCACGCCTCTCTTTACCGTAGGTCCGTGTCCTGCCAAAGAGATTAAGGCGTATCGTAACCGAAAGCTGGAAAAGACCGAAGTGACGACGACGAGCCATATTTTCAATTGCCTACAAAAACGAAACTGCAGATTAGGTTCGTTAGCGGTATGGCGAAATACTGTTTTGACCGCAGTCCGATCAGCAGAGTGGAGCAATTAAAACGGTGGCAATGGGACTTGCGTTTCCCGTTACAAACTTTGTAATGGACTTCCGCTTAGAGTATTACGGCCTAGAGAACTTCATTTCAAGAAATTGCAAGGCTAAGTATAGTAGCGTATAGCGCGATAATACAATTTTTAGAACCTAAGAGTGCGATATACATATTCCACACAACCCTTCGCGACTATGTGAAGCAGTGACCCAGCTTCCAATTGGCTCTACTGTTTTATACCTTGAAATCAAAGGCTCCAATTGCCAATGAACTGCGGATATTTGCTTTAATCTATTGGAGACATGTTTACACCAAAAATTTCCAATTCCAAGCAAAGAGTTTATATAATAATTATTCTGATTACTTTGCCCTATATTCAAGCTGTATGAGGGTGCCAAGAAGAAAGAACTATTTTTTGTAATACACATGGTATTATAGAACAAACAATCTATTTCGTTCAATTTTGATAATGTTGCAGTTTATTTAAAAATTCGTCACAAGCAAGCGTGTAAGTATAAGTATGAAATTTTGACACGTTATCAAATGGTTGGTGATACAGCGCACGAAAGGTTTTTTTGTGAAAACAGATAATTAAATCAACATTTTTTTAGTTAAGTATGAAAGAAGTATTGTTGTGGAATCTAGTGGTCCTCTCTATTGCATCGAGTACTGTTATTCTTAGACTTAAGAAAAGAACTCGGAGTCTACTTCATTAGACGATCACAAACGCCTAACGAAAAAAGAATCTGAAAAGGCTCGTTTGACGTAGAGGTACTTCGAAAGATTAAAACATATGTATGAGTTTTGCGTAGTTAAATTTTATTTTTGCAACATAATCGCAATAATCACAGACAGGCGCCCTGTCTCGGCTTAATAGCAAACTGAACATCGACGACCACTCCTGGCCTTTTACCGGTCTCACAAACGGCAACAAAAACGCTGCTTTCTAGCAGTTTGTAACCTTACTTATACTGGCCTGATGCGGGTAGGGTAAACATTCATGCTCTCTCGTTTTTTGATTGACAACTGAGCATTTCTGAGAGATAATTTGCAAATACGCAAAAGGGTATTTTTCAGACATTTTTAAATCCGTCTGACTTCTGACTCGATTTGAACTGCAGCTTTCCCACGTGTTTTCGTATCTATACTGAGCCAACATCCACATCCTGGATAGTAAATTCTCCCTTCCTAAATTGGGCCTTCAGGAAGCAACCAGGAGTTTATTTGCTAGGAGCAAGTCCTAAGTACATGACCATTAGTAATTAGCGTTAGGTTTATTTACACCAAATTCAATGAGGCTTTTAAGGTTATTCTTTAAAGCATGCGATTCGTTGCCGTGAACCGTTTTAGGATCAGTGTTTTGCAAAATTCTGTCCTCGCTGACTGCTCATCCTTTCCCAGTCGCTTTATCTTGTTCACTATGTAGATGTACAGTCCTGTGCTCTAGGGATATGCGTTACTGCGATATGATTTCGCGCATTTAAGACCGCGCTTTTCCCCTAAGGTAAGAAGTATTCGTCATACATCTCTAGTATTATTGGAGTTCTTCTAGTTCTTTGGTCAGGATTCGACCTGGCTTTAACATCGTTCGTTCATTTTAAGCCATATAATTGCCGTTCGTCAAGCGGGATATTTCAGACGAAGTGCAGCGATACGAGTTGTAACGATACAAAGAAATCTAGATTTTACGAGGCGTTAGGAGTTGCATAGAGTCAGTGAAAATCGATGCCGCCCTAGCATATCGTATGGCTTATAACGATTTTGAATTGCCCTAAGCATCTGAGGAGACATCCGCGCGTTCTGAACGCTTTAATGTCTCTTGAAGGGTTTACAGTATAGTCCACACGTCAGATCTCTCGGCATTATTTTCCGTCGTACTTCTTCAGCCTTTCAGTTCTGAGTTTTTCAGGCAAAAATTGCACCGTTGAGCAACAACGAGTGTTCATCACAACGAAACGGCCGTGTTAATGGTCACTCGAAGTATCTAAATCTATTCTCTTGCGGATGTCAACGGAGAAAGCCGCACGAATGTGTCTGTGGTATGATAGGGAACGTGATAATAGTTAAAGCCTATACGACCTTTTGGTTGCCTAGCCCTTGAGCGCTACAAACAGTGAAGTCGCTTGACGGAACCGTATAGCACATAAATTCAATACAGTAATTGACAAATATGCATGCTTATATAAAATCAACGAGTAGAAATCGAAAGTCGTTCTGTCTAAACGAACGGCATGATCATACGAGCTCCCCAATCGTAGGTCACTGATTGACGAATCACTGCTCCTAGCTTTTGGGAAGGAGCTACGTTTAGTAATGTAATGAGCGTAACTATACAAGTCTACGTTACTAACGTTTAGCATCGTAATTGTTACTAGGACCACTTTTGTTCCACACGCTGCCCTTGACCTGTAGAGGCAAGCTTGATAAACAGTGTACAATGTAATTCGCTGATTTAAGGCATTGTTTTTCCTAGCCTTCAATCCTGTGACACTTATTTGGTGCGTAATTTTCAATTTAACAATCATACGGCAGAATGATCAAGTGGTTTCCATCGCCTTCGAAATCCATCCGCCTATAAGCATCTTGCTCTCACGGGATTCGATTATCATCTATGTAAAACAATACAGTAGAAACAGCTAAATAGCATTTCTGTTAGATATCATCTCACACGTTCAGAACGTCAATACAAATATGTCTGAAATCAATAAAAAAAACTAGATTAGGTAGTTAAGATTCAGCTGGCGGCTGGACCCGATCCCTCTTTTTGCTAAAGCCATCGTGATAGAAGGTCTTCAGAAGATCAGGCCGGTTGTTTCAGAACGTTTACTGGAATGATGCTATGTTTTGCAATACTGACTAAAAAGCAATAGTTCGATCGAAGAGTGGTCGATGGAAACAGGAATATCAATCTCAATCAATAGGATCGATAGTAGATTAGAATCTACGATTTATACATCGAGTGGGTTTTAGCATAGAAGTATCATCTGAATTGAATAGTGAATACTTAACATTTATCTCTGGTACACAAACATACTTTTTATTTGAAAGAATTTACCGTTAAGTTATTTTCAGATGGCTAGAAACGATATAGCATAGCTCGGCCCCGTGTTAGCCATTTGCTTTGCAAATAACAGTGGCTATATCCCACATAGACAAGCCGAGAGGCTTGCTTAATACCTCAGCTGACTCTTATCTAACCTATAAAATAACAATGAGATTAAAAGTTTTCTATTCGAATTATGAAGGACATAAATGCATATTCAGGCTATGTTCAACTAGGGAAAAGGGTTTATGTTAGACAATTTTGCCTCCAGTTATCCTGGGACCCCTGTTTTCCTGTCTAGTATTCATTGTATTTATTGTATTGGCATTTTCTTATGAGGCGACTAAGAAGGCTAGCAGGGACTATAATCACTGCTCTGAGGTAAAAGTAGATATTAGGCATAACACAATATATATAATGATAAAAATGATCGGTTCGACGCGAGACTCTAGTTTCAATTATTAGACACAGGGGTCCTGAAATTTTGCAATATGTCTTGCTTTTGTAGGATTACTTTACGTTCATTTTGCAACGTCTTAATTTGAACTTTATATGGGGTGGCCGTCAGCCGGTAAACCTCGTTTACGGAAAACCTTGTTTGCCTTACGGAATAAGTGCGACATTATCGAAATGTCAACTTCATACAAACAAAAGCTCAACAGCACAGTCAATGGTCGTGGCTTTTGCTTCGCCTTAAAGCAGAACGCAGTTACCGTTGCGGTTGCGTCAGGGATTGTTGATTACGCAATTAAAAAAAATCTCGAACTGACCTTAAGTAACAATCATAATGAGTACGCTTAAATTTATTTTTAGCAGCTCCAATCTAAGCAAAGGTCGTAGGTGGGCCAGTCATATTCATGAGTTAACCTAATTTCCCTGTTCGAATAGTAGCGCTATAATATATAACAATAATCGGATTGCTTCGTCATTTTCACTTGGCAAAAACTGAGCAGTACCTCGTCCTGTCGATTCCTCGATTAGTAGGAGGAAACTAGATACGGGAAGCCGTATCTGATACGGGCCTAGATAATGCAATCATGTTATGCTCCCATAGATTAACGTGATGCCTTCGTTAGTGGAGATTAGTTGCAGACGATAAATGATATGGGTATGCGGCGTGTAAGTTAGAGGCGCATCATGGTCGTGCCAGTTTGAAACTTGGTTCTGGCTAACTAGCCGAACTTTGCCGCCACGGCTTTTTCTTCCGCGAACAAATAGAACGGGTCTAAAATTAATCAGCAACTAAAGATGTTTGGTAAGGAGTGGGAACTAGCCGCAGGGGTTGAGATGAAGTTCTGTAGGTCAGCTCGGCTGGAATCGGCTCAAAAGCATAGATATCGCCACGATCAACATTGCTTCTCGGCTGCCAGCATCAATCACTCCGATACATGAGCGGCATTACATTAACCGCGATGCTGTGAGTCGTAGAGAAGCATGTTTAATGAATCGGAAAATCTGAGTAGACAACCGATCTAAAACGTAGCATCATTTTTCGACGTCACAATTGTTCCGAATTCGGTGGGCTATTTAGTCAGCGGTACATGTTCCTAACTACAAGTCCCCATTAATAGTTCGTGCTTCTATGTTGCTAAAGGAACTTCTTGTGTAGTTACGTAGGGCTTGACGATAGCAAAGCTTGAATTGAACCACCACAGGGAATCACTTAAAAACAATAGAGTTTTCCCTAAGACATTGATTCCTCACTCAGTTCGCATGTCTATATGCACTAATAGTAGAAGTACTATGACCAGTAACAGGGGAATCCTATTCCTGAATAAGTATTCCCGTATCTAAATTCATTTCGCGCCATTTCAATGGGCATGGACAATGCTACTGGTATGAGGATATCACGTAGAAACGCGTAAGGGAATGAGGATTGATATCCAACAAAGTGACATGGGTTACCTGTTCGATTCAAAGCACTTAGTTCACGAGTTGGCAGCGATCATCTGGGAGATTCGCCGAACAAGGTCGTCGAGACTGGCAAAATAAAGGTAGGTAATACCCTACAATTTTGTAACTAAAGTAACTTATGTCCTGCGTTTGCCTTGCCCAGACTGAATGTCCTGCACGTACAGCAGCAAGGCAGGTACTATGAGGGATAAGAATTGAATCTTACTACAGATGTCATTGCTGTAGATAAATTACTTTGTAAGGAGAAATGCCCGTATCACTAATAATATGAGATTTTTTATTTCGCTAAAAATATCTATTATATTTCAGATGTGGAAAGAACAATTACCTGCACCAGTTACGTGAGGCTCCTGGAAGTCGATTCTACTTTTATTATGTTCAGTTAGCGTCCTTTAACCGGCTCAATGGGGCATGTTGTGCCTTAGCTACCGAAATTTCAAAAAAAGATATCGTTTTTATTGTGAAATACAACATTTACCTGAAACTGTTACATTAAAATGTGAGCAATAACTGGAAGAATACATTTCTAGAATTTATTTAGCATAATGCTGGTAATCTTTTGCAAGTTGTTTTTCAAAAAAGGTACATAGAACTTCATCATCTATTGTCGGGTTTTCGAGTTAAAACCGTTGTGCTGCCCAGATATTGTTTAATAAATTAAGAATTAACTAGTATAGTGCTAACGGCGATTTGAAATCTGGGCCAATAGTTTATATTACCCCTATTATAGACGAAGCTTTATTCCCCTTATAGATTTTCAAAAGCGTATACGATATGATGTGGCGCAAGGCATTTTACATCGATAGGTTTCTGCTGGACTGCTACATTACTAGATGCCTAAACAAGGTACGTAAAGATCAAGCACCACAATAAATCCGAAACGAGTCCTTTAACCATGTTGATCATTTCGATGCATTGTTGGGCACGGGTTAGCTAATTTAGTGAAATATAAGTTTAGCGGACATTACATAACATTTACAGAGAAGTAACCTGCTTTAACTTCCTCGGTCTTGCGTTTTCTCGCTTCTGAACATACGAAATTAATTCATACATAAAAAAAAATTGCGCAGCCTTTGTACACATTTACTTTTTATTATTTACACACTCAAATTTATATAGATATGACTCCAGGTCAAATTCTTGGACAAATATGCCTAGATATTCGAAATAGATCCGACATTGCAAAGGGACTTGATTATTTACAATACGTCTGCAAAAAAAGGATTAAAAACAATACAACACCAGGAGATGACGCTTAAAGAAAAGCTACGTAGCGCCGACAGACAACTGGCTGGAGATTATTTATTTGGAGCGCAAATGGCCTATTAATAGCAGGAAGGTGTTAAGTATCTTCTCTGTAATGGCTGGATGCATCCTCGTTGCGGCTTACTACGATCAACGGGTTTAAGTGATCATTCTTAGGTAAATTCTATTAAACGTCTCCAATGGGAATGAGGAAACAGCTGAAGTAAGAAATCTTATTATAGAAAAAAATTTTTAGCAGATCTTAGCGAAGCGGCTCAGGAGAGCTAATGAGAAATTAAACAGGGTGAAGTCACAAGTTGAATTAACTCTTGGCCGTTTAAAAAGATGCCACTTAAAAACTTGCATTATACAGACAATTGAGAGTACCGAGACCGGAGCAGAAACACCATTTCGATCGAACGTCAGATGAAAGCGCTTATAAAACGGATACAGAAATGTAACAATGTTAATAGTTCAATTAAAACGCCTTAATTGAAACTGCCGATTATCAAAACTCGGGTGAAGACTAGGAGATCGTATGTAACAAAGGTATGCCCAGGTGCAGCTATCGGATGACTATATAATAATTAGAGAACTTCAATTTTAGTGAAAAAATTAAAAATTCATACGAATGAGGTTAGCGGTCTTAGGCATTGACTACCACATCTGTAAAAAAAAGACACTGAAATATTTCGATACCTCGATCGACTTCGTAGGCACTGCAAACTAAATCCACATGATGACCACCAGCCCAATACTGCTAAAATAATAATATAATAATGTATAATATAATACATAATAATAAAAATAATAATAAGCTTCGCTGTATTTGATCGAATGTACGCTCTACTGTAGGAGACTCGGTACTTTTTACCTATATTTAAAACAGCAGAAAGTAAACATAGCCTTTACCACAGACCCGTGGCTTGCAGAGAAAAATGCCAGCTCCGCTGAATTAAGCCACGGAGATAACTTTGAAACACTCAAAAAAGATACGTCCTTTCAAAGTGGAGGCCAACATATTCTAGTAAGAAAAGACCTTTCATATACCGAGGTCTAGGCTGCCGATTCCTTAGATGAGATCATTGCCTGCGACATTACGCCTTCCGCTAGAATGGCAACGTTGATATCGGTTTACTTCTCGCTGGCCGGACTAGCCCAGGAACTGTAAAATCACACCTTCACAATGGTGAAGAAGTTCACCAAAAAGCAACAAAGACTTGTAAATTCGTTGCACACCGACATACTATCGGGCTATCTCGATCGATCGCAAATAGGTCGAGAAACTTCCCAAGATCTACAACAGCTAAAGAAACGTTTAACGACCGACTGAGGACGACTAATATTTTTCCCAGATTCTGTGCTGCGCAGGGCCTTGCATAGCTTGTAACAGAACGAACCCGCCATAATAACCTGAAAGAGCGATCTCGCGCACGACGACTCAGTTCCGAAAATAAAGGTGCAATCCGGTCCCATAAGATCAAATTATTGGAAGCTTTGAATTCACTGCCGGAAATGCTTATTTGGTCAAAACCACACATTACGAAAAGGTCAATTTTACTACGATTAAATCAATCCTAGACCAGTTCTCATTCATCGAGAACTGCGCGAGTACAAACGGGTAGCATCTAATAAGGAAACTCATGTCTGCAACAAAATTGACATGCTCTTTATATCTCGGCAAATCACAAGGCTACATCAAGCCCTTACAAGAACGGAAAACAAGGATACTATCCTCTTTACCCAGAACGAAATTAATTTTTTCAGTACAGGCAACGTATTACGAAGGAACACACTCGACTTTAAAATAATGTCGACAACTACGTTTACAGGCAAATTGTAGTAAATGATTTTTACGTTAAGCTGATGCAACATACACCACCGACAATCAAGGAAACGTTGAGACCCGAATAACTACTTTCAAAAAACATCCAACGATCAACGAAACTTGAAAACGAAACGAAGGACGTCCATTTGCGACCCCTGGCAAATGCTGCGGCCGATGCCGCTCACTACGAAGCTGGCAATGTCCGGAGAAGCCGCAGTTAAAAACGAATGAAATGCGGGACGAATTGCCGTCTACCAAAATGAAGTTCAGTTTGTCAGTGTGCACCGCACGTTTTTCGAAAATCGTTCGACGAAACAAATGAAAAAACAGCAATCTTTGAAACAAGTATTATATACCCTGTCCACAGAAATGATCAAAGACGGACTTCTCCAATAAAATGCTAAAATCATACATTTTCGCAGCGTGCAAAATGGCAATGCATAGGAACAGATATTGGATGCAGAGTTTGCTATAGACCAG
The DNA here is from genome assembly GCF_002532875.2 of Varroa jacobsoni. Lineage (NCBI taxonomy): Eukaryota > Metazoa > Arthropoda > Arachnida > Mesostigmata > Varroidae > Varroa > Varroa jacobsoni. The sequence goes on from NW_019213900.1 coordinate 213,068, forward strand.
AAGACCGTACAATGTCCTATCTATTGAATATTAAATTCGACCGAGCAATTAAGTGCAGTAAAGCCCAGTGCTCCGAAGTTACGTACTTTGAATTCAAATATACTTTTCAATGCACCACACACCCAAACCTGATATATTGAGCCGGTCTTTTGGTAACTTGGCTCGAAATTTTTTCAGCACAAAAAGTTTTTAAAAATCACGAATGATGAATATTCTAAGAGTGTTAGTGGAACGCCTCTGAGTCGTCAACGTACTTTTACGTATATACATTCTCATGTACACACTGGCATCGTCATCGACGGTAAAAATATACACACTTGTAAACAATCCATAAAAGAAATCTATCATGCAACAAGGTTTAGCCAGACATCAATAGGCGAATCGAAAGACTTGCCCTTCAACGACCTCGTGAAAAAATCGGCACCACTATATATATATATAGCATAGATGGGATAAATTTTAAATTTCAAAATGTGATTAAAGAGTTATATATCATTACGTCTACTTCGCCATATAGAAAACGTGAATGAAACAAACAACGGACGTTGTGCGTCATAGCACACAACGTTTCAACTAAATTCTAGAATCCTCTTCCTAATTTGTACGCTAAACTATTCCGTATACATATATATACGGAATACTGATGATTTTCACAGCGCTAGTATCACAGGCTAGTGTCACAGGCGCACGTCTAACCATAATTAGGGAGCCCTTAAAAAAAAAAATGCTGTGAATAAATATGAAGGAAGTGTACTACAAAATAGAAGTGTATCAATATAATATAGATCTAGCTGGGATTACAGTTATTGTAGATCGCTTATAGATGATTGACAAAATTATGAGAAACGGAGAAAACACAAGCGCATAGTCGAGAGTTTAGAATTATCAACGCCGGAACCGATGTTAAATAACCTGCGTTAGCAAAATTCGTGACGTAGATTGTCTTTCTTAATGGAGACAACCGTGTATACTAGGTTTTTCTAGCCTTCTAGTAGTTACTACAAACTAAAAACTGTTACTAAAAACTGGAAATGTATACATACAAACATTAACAATCTTCGTAATTATCAGCATCACTTACATAGACAACACTTGAATTTGGTTTACAATTAATGACAAAATAATGAATAAATAAAAGCACCTTTGCGTGCTTAGTAAATTGCGTGTATCTGCGTGCTCGATCACATATATTTATTTGAAATTGGTGCGTAAACATAAATCCGGATCAAATTAACCTTAAACGCAAATAAACGCACGTATACTTCCGTTCAAAAGAAAACGACGACCATCTTAAGCTCTACATAAAAAAATTTATGAATGTATGCCTAATACTTCAGAACTCCTTCTGTAAGTCATTTATGTGTATTATAAGTGTAAGTAAGCTCTTTTTTAGCGATTTTTTTAGTCGTTTTGGCCTTTCCGATTTTAGTGAAAAGAAATATGACGGCCAGTACCGAAATGGTCACCTGTTTGTTGATTCAAATCTCGCTTCTGTCCATTACATATATCGATTTATTTTTGTTGCTATATTTTTGGCCCTATTTTTTTTATTTTAAAGCATGATAGTTTACTACATCCATTTCAACTCTCTTAATTTTGAAGGTGTTCGCCCTACTGAGTGGACAGTGAATAGCAAAGAAAGATCTGTATTCCCTCATCGTATCGGCTTTGTTATATGGGAAGTCATGCAAGAACTCGGCTTTAAGGACGTGTTAGGGTAAAAGGCTCTACCAAGTAACCTTAAAGGATCAAGAAAAATGATCCATTGCTTCGCTGGTTCCTTTATTTAATATTGCTTATTATTTGGATTTTTAATGGGATGGAAATGTATTTGGATACAGGTTCAAGCTTAGACCACCTCCGTTTCTCTCAGATTAACGGATGAACACCCTTATTCACTTGACGCGCATTAAACTCAAATTCTTTTGCGGCCGTTTAGAAACAGTACCGCAGATCTACTTAATAAGCTATAAATGTGTAAGAAACTTTTTTATTTTTCAAAATTAACACAAGTGGTACAAGAGAAAATCCGAAATCAGGTTTGTATTTTCAAGGTGAAATAAGTACAGGCAAATAACAAGTGTCTGACTTAGCCAAGAAATGATTGACAAGCGAAATGTGTATTATGCACTTTTGCTACGAAACATTTATTTTCAAGTTGCTACGAACTTCGACAAAATGTATAGCTTATATTAAAAAAAACTATTGTCTTAGTTCCTAGTATCAAACAAATTTGGGAGAATCGGTATTGGGAGTCCTTAATTCGAAAATCGGTAGGAAGACATTTACTATGCGCATGGAATATTAATATAGCCTAAAAGATTGATACAGCAGACGGAAACTTTGAGACGGTGCTGAGAGCAGTCCCCCTATCGTCCATGCATGCGTAAAAATGATTCTCCTTCAACCAAACAAAAAAGACCGGCGCCTCACACTGAATGACCGAAAACCTAACTATTACTTTGTCATCAAGGCCGGCATCGCCACGGGCAAGTACTGATTATCTTATGCTTTCGACGACACCAGCTCAAAATGTTACAATTTGCCTTGTCAATTTTTTCATGTATTTATGTCATTAATAATGTTTTTTCTGTTTAGTCAAGTCACGGGGCTTGAAAAAACACGACCGAGGACTGTTTTAGTTACATGCTATGTAGCTGGCTCGTTCAACATGGCCAAAAAATGGAAGAAGACAACATTAAGGCCATAAACAAACGACCTGATTACAATAGTATTGTACAATAGTGCAGGGTCTTCACAAAGCTCCCATAAATGGAAGCAAGGCGAACCTGACTAGGGTCATCAAAAGGGTGGCGCGTGAAACACCTCACTACGAAGCAAACAATCCTACGGGCAAAGGAACAAAATTTAAAGACTCTAACGGCGCTCCTTAAATGAAGACTAAATAAAGCGGCAAAAGTACTCAGAAGAATTCATTACTTAATAATAACCATCACCAGCAACAAGAGCAATAACAAAACGGATGATAATTTCCACCGTCCTGTACAGATTAATAACATTGCTGACATGTAGTAGGTTCCTTCCTCGGTACTGCCTGTATAGATGACAGGTTAGCGCAAGCTCTGAGAGATACGGGACGATTACGATGGAAAGTTAGCCAAGAGACTCAAGCAGCTACATGCCCTGGAGTAGGGTGCAGTCTACTCGACATGTCTCGAGTAAAAGGGATAAAGCGATGCAGTAAAATAGACTTGAAAACGTTAGAATATCCTGTCGCACTGGGATTTCTGGACAGTGAATTGCAATGAAATGGGAAGAAATGGTAAGCCCAAAGCAAATATAAACCCTGCTTAGCAGAATGAGAACAATATCTGACGAAGGGTAGCCAAAAGTCATACTGAAATGGCAAAAGCTCCGAGGAGTAGCCCGACGTAATACAAAATAATACAAATATGCATAAAATATGAATAAAAAATACAAATATGCATTCGGTTGTCGGCAAATGAAAAGCCACGTCAAAACCAATATCATGTAGCCATAGGGCAGTAAGTGTCCAAAGTGGTCAGAGATCGTCGACTAAGCAACAAAGAAAGGTCGCAATATACATGAGGTGCGCATATATATAGATTAACAATAAAAGAAAACCCACTACTGACGCTGGCACGTACAGGAATATAGCACGTCAAACGATTCTATAGATACTTTTTCAAACCTGACATGCGGGTATGTCATGCCAACAACGGTATCGGACAAAACTAAAAACGTGTAGAACGTGTGTCAATATGAATATGACACGAGTCATCTAGACAAGCGCGCACTCTTACGGCGACTAGGTCTTTTAGAGACGATAAGAAACCTCATCTATTTGAGAGACAAACATGATACTATGGATTTGTGAGTTTAATTCTTGAAATATACACTATGCTAACCTTTTTTTTTAAGTCAAAAGGCATACAGCACGACCGCCGTGAAGGAAAGCACTGTAATGACGGATCGTTTTTATGCCAAAAAGTCCATTATCAAACCATTTTTATAAGGCTAAACTAAACATTTAAGGTAATCTGACCGCAGTATAAATATATACAGCTAAAACCATATTCAACATATCCAATATCGGGGTCAGCTATTTGAAACCATATGTCATCCATCTAGTAAATTCCAGTTCTATCATCTTTACCGCCGTTGTAAGTACACATTTAACATGAACGTCATTAAATGTTGAAGTAACCTGATGAACACATAGAAAGCACCGTAGTATGCCCGAACAGTATCTTAGGACATAAAGTCTAGATTTGCTTTAGATGAACGCAATCATCGGTGAGGTTAAGGTAGAGTCGTGGGTTATTCGGCTTATTGGAAAACATAAGGAGCTACGAAAGACCGCTATATCTGGACATCAAAAGAAACTCGCGTACCTACAAAGAAACACGAAGGCAGAGAGTACACAAAAAATACAAGCATTAAAGTGGGTCATCACAGCTGCGCAAAAAGGGTTTCAGTATCGATTTGAAGTTTGCTGCCACTGGAATCCGATTTCCTTTTGTGAAAACGCTACATAAGGACTACAAAAAAATTCAAAAGCCATCATAGACTGCTTACAAGAAATACGAAGTGGAGCACAATATTGGCAGTAATGGGAGGAATTTTGAAGATGGCAAAAATCTTCGATTTTCTATTGCCAGATTCTTATTTTGTAATAAGAAATAAGATAAATTAACAGGAGTTTTTAGACAAATATTCTGTTTTTAAAAGAAAAACCAAGAGACTTGAGCGAGGGTAGTGCGCGTACATAGGCATATATGAGACTGTTCAAACCAATTGCAAAACAAATGGAAGTCAAGTAAAGGCTTATTTTTTTATACTCAATACGGCCTATCTAATAGGATTAATACTAAACGCTGAACACGATGAGAATATGACGATTAGCTAATGTAAAGTCGTTGGCTACATATTCTTCTCAATATTGTAGTGTTGTGAGCAAAAATTATTGGCAGAAACGTAAAGGTTTTTCCTGCCCGAAATAACAGACGACTTTCACGGAGAGGAAATAAAATATAGCCAAGAACCTTTCTGATAAGCTGCACAGCCACAAACAAAAGGCCTGATAAATATCGTGATTAATAAACCAGCTAGAATCGAAAACCTGAACTGGAATACCAGTTTTACTGAACCAGCACGATTTAGGCAGCCGAAAATTTCAGTCTGATTAAGCAATATCCCGCGCGCTGTGTTCTTACCGATCATTCTTGTTCTCATATTATAGGTTTAGCACTATTTAAAGGGCAAATCTAACGATGAACCTTTTGCGAAACCTAAAATTATCGAAACAAAGAGACCGTTTGATCAATGTAGGGTGGAACTCGGTGGGTTTACAAATATTCTGACAGAAGAGGGTGACGTCTATAGATCGGTAAAAGCTAAAGTCATTTTTTGACAATACAGACTACGTTTTGATGCAATTTTTTGATCTTCGAGCAATGCAACATTTACCTATCCTTTACCTATCAAATTCCATAGGCATATTGGCGCACCGTGTCATCTGAATAAAGAAAATTATATTGGCAGATAATAATTTTCATTTTCGACCCAAGTTATGGGCGACACAGTACAGTACTCTATGTGCTGAGATTGTCAATAGTGAAGTAAACATAAGACACTTGCTGCACACCCAACTATTGCCTAGCCAACTTAATTTAGCGGAATTTGCTAATTAAGTCGAAAACAAACATCTATTGCTTACTAGTTTCCACTTTACATAAGAACTTCCATTAACTTCCTCGCTAAGTGACTAAAGTAACTGTGATGAAAACCAGTGGCTTATTCCTGCAACACGGTTCTCCTGCTGCTTTTTACGAACTGTTTTAAAATAGAACACAATACTATACAGATTTAATTTCAAAATTCAAGCAACTCTAGAATATGCTATCCGGTTTTCATGGCGATAGGAAACAGTCACAAATATAGTTTTTGTTTATTTCAACAGTAAACCCTTGACTCATAATGTAAGATATATATATAGAAAAACAACGAATTACTGTATAAAAATAAATAAGTAACACACGTTAACTATTTCTCTAATATAGTCTTTAACGCAGGTAGGATCTAAGCCCCATTATTCAGATAAACTGTTGAGCGACATATAAGGATTTAGACAGCTCTGGCCCTATACACAATGGCGATATGTATCCACTCAAGATTTTGTGGAACGACAGGTGCGTATTATTATTATTGTGCATGAGCCGAAGGATACGAGGAAGAATAATATTCTTCGTCATATTCTTCGGCTGGAACATATTGCTATAGAACTATAAAACCAGATCGTGGCTTAAAATTAAGTTAAAAGCAAATATGTTAAGCTGAATATGCAATCGAAATGACTCTAACGATTTTCATTCTTCTGAGTTGGTGCAGCATTCATCACTATAACTTCTTTTTGTTGAGATACTGTTGTCAGAAAGATCCCTTATAAACGTTTCTGAGCGTACGTGTAAATTCAAGCACGCCATTCATTCAAAATGGGCTTATCGTAGCCGTATCATTACAATTTAAACAATAACCCGGTTCTGGCTGTTCTCAAGTAGAAAATGGGAAGCTATTTCGAAATTAGCCGCGCAAATTTTCGGAGAAGGACGTACCCTCGCGTCCCGTTGTGTTGCCCATCCACAAACAGCTGATCCGCTCCTGGTAGATGAAGAGCCACAGCTACCGAGGAAACGCCTTTAAGTTTCGCTCGTTGCTTTTACATGACTTTGTGATCGCTTATTATTTCGTGCGTTAATCGAATAGTAATGGTAAAGCGAAGAAGTCTGCAGTTGCACACGACACTGCCTGCGGAAATGAGAAACGTTTATTAGATGTACATGTGGATTGCGGGTCGAATACATACCGTGTACGTCACCAGTTGTTACAATTTTCCTTTATTCAAAATGTATTAGTAGGTCATGAACGATATTTTGAATATATAAAATTGAACATAACTAGTTATTGGGTCTGACCAATGCAAGAAGTAAGCCCTCATGCTTCAGATCTGTGGCCAAGAAATTGTATTTATATCACACGACCTCTAGGCAAATGAAAACTATATGCCGTATTTAACGCAGCTTACAGTTACACCTTGTAAACAGTTACGCCTTCGAATACAGCGCACTTACGACCTGAAGCAGTGTTGTTACACCTTGCGCACCGCTTAGGTGTATTAAACTACACTAATACTTTCCTCTTTCAATCGATTTAATTACATTGATTAACCTAGGATTTATTTTATTTTGGAAAATTGCAGACCAGATAATACTAGTGTAAGGTGATGCCACAGTCATCGGTGTTATAAAAGCACTTAACGGTATGTGCCATGTTCATGAAATTCAAATCCTATGTTTCAGCTGTTTCTGTCTAAATTTTCTACGAAGTCAGCATTTTAGACCTTTCACATAAAAAACCCTTCCACTTTCGCTTATTGTACTTCGTGGCTCTGTCAATGCCAAGAACAAAACAACTGAACCTCAAGTCGTTAAATTCAGCTAATTAGAAATTCGGTTTTAAAATATCATTTTTTCACTCACAAGGATTTTTGCATTTACACGATCCTAACATTTGCCATCCTCAAGTAGGACTTAGACTAGTTTAGTCTATTTTTTTATATATACGTTAAGCATAGTAATTCCATTAAAGTGAACATGTCGAATTACCTATGAAGCACCTAGGGTAGCTCCATGCGCATATTTTTTTTACAGGTATTCATTCATCACACAAACATTCCATCAAAGCATGGCTGTGCATAATAGATTGATGCGCACGCTTGTTTACAGATGGTGCTTCAATCTTTTTGCAGGACAACTTCAACTAAGGCCGAAGACTCTGCGAGAGATATCACAGGGTTTAGTTCGCGATTGTTGAGATAGCTGTGGCTGACTAAGAGATCACAAAATACCATGGAGAGACACATAGAGCCGTATATATCGTAGGCGCATATGGAAACTGTGTGACTGCCGGAGCAAGCGCTCACCTTATAGATCTCTGTGTTTGTGTCAAAAGGGTTCCGGTACCGAAAGGTTAGAACGCATTCCATTCCGGAAAATTTCAGCCAGAAAAAAACGACTTCATTTTACCTCAGCCACGAGGTTTCATATTATGAATATCGAATATTGAGTTGAACACTTGTACACGCTTGAACCTGTATTGCAGTCAGTGCGGGTAAATTAATAAGGGTGAGCTAACCCAGCGAACGTTGCAATGTTTTAGTACAATTAAGTGATCAAGAACAGGTTGATTGGTTTTCGTTTTCTCAATAGCAATAGTACAAAACGTTTGCGTCGTAGCATAAGATTCCCACGTTAATTATCATAACGTAATGTAACCTGTAGATATTTACACTGCATAGTTTGAAATGCCCTAAAACTGCGAAGTGTTTTAAAAACGTGGACAAAATATGTTTAAATCGACGAATGATCACGAGTAACTTGCCGGTACACACTCTCTATATTGGGTTCCAACATCAAGTCCTAACCATAAATCAGTTCCTTCAGCAGAGACCAATGCTTACTTAAATCGATCTACAAGCTTCATTTTGAACTATTTTATTATATATATAAATCACGATCTTGAGAATATTCGAGATTAGCGTAAAGCCTTATCAAACTTTAAAAAAAGTCTAGTCCTATGACCATGCGGTGAGATAATTTGAGCTTGATCTGGCCATTTTGCTTTCAGTAGGGATATCAGCTATATGTTAGAAACAATCAATCAAACCCAACTGCAGGCTGGGTTTGAACCTGCAGTTCAAACACTGCACAACAAACAGAATGCGCTAGCTATAGCAGGAATATTTGTTTACGCAAAGCTCATACTCTTTGCGATTATGTTAAGATTGGCCGAAAAATATTGATTTTATTATTTTTTACAGCAAATAAATGGATAAGATCTGGTGATTTGATGTCAATCTGGGACAATTATTTCTAAAGCGTTTGGATGCTTCGTGAAAAACGAAGTCGTGCACTGTCAATTGGACTGATGAAGGCAAAAAAATCGGGTCATTAAGAAGCTAAACTGATCTCTTAACGATACGTGTTTTGTTAACAAAAATATGGCAGTGCAAAGCATCTTTCATATTATGCCAATATTATTTAGGTAAACAGGTATTAACATACACCCTAAAAAGCTCGTGGACAGGTTTTTTATAAGCCACTATCGACCCCGATCGTTTTTTAAGAGTTTTTTTTTTTATCTCATAGACTCTATTGCTTTTCGAAAGTTATATAATATATAATAGTTCAGTAATATAAAACGCCAATTAGGTACAAAGCCTAGGTGAGATCGAAGTAAAATAAGATGATTTGGGATGTCATACACGTAACTTATTTTGAGAATTCCGTTCTGTTAGACGATATCGGAATCTCTTTATAGAGATTTTGTATTTATATGCATTTAAATGTGTTAGTGTACGCAGAAACTTAGATATTTCGGATAAAATATATTTCTGTATTTCTGTGTGCGTTAGCGAAATTGTGTTGAGTAGAGCAAAGTAAAACCGGTATCACTAAAACGCAACATCAACGTAACGTTTAAGACATTTATATACTGGAATTCTAAATTTAAGTGAAACGTTTCGGATCACTTAGAGCTCACTATGGAGTTGGCCTTTTCCATGTGACAAAGGTTCTTTTTTTTGTGTATTTTGGCTGTTTGATCGGGTAATTTTTGAGTTTTCGTTCGCTAGCCTACAGCCATGCATCTTATTATAAATAAACCATCAGTTCTTCCTGAGCTAACAAACTATGCTTAATGGGTGGTGGTTATAACGACTAGATATCACTTACACACTACACTCAGGATCGCTTTGCAGGACCTCATTTGGCTGTAACATTGAGAAAAGTGTAGACGGTCAAGTATCCCATAGTTCCAAGGTCGAAATGATATTACCGTCCTCTATGTATAGAATTACAAAAATGTGCACCTCTGACCTTCTTGTAGTCCTATTAGTTAATCATACCAGCTGCAAAAGTTCACGCTGTTAACAATTCGTTTTTATGGTGGACCGCCTGAGCTTGCTAGCGCAAAGACAAAGACAATCCATTTCAACAGAGGACTTGTATTATGTTGTATTTATATGTAATTAGCATCGGCGTTTACAAGCTAAACGTTCGAAGTAATATCTTAAAGAACTGCTTTCTTTGCGGATCGGAAAGACGAGTGACGGATAAACGCATGATTGCTTGGATCCGACAACTCTCTATTCCTGTGGATTTCTAAATAGCCATTTTTAGTTTGACCAGTGTGGCATACTGTCAAGTGGAACTGATAAAATGCTAAAAAGCTTTTGGCTGTAATAAACAGTGGAGCCCACAAGAAGCACTCTGGTACTGGTCGTATTGATGGTATCTTTAAGCGCGCACCTTTTTTTCACATCTTTAGGACACGCGACGATCGAAGGCAGCAGTAGAAGGAGCTGTACGTTCGTATTAGCAAAATCCAAAAATCGATCAATCAGTCAATGGAACAGTTTTAGTGAGATCGGCTTCCGATAGGTTTAGTTCCCATAAAAAAAAAAAAACATTTTTTCCATTCAGTTTTTGTCTGGCAATGGCAGTCATCTGCAACAAAATTTTGGTTAGACGCGTCATTGCATAATGCAGTGGACCTATGTGGGATGACCATTTAAAGTAGATTCTATAAAGAGTAGATTCTAAAAAAAATTATAGTGAGTTAATACTCATTATTATTCATGTGGCAAGCGGACGGAGTTGAACACATTTGATAACGAGTATAATTTCTTTCTAGGAAGCAATTATGGTAATTATCAATCTGTAAATAAATATCGTTATTTATTATTCTATGAACTAATGAACATGATTTACATTACAACATTTACTGTTCCATAAATTAAACACAATACATTTTGTTGAGAGGAACCAGGCGTGCTACTAACTTTACTTCATATATTAACGTGAAGAACAATAATAATCGTCGATATTATACGAATGTGCTATAATGAACAATCGACTGGTTGACTGATATTAGAAAAAAAAAAAGATATTAACTGCTTTATTAGGTAATCCATTAGCTGTACAGGGTATTTTCTTACTTCCTCGTTTTCTTGGCAATTGCATACTAAACACAGAAAAAATTAAAGACTATACAAATATATTTAGATAAAATTTAGAACGTAAATATTCTTTTTTATGCGTCTAATGTAGCTGAACCTAAATTTAAGTGCCTATAGTTCGTCTAAACTTAAAGATTCTGCTTTAGTTCCTCGTTCTGCAACAGTTTTCTATACATCACTAATTAATTTAGGTCACGTTCTCACGCAGCTTGTCCACTGAATTTGGAAACAAACTAGCTGGTCTAGCTTTGGAATCGCGCGTGGGTGGGCTACATTCTAGGTATTGTTTGCTTTAGCAGAAACGTGCTTAAACTTAAAGATATCTGAGGTAATAGAGGTCTAAAACCGCATATAAAGGTTAATTTTGTGTTACGTACCAGCATCTGAAACAATGTATAACGGCAGTAGAACCAGACGTGCAAGCTAAAGCAGTTGTTTAGGTTATATGATTTCTCTGTTTTATTTAGAGCGCATGGATATCACACGAACGAAGCGATGTGTGTGGCTTGCAGACAATACCATACTGTGGAAATACCCGTTAAAGGATATGTGTCACTAGTTAATTTGAGCTTTAAGCTATGTCAGAGCGCTTGCGTAATAGTGTAAGGGCCTTACTAAAATCTGGAACGTTGCCTTTTGTGTAGCTTGTTTTTCAATAGAGATGAATATTTAGAGAAAGGACACGTATTGCAAAGGAAAACGGGATAAAAAATATTTGAAAAAAAACCTTCTTTCACCGCTGTATAAATCTCTTAAGGAACTGCTGGAGTCTTAAGGGATGGTTATCTCCTTTTTAAAAATATGTTACGGCTATATATATATATATATATATATATATATATATATATATATACTCGAACAGAAAATGTATTAAAAGTTGCCGTTAGGACTGCTAAACGTTGGTTGGTCTTCGGTAGTTAGAACCGCGGAGTATAAAATCCTTGTGCTGATAGCATTTTTTTAATTAAAAGACACTTGAAGAATAAAAGTTTGTTTGATAATTTAACATGTTGTTTTGTATTACACTCTTGTTAAGAGATATCGGCGAGTTTATAAGTTTAGAATTGCTCGATAATTTTTCATTCATCTATCATCTTGCATATGATTAAATACCGATATGCGATATAGTGCCGTTATATTACTACATTTTACTTTTAAACTGCAGTTTTATCAAAGTTGCACTCAAGCCTCGCTTCCACACTATTTGTAGTTCAGCATAAAATATGAGTCTGCAACTGGACTTTCAAATAATAAAGCTAAAGTTATATCATTCAAAGTTAGTCAAAGCTAAAGGTAATCATTCAAAGGTTGCGCTATGGAAAGAAAATAACCTAAAACAGAAAATAAATAAAATAATTACTGATCCAATGTAAATGTGCGCTGCAAGTTCACTGAGTTCAGTTGTGGTCGCTGCAACACTCAAAACTTACGTTACATGCTAATTATAGGCAGTAACTTCAGCAGTTATGACAGCACCGTTATACCTTAGCATGTTATATCGGAAAGCTGAACGCTTTGCTTCAAAATAATAAACCAGCTCCATAACTATATATGAGTTATAAGGCAATTTTCATAGCTAGCGGAATCATTAAATGGCTATAAGTGACATACTAGGTATCAAATTTGTATGGAAAGAATATCGCACACAAAGTAGGCGAATGTATCTGTATGAGGTATGCGAAGTACCTCATAGGTAAAGCCTTCACCATGTTGATATGAATGTCTCGCTTCCTCTTGTTGAAAGAATATACTGTAATGCAAGAAGAGCATTTTAAGATACGAATGTGTCGATGCATATAAAAATGTTGTCATTTCAAGCTATTTGAAACATTTGAAGTCGCTATAAATGCCAGTTTGCTCGGTTACGATTGTCTAGGAGCCTAAGCATTATTATTCAACAGCTTCATGAGAAATTTGGAATTACTGAAAAAGGTAAAACTCGGAAGCCTTCCTTGCTTTTTCTTCGACAATCAAGCCGGTCCTACCGCATATTTCCGGAAATAATCATCCTTAAAAAACCATAAGGATACTAAAAGGCGATTTCGAAAAAGAAGGATATTCAATATCTGAGAAATAGTCGTTACATTTATTAATGATTTCCATAACAGTGCGTTTTTAAAAAAAAAATATTGGAAAAATATGTTGTAAACCTCATCCCTCTACTAACTGTCAACATCGCATTGCACTAATATATGTAAACAAGATAGGACACTCAAATTCAAATAAACTTTCGCGGGCTGCTTGTCGTCAGTTGTTGTGTTAGGTACCAAAATAAAATCAATTTACTCTTGAACCTGTTTCATATTTTAAGTCCTAAATTAAATAGGTAACCGTGACAAATATTAGTGATATTGAATAGATATAACTGTCACGAGAAAAATTTCTAGCACCTGTAAATTTTCGATAAAATATCTGGTCTTCTTTGGATTAGACAAGAGTCCAAATTTAGACGTCTCACCCTGTTTCTTACAGTCCATTTGCACAACAAAAATGGAAGCGTCTTATTTTGCTCGTCTGTCATAGTTTACATCACAACGATGCGTTCCTTGACGCTATACTATTGCAGCTCTTTTGATTCGTTTAAGCATCGAATGTGTGATCCTATCTCAAGTGAATAAGTTCAATGAAATTTATTCTGTCATTGCATTTTTGTATGACTGTATTGGATGATGGGTTAATTTGCGTCGAAAACATTTTGCTTAACCCTAAGACGAGTACCTTTTACCACGATACCCCTTGAATAACTTAGAACTGTATGTGCCTCTCTTTATATAAGTAATGGCATTTACGACAATCGAAAAAACTATGCGTGAAAGTTCATTTCAATGGAACGCCAGAAACAAAATACCTAGGCAAATTCCAACTCTTTTTTTTTTCATTATCTTTATCATCTTACATTGTTTTTTAAAACTGCACTTATGAGGTAATTTAGTTTTACAGCAATAATAAAAAAATATACCATGGTGTAAGATAGCAAAGAGGTCTGTCTACCTGCCCTACTAAAGATGGCTCCGAGCCACATCAGTTGTTCAGTTCTACGAACAAATTATGAAGGCCAACAAGCGGCTGCATTGAGACAAATCGTTGTGCGCAGTGTAGTGCAAAATATAATGTTCCTATCCATGTATTGCTTCCATGCATTATGCGATATAATTTCGTTAAAAAAAATTATAGCTAGCTACTTTACTAGGGTATCAGAATTCAGCCTTAGCGATTCTACAACAGTTGGCGTCTAGTCTGACGTTCCCAGCAGTTAGTTAATTAACGCACAGATATGAGCCATGCTTCCATACGCCAATATACGAGAAAAACCTGTCAGATATGTCAAGAAAGCTCTATGCTTGTATGTAACGTTTCCGTTCTTAGACGTAAAGGTTTACAGCACGTAACGTATAATAAACCTTACTCTAAAATATTTATGTATCTAATTAAAACAGATATAGCAATGCTCAAGAAACAACCTCACCTTAGACGCCACTAGGTAGAGTAGCTGAAGGCAGTTTTTTCTAGTCCAATGCTTGTTGTCGATTTGGCCACGAATTCACTAATCATTTTTTGCAACCTCTGCGTAGTTACTGTTTGAGCTCTAATTAACCCGCAAAATTTCAAATATCGGCAATTTTGAATTGCATTGCTAGCCAAATGTTAGCCAAACGTCTTTTTTTTATAAGCAAACTGTTTTCAAATACAGTTGAATATGTCATTGTTCGATTCTATAGCCATCATTTGAGCGTGATGTCTACGTGTTATAATTCATACTTATTCCAGAACTCATGTGGACATTTTGTCCGTGTAATCTGTGCAGGTTACATCTTTATCGGGAGCACCGACACTGAATGATTTTATCTTCGTATAAAACAATAACGAAAAAATTTATCTGAGAATAACATAGTATTATTTAGAAGATCGAGCACATATGCATAAGTAAGGGTTGCGTTTGCATTGGAAAACGATAGGAAAAAGTATTTTTCGTGAAAGTGAAATGAGGACCCAGAACGCACGTATAAAAAGCACACATTAGTTTCCAGTGAAATGGCTTATTTGTACACATGTTTTTGAGCAACGAGAACTTTTTTACCGTTCTATATGGATATCTATAACATAGAATACACCCTTTGGGTGATATTGTCGGCAGATGACGGAGGTTCTTTTTGTTTTTCTGCACTGTTCGTGGATATACCGAATCTACACAATTTTCTATTCTTCCGACCCTTTTACTATTTAACGTTGAAAAAAGAAACGAAGAAAAATATTCATTTTTCTATTCCTATTTCCAAAGCTTGTTCACATAAAAAATAGTGAGTCTAAAGAAAAAAGGACATCGAAAATTTTAGCCTTCTATTTGAATTGTTGTCTCCAAAGATTGCCTTTTACATTTAGTGTTTTGAATCAAGTAATAACTAAATGCAGAATAAAATTATGAGTATACCGGTTATGACCATGGGTAGCAAGTGTATTCACCCACTGCTGTATTAACAAGTATTTCAGAACACTGCTACCGCCTTGTGGAAATAAACTAGTCGATTTAATTTGTTCGAATCTGCGGTATGTTTCTCTCAGTATCCGACATATCTTTCTCAAAGGCTGGTCTTTAAAAACAGATAACATACATATTACTGAATCTAGATTGGCTTCGGAACTGGATGGAATTCGAAGTTGTACTTCAATTAGTGAATGCCACTATTGTCTGGAGCTAATGTATAGATTTAACGAATTTGAGACTCGCTGCGTACTTTATTGATCGTTGCGGAAAACAACGGTGGTCAAATAATTGCAGATTATGAGCGTAACTTGACCGTTTGATTTGCACGGCGAAAGTATTTAATGCGTTCACAAAAAGGCTATTAGAGCCTTAAATAATTTCGGCTAATAGACCAATGTTCATGGACGTTAAAGGTCAACAAGACCTCTGTTCAACTGAAGAGATACAAAGAACTATTTGATCAATCATTTTCGCTGTGAAAGAAACTATATACTTTATTGTTAAATATCCAAGCAGCATTTGCGACACGAAGCTATCGACTGCAGAAGCAAACCGCATAACGAGGTAACTGAGATTTCCTTTTCCAAGTAATAAGTTAGTATTATTCCTTGTGACAAACTGCAAATTATAGTTATACTATATGAACATGTTTTGGCAGGCGGGATAATGCTTCGTAAACAATTGAAGCAAAGTTAAGACATAAGCAACATCGAAAAACTTTGTTTGGTTTCTTATAAGAAACATACTCCATAACAATGGTCTAAAGCATACTTGCAAAAACCGTGCTGCTTATACTCTAGGTTCAACAGATTACATTATAATATTAAACGATAAGACAAGACAAGAAAATGTCGAAAGACAAACAAACTAATTTAATACTGGTTTGTTTAGCTGCGAGAAATTTCTGGGGTCCCCTTTGGGCCGAAAGTTCAATCAAATTTTGCCGGTCTGCCGTACTCTTCAGTGCAACATTTGTCGCAGTGGAAATGCCAATAAAGGATTTTGTCAAATCCAGACAATATGTTCGCATGAAATGCTAAAGAATAACTTAAAATATTCTGTTTACAAGGGCCGGTTATGAACACCAGCTGCCGTAAATAGCGCGTGAGGCAGAGTTTTAGTATAATGCATGAAGATTTTATTACAGGAGCTTCAGCTCTATATGTTTTTCCTTCCACTACAAGCGTGATTTGGCAAACTTATCGCCTTCTTTTCCCGCGCTGTATTCCTGTATGATTTACAGCTTTGATGTAAGACAGCGACGAAGTAGGTACTGAATAACGGCAAAGTGAAGGATGCCAAAATTAACTACCTCGTAGAGAAAAAGCAATCCAGTGAAAATAACGTTTTTTGTCTTTTCATGCCAGGTATGATATAAGTCCCTAACCGTAGTCTGCCTCTTACATTACTTTGATTGTATGCGGGATTGCAATCATGCAGTATCTCTATTTCGTTTATGTTTTTGACCAAAATAAATGCTTCACTGGCAAGGAAATCTGACGCAGGTATCTGGAGATCTTTTTTTGACCAACAACTCCAATAACTGATGCTTATGGAGTTTAAATCGCGGATTCAACCCTATTTATATGTGTTGCTATGTGGTCTATTGTGCAGTATCAGAAAGAAAGCTTTTGTAACAAACGACTGAACTCGGAATCCCACAAAATATGATGGCAGTCGTACATGGTGGGTATGCTTTTCATATTTGATTTTTTTGCTCACCCAAAAGCACAATGTATTTCTTCAAATTTACCTGGTTTATTTTTCATCACTACTGTCGACGAATCTGACCAAGTAGTGCTAGCAGACGCTCCCATACCGCAAATGTAAGCTAATTTGTGGCCAGATGTCCAATGAATGCTAGTGATATTTGGACAGAAAAACCTCAGCCTAAAAAGGCTGAGGTCGCTGGTGAATATGAAGCATATCTGTCGGTAGAAAAAAGTTTATACTGACAAAGCAATAAAATATAAACCTCACAACATGTTGAAAGAACCACATATGGCAATGTACGTGAAGCGGTCACATACATACATGAGACGGTATCAATATGGGAACTTGGATTACACATTGGAAGCGTCCACTGGCAGACTGCTGTATCTTTGTTAGCCAACCTGTTATTGTCCAAGAGCCTTGCTGACTGTCGATACATAACACGAGGCAGATAGTCTTAAAGTAATAATAAAAAAGAAAGAGAGAGAAGGAAATTGATTTTAAAAAATTGATAAAAAAGACTGCACGTGTCTTGCCAAAAAGTTTCCAAGACCTAGTATTAAACTTGGTTATTGTTTCTATATCAATTTTTCGCCACAAATTGTAGTAATGGCCTCTTGAATTACAGGAACCTTATCGAATAACGACCGGCCGACTGTTCACCAACGCTAGCGAGTTTACTTTCTTCTTTAATAGAACTATCACCCTTTAAAGGCTTTTTTGCGCACGTGGAATCTGGACGAGTAGAAGTTGCAGTTAGAAGCTGAAGCTGCAGTAGAAATCTGACTGCAGAGCCGTTTGTTCATAAGAATATGCGGCGGAGCGATCTCCAGTTTGTCTGTTGGTCCATATACTTCAAGCATTTTAGACCTAGCTTTGCAAAAAAACTTAAACATGATGTTTTTGTAATATAAATTTTGTCCTATTCAGTCAGTAAAAAGCAACCGAAAATATTTGAGGGGCAGGACACTGTAACATGGAGTGCTGAACCTCGTGGTACTTTTGAAGATATATGTATATGCTTCACAAATCTACTGTATTTAGAAATGTATAGAGCTATGGAATGTATGTAGCCTAGCTTTAGCAGTGAACGCAGCAGATACTTTTAGGCGTAATTTTCTAAAGTTTTGTTTGCTAAAATTTTGGTATATTTTGAATGACACCATTATACTTTACGTAAGGAAGCTATTTTAGTGTTTGATGCCTTAGTATTTGTTTTCACTTGGTAAGCGAGTATTTGAAAAGATTTGACTACTTATTTGAGTTTATTTAGCTAGGCAACGTCCTTTAAACAGACACACATTTACCAAAGGTGAATCCACTGGAAAAAAATACTTTTTGCCTGGCGGCGCATTTACCTTAAAAAATGTTGGGACAAACCATGGATTTAAACTCAATTACTCAAGGACATCACTTACTTCGTCAAATACCCTACAAACAAGCGACATATTGTTGCGAAGTAAAACCAATATAGAGGAACGATTTCACAGCTTTTATGAAGGTCAGGCAAACAGGCTGACGACCAAAAGCTCATTCATCGTTATCATTATTATTGTTACAGTGCGTAATTTCTCACCTCGAGGTATCTTAGTACGTTGACTGCTTCAAGGAAGGTGTGGCTGAGACCCACCATTCAATCTCCAGCTAGAACCCAGCGATTGATACTTGCAATGCACTCAAGTGTGGTCTCCAAGGTGCCTAAGTATCATGGCCCATTGCGAAAGGCCTAATGTGTTACAAAAATAGCTATTGAGCCTATTTGAAGCGTGCTTTTTTTCCACGTAACTAGGTGTCGATCAGGTGTACAAACGAACAACAAGGATGGGAAACATTGGCGTCGAGCAGTGAACGTAACGCAACAAATAGTTTTTTAATCATCTGAAAGTGGTTCAGCCCATTCAAATTGGTATAAAATATACAGCTAAAATCCAACACTGCCTTTGGAGGCGACGGACCGTTCTTTTCCAGAGGTGTGTGATCCTGTAAATCAATGACAGGACCGTCGATTCCCATTTCATAAAATATAGATGTCTGCAAATCAAACGTTCATTGGCGAACACCAGTAGGGCATAACGGGTACATCTTCCTTCATTTATTCCACAGGATCTCTAGAAAATCTTGCAGATAAGAGCCCAGCAACGAACAGTACTAGTACGCAATAACATTGCTCTCCTCTGCACATCCTTCAGGCTATCGTCGCTTTATATGAATAATAGAGTTTTGAACTACTGAGCTTCAAATATAAAGCAGTCACCGACACCTAACCTGTTTTTCGTCTTTAGAGCAAATAAATGATAGCCTAGTATATCTATTTCGAACATCAAAAAGGAGCAAGGGGAGCCCATCTATTCCTATCATGAGAACTTTTTAGAGCGATTGTCACCTGATGCAAGCTAATGTATAATTCTTCGCTGTCGTTTGAAGTTAATGAGCGTTCGTCTAGTCACTATGAACGTGAACGGAAGAAGATCTGAATAGAGATTCGAAGATAAACGCTGATCACAGTTCACTTTCGCATTTTGTGCTTCTGGCCATTGCTCGAGGCTAAATGGTGAGCAACTCAGTTGTGCACCAACAAACCTCCCAACAGCATCCGAGAAACAACTAAGTTTGTCTAGTCTTTGTTAAAATTTGTTTCACTGCAACGTTAGTTGTACTACTCCAACTTGTTTTTCCGCGAGATTATGTATACCACTACTCCGGTCGAAGGCGCTCAGGGCATGCTGCTTGAAGGCCCGCTAAGGACAAATCTTCCTACCTAGCAGCCTACGTGAGTAAAAGGGATGGACTCTCGTGACAATATAAAGCGATATCTAGTGTTCGTCTGGATTTGGTTGGTACTGCCAGGTATTGGTGATTCGCTATAATTTGAATTTGGCTCGCCCGAGAATGTGCGGTTAGAAAGCCATCAGGAGATTGATGATTTAGAATGACGGCGCCGAAGGTAAATGGCAGGATGGTGCAGATGAGATGTAGGGTCGTTGTTAAATGTCAGCTACGCGGGCAAACTATTGCTAAACGCTATTGCCCTCGTCGGTTTATAGTCGCTCATAACAACGAGCTCACGCATCACCAGCGGCTGTTCTCGCTATCAGCGACATTTTGCCACGTGTATTGAAGTCAACTACGATCACTTTTTATGTACTACCTTTCTCCACTTCGTCGATTCATACTACATTTCAGTATCGTCCGTGGACAAAAAAGAACCTAACATGATAGCCATTATGAAATGTTTTAGCTTGGCAGACGGCTAGTTTTATTAAAGTCTCCATACGCAGAATTGAACAATTCAAAAATGTAAAACATAACTTTGCCAACTATTTAATTCTCCAGTGTCTCGAATCGAAAGCTGGACAGTCTTACCCTTCAGCTTCAGTCACGCCTATGACCTGTCTTATTTGTACCAAGATGCTTTCTTCAGTTGGCCTAGTTGCCAATCGCATCATTTTATTGTCGTCGTTTTTATCGACTCGGCCAACATTAATAGATCAGATTGTATCTCATCCAAAAGTTCAAATTAAGTAGAATCCTAGCGTAGGTCGACGCGTGCGAATGCCACTCTACAAATAAATGCATACTAGTAGAGCCTGCTAAAAGTTATTTTACATTAAGGCCCTAAATAACTGCGACGGGACCCTTTTCGGTCAACAACGAGTAGATATATCCACGTATACTGACCGGAATTTAATTGGAAACTACACGAAATAGTATTCA
The DNA here is from genome assembly GCF_002532875.2 of Varroa jacobsoni. Lineage (NCBI taxonomy): Eukaryota > Metazoa > Arthropoda > Arachnida > Mesostigmata > Varroidae > Varroa > Varroa jacobsoni. The sequence goes on from NW_019213900.1 coordinate 234,037, forward strand.
TAGGCTAAATTCGCCGAAAATAAGAAAGACTTTCTCGCTTACTAGCTGTTCGATTCGATGTCCCCTGCTACTCTTTACCGCTATGTACCCAGCTTATTAAAGAAAGAGTTCGTTCTTGACCTGGGTATCATGACCTGTTCCATGCAAGTGGGCTACACACACATTCTTGTCAACCGCCTTTTTCTTAAAATATTCTACGGTGTAAAAAAATTCCGCAGCTCAATTGAATGCAAAATGCGTGGTGCTCTGTGGTAAATACGAGTTCGAAAAATCGGCCCATTTGCGGCCTATCTTTTCGATTAGTTAATGCGCTCGTTGCAAATTCGAAATTTCGCTCGATCTCAATTGCAAAAAAAACGCTTTCTCTTTAATCACGAACACGTATCTTTGAGCTTGAACTCGAAATTGAATTTCGTTCACTAAACAACAAAATATAATGGATTTATAAAAATTTTTATGAAGTTAGCCTCATGAGTTTTGTTTTTGCTAAAGAAGCTTCGGGGCTTCTGATTAATGTCAAATAGGTTTCTTTGGTCAAACTTTCAATATTGGGGCTAGATTTTTTAGAAGTATAAATTTAAGTAAAGTAAGGCTATATAGAAAAATAAAGGTATACGATTAAAATGATATGACAAGTTCAAACAAACCGGTGTACCCAGACTACGCTTTTGCCAGCTGACAATTCTTCAACAACTTATCGATATAAGATGTATCCTTACCGCCGTCTACTCCGCGCTAGCTATATTGATCTAAGTAGAGTTATTTAAGAACTACTGTATGGCCTAAAAATAACTAAAACACACAAGGCGCGGATGAACCTGTGCGTAGAAGAAACCTCCTTAGGGAAGTTTTAGCAGCCGGCTTAATTTTCGTTATATTTACTCCGTTCTTTGAGATGCTATATTTTATTATTTGACAAACTTGTATAAAATATTGCCGCTAGGTCTGCTTTTTTTGTAACAGGTAATTATTTTGTTAGTATACTATTAGCTTAGGCATTCGTTTTACTTGATGATTAAGGACTCTAATGAATAAACATAGGCATAAACAAACATTTACATCGTGTTATTTCATTTTTATTCACTAACATACATAAAAAGTCACGTTATTTATATAAGTAGTTGTTTTACAGACAAATTATGGTCTTCTTGTACTACTCGTGTATGGGATGGCTTTGACCGCCTACGCTTGTTCCAGCGTCGAGTATACTCACGATTGGCTCCCATTATATATTTCAATATCGTTCTTACCGAGACGCTTTTGCGAATCATCAGTATATTAATATAGTAAAAATATTTTGTGATTTATCCGCTTTTATCGACTGTCAACCTCGGTCATTGAAGGCGGAAAGAGGCCGTAAGACGCCATCACTTCAATTCGCAACAGTCGACTTCAACTAACGTTTAATGTACGTAAAATATTACAAGAGCCACTTAATGCAAACGTTAGAAAGGACAGAAGGACTTAATTCGAGGACAACTTCCGGAAATATTTCTCAACAAGGATCTGTGAATAGATGTTTCGCTCCTTTAAGTTAACAAGATCTATTTTCGCCCTCAGTTAGAAAAATTCATTATTCAAACTTAACGCTACTACTGAGTGTCATACTATAGCTGTCAGCAAAATATCATGGACGTAAAACAGTATTAGCACTTACAGACACAAAATTGATTTGGTTCGTTTTGTTTAGGAAGGCAAATGTTTAGGAAGTCATGGAATGCGTATCTGGACTCTATACGAGGATTTGTTCTAGTTTTATATTCCTACATGGTATTAGTTAGTAGTGGTTGCTCTAGTGTCGTAAAATTTAAAGTTAATATCGTCGGCCATGGTATTTTTGTTTGTTGTGTAATTTCTGATATGTGTATCGGGTTGTAGGTTATTAAAACGCTTCGACAAAGAGTACTGTGTTGGTCAACAGAGAGACCAAACGAGTAAACAACGGATAGAGCAGTAGAATTTTCTTAAAAAAGCGAACCCCACCCATTGAAATAGATGGTAAAGCGAGGAGGTAGCAAGTTGCCTCAATTGCTGTACAAGTCGTACGAAGCAGCTGGCGTCTCGAATAAACTGTTGGCAATAAAAGGCTTTATTAACATTATAATACACGTTTGGGGCATTCCGCCTTCGATACGCCCTCTAGAGGATTTCGCACTTCGGATCAATGTGAGGCTCAAATACGTGAAGTAACGCTTTGCGATGTTTTTCCGGTCGGTCGACACGGCTTGTCTTGCGCTACGCGTGAATTTCATCACGTCCGGCTTTTGAGTGGTGGTATTTAGCCCGATGTCAATGCCCAAAGTTCTTGAAAATGCTCGTAAGTTAGATTGGCTATAACTCGATATTATGAGATACTCCACATTCACTCTGAATATGAACCGCTAGATGCCCGCTCCTTGTCTGCTTTGGTTAGAGGTCGCTCACAAGCACGAGCAGCAAATAATAGCGGACTGGGATCATGGCCTTAAGAAACTGCTCATCCACACAACGGGCTGACGCCTTGTTGCCCATGCCGTCGCGTTGTTGAATGACTTTTACCGGGTGCAATGTATTTATGGTACTCTGTGACAGGCGAGCTTTCCAAGAGCTAAATCACGCAATTCCGCATTGAAAGCGCTTCGAGAGTCGACTAGATTGTATAGACCAGCTAGCTTTCCTTAAGAGTGTTCTCTTGATATTGCTTAAAATACTGAGCACGTTGATAGGATTCATGGATGAACGTGGAATGCACGCTACCCGTCCAGAAAGATCTCTTTGCCGTCGAGGTCGAAGGCTTCATAAGCGCTTGCATATGCTTTGCTTTTCTCTGCGGCCCCTGGCTGCAATTTTCGTTCAACTTTGTGTGTTCAACCTAGGAGGATTAAGACCAGATTATTTCTGTATTCTCATTGTAGCAAAGCTTTTTTATCCTAAACATGTTAATATGTTTTGATTATTATATATATATATATATATATAATTTTTTGGGCCAATATACATTTATCCGCTAGTAGTAATGATTGAAAAAGACAGTTACGTGACAGCTATGGTTGGTCCACATAACCATCGCTGATTGTAATACACGTTCGACAACGACAAAAAACGTGATGCAGGTTCCTTCGTCTCAAGACGGCCAAGTCATCAAAAAGAAAAAGTCGTTTGTAAAGAAACCTCTCTATTCGTATCTAATAAAAAACTTTCTAGATCGGGCCATCTAAAATAACTAAATGATCCCCGACTCCTGTGTTCACAGTGGTAGCAAAAGTATATTGAACCAGTCGAGCTCCTACTCGGCGGATCCGATCGGGAGTACTTGGTAATTTCAACTGACAAATGCGACGAGCCGATTAAGATTTTAATACAAGACGAAATCACTAGTATAAATTGGGGTAGATAAGACTAGTTGCTAAAATAAGAGAACTGAATAACGATAAGGCAACGGGGCTTCTGTGATATTACTCAGTCAGGGAAGTGTCAGTGTAAAAATCTGTTATGAAACCATAGTTTATGTTCGATTGCATTAGGATTGCAGCAAGCGAACAAAAATATTGGAACATTTTAATAGAGAATGCAATGAACGGTGTACAGAAATTGCAACAGGCAAAAACTCTCTTTTTTTTTTAAATTTTTTATTTTATTTTGTTTATTATTTTATTTTTATGCTAGGCAGGGCGAGGATCAATGAATCTGATTAGTCAACTCAATGCTAAAACAAAAGCTGGACGTAGGATTAACCCATTACACGGTGCAGCATTGTCGTGCTCCTACACTTTTCGTATCGTTCAATGGAGCAGATTTTAATGCAAAACACCTACTTGAATCGTCGTTCTTAACTATTTTATAATCAATTCCGTGCTATTTCTCCACTGTAAGTAATAATAAGATGAACACTTTACGAATTAGAGATTAACCACTTGTGTGAATTTGAAGTTACGTCAGCTGATCTATGTAGCATGTAAAATGATGTCAAAAAAAAGACAGGTTAGAACAGCAAGCGCTGAAGGAAAAATTCAATATGGAGCTCCCTGATGTAAACTACTATAACAATTAAACAGTGCACCGGATTCAACAAGATGCGAGCAGCATCAGTATTGACAGATGTTTCTACCCGCCGATGGTGGCGCCGTATGGCGATAAACAGCTACGGCTGTCCGTCCCATATAGCGTAAATGCAGGACCTCCATACTTTTTTATCCTGCACTCGTATAGGGTCGGATGAATCAAGTAGTTTCTCCTTAGCTAGACGAGTGTCAATAGACGTCTCTCAAGTAATTCGCTTTCTTTATGGCCGAGCCTACAGAGGACACTTACAGGCACATTTTTCAAGGAACTTACAAATCCTGTTTTATGTTTTGAGGTACAAAGGTAATACTTTCTTACTGACCTACTTGCCTATGCATTCTTAATAAAGAAATCGTTGAATAGAGCGAGAACATGTCGAACCTAAGAGGATTTTTAAGATCTAGGAATCTGAGAGAATACGACCACGTCCGACTTCATCAGATACATGAAAGTAAGGAAGGCATTAAATTAGTTAAAAATGTCTAAGGATCATACATTTTTTCTATCCCATTTTTTAGGTTTGTTTTTCCATTAAAACAACAAAAAAATCCAAAGTGTTCACTTTAGCGAAACCAGTGTAATAGTGCTAGATGTATACGCCTACCTGTAATAGATATCCTCTTTACCATGGCTTAACAATAATTATTTATGATGCCACTCTGTTTGCAAGGAAATCGCAAAAATCTTTGCCTAACGTCCATTTATACCAAACTGAGAACGAACAGCTGTTCATGACTCTGTAAGCATTCAATCTTTGCACCCGTGGTCTTTGGGCGAGTTTTTTTACTTGGTGTAGGACTTTCGAATATTCAAATTTTCATAGTATGCCATTATGTTAAGTAGACTAGATACGAGATGATACTACTACATACACTGCTTCAGCAAATCCTAATATTCACATTCAGATTTTCGCTTGACCGGGGGTGTGCCGTTTTCCGAAAGTTTAACCGTTTCCATACTGACACGTTGATTTGCATGATGGCCTTCTCCATCATAGACGATAAAGTACACTGCATAGGCCATGTTTGGTGTTCGTAGAAAATTATTAACGAAATCCTGTTTATCTTGCAGGACAGTGCTGAACGTGCATTGTGCAAGTGGAGTGGTCGCTAACAAAGGAAGAGTATAAGCCCATAGGAAAGCCAGGAAGAGATATTAAAACATTTGTCATCATCTAAAAGTTATCGGGATTCACATGATCTACAAGTGCTTATCCCCTAAGTAGAAAAATACCTGTATACGTTTACAGTCGTATTTAAAAAAGACATCTTCATCTAAAGAATATTGTTTAATAGTTTATTCTCATCTTCTTTAATTATTTGTAGATTTATTATATAGGTAATTTAGTATATACACATTCTATGGCAAAAGTGCACAACCTGTAGGATACATTGTAGAAGTACTGGTCGCGGAACGGATAAAAATGGTTAATCTAAATATCCAAGATGTTTAATCGTCATGGAGATCTCTAGCGAACAATCTTCTTGTCCAAGTCGCATAATCTACATGCAATGCACACAAGATCCATATACAATACCTTTATATACATGTGAGACAACATGTTTAAACGCCTTTTTTTCTGTACGAGTAGTATGACAATCTGTATATGCAATATTTTAGTTTTCTATACTTTAAACTCAGAGGCCGAAAGTGTAAAAGACCTCCGAAAACTTAAATTTTTAGGAAATGAAGCGCAATCATTACGTTAGAAATGGCGCTTACTCGTTGCTCGCCAAGTCAGCTCCTGACCGTTTGTGGATCTCCTGTGAGTTTTTAATAAAACACCTGCTTGGTTCAAAGCTGTAATATCTAATAATAATGCGTGTCTAACACAGTACCAGTGAAACGTACTCATGGTGGGTTTTTTCACAGATATTTTGCTTTTCGCAAAAAAAATTTACGACGGTAATTTTATGGGTGGGCATAGTACAACAGGGATCGTAGAAGCCTTCGTTGTGACTCAGCTGCTGAAGAAGCGTGAAATTAACTCGGTCTGTGGCCATTGAAAGTTTCACAGTAGTCATGATTTGAGGCGGAGTCCAGTCGAAAGCTTTTACGGGCGTGATTCGGCCAACGCGAATAGGCCAACCTTGTGAAAATCCATGCTTCTGTTGCTATGTCCCTTAAATTACATTCGAATTTCTCCGCTCACAGAATTCTTTTCTGCAGAAGTGGCAACGGCAACAGTAGTCCATAGTAATGTATGTTGATGAAGTATTACGCTTGATAATTGTGATTAAAGAATTAATGTAAGTTGTTATTAGATGCTCGTTATGCGAGGACGTGCTTAACTCATCGAGAGAAGGAATCAATGAATGATTCCTTCTCTCGATCGTACGCGATTTACCTCATATTGTTTATGCTGCCTTTGGCCATCATCAGCGAGGTGTTTTCGTCCACGTCGAATATAAATAAAGAAGCGGTCTTCGATACGGTACAGCGATATTCCTCTAATCGCTAAAAGAGCTGGAAAGTATCCATTCAATGAGCGGAACATCTGCCTTACTAGGATAAAGGCACATGGAAACTATTCTTAAATTGTTGTTTCGATCTGTTTGGCGAACGAACTAACGACTTAAGCAATATATACTCTATTGGAAACAACTAATTTGTGTTAGCGGTTAAGCAATGGTTATCATTTACTAAGACCCTCCAGTAGTCGTAGATCCAGCTAAACCATCTGGTTAGGGCCAGCTCTACAGGTGATACAACATCTAGTACGTTTGGTGACTACCTCTGCTGTGGCCATTGATGTTTCTAATCTACTTCGCTTTGTACTGCTGCTCCGACCATGGGAGCTGTATTCGACCAGTAGACGATTCATGCGTCTGGTGGGGGGCATCGTTCCCCGCAGGGCCGATCGCCGAAGATGAATTTTGTCCTGGATGTGAGTTAGCATCAAGCTCGTTTGGCCAATGGTGACGTTGACCTTGATTTGGTCGAAGCCTGTCACGTTTTACATTCGATGACCGGAACGAACCGCTGCTACGAAGAGCGCGTAATTTTCGTCGCAGGTGACTATGCACTTCGGGACTACCGAGACAATACAGAAAAGCTACAAATGCTCCCTGTCAATGAAAAGCAAGTTGAATCATAGTATAATTAATATATATTCATTTGTTAGACCAGCAAATCCTTGACTCTAGGACGCTAACTAGGTTTCAGTGTGCCTATAGCCGAGCGCAAGTCGCTGTTCGTTGAATGGAACGATTCATTAACGAACGTTATGTCGTTATCGTGATAAATACCCCCTAACTATCACAGCCAGTGGTGTGATTAGCTAAATTATGACGTAGGATTACAAGTTACTAGCCAATAAAATTTGTACAATGTCAAAAATTATAAGGGTTCAGCATGTTGCCTAATGATCTTTCAAGAAACGTTTGACTATATGTCAAAGAAAAGGGCGTCGGTTCGATAGTTGTAAACGTATTGTTTACCATCATGTGTACATTATTGCTAAATTGTAAATTTCAGGTAATGGAGATGCTGTTTTATCGTATGTTCGATACGTAATATGTCTTTCATCATTGTTTTGGCATTTTATAGCTTTGCTCACTGATTAAGGCCTAATTTCAATTATAATCATTGTATGTCGTTAATTTTATATACTTTCCTTCTTTTTGCTACAAAAGACGTTCTATTTCTAAACCTAAAAATAGTATTTGGTATGATAATCCGCTAGATCTTTGCCTCCAATCGTGCTGCGTCCACATTTCTTTGCCCACTGTTTATAATAATATCACACGGTGTTTTGCTGCCTAGTAGTCGACAGCTTTATCTGACGGACGGCTTCTATTACAAATGAACGTTAAATAGTATCCAGAGTGTCTATGGGGAGTGTCTTTTTGTCATCGTTTGGGATATCTGTAGGTGCTGTGGTAAACTTTTTTTTTTCAAGGTCACTGTGATTTTTTGTACCTATGATGTATTGCATTCGAGAAGTATTGTATTTAGATTTTCGCGATGCCGTAAGTTGTTCTTCTGCATATGGCAATGATCCTGTTAGATTATTTCTTGATTTACGCGCCTGCGAATATCGGTAATAATTGTATCGTCTCTTAGTTTTCCCTATGCATTCTCTAACAGGTCTGATTTGGTAAGTTGTTTCTTCAAAAATGTATGTTTTGGAAACTAGGACTTCAGTTAGAACTCGGATTGCGAGCTTATATTGCTGAATGTTGAAGTTCATCAGTAGCGCTTGCAGATTGACTTTTTTCACAGCAGTATTCCCGCTCTACCGCACGATGGCGCAGCCATGCTTCTCATCTTTTTGACACGAATAATTTGCAGTTTCTTTAGAAACTGTAGAATGTTCGGGAAGGCGATGACTCGATACAAACATCTTGCCAAAATGCTCCTATTTTATCTTTCATATTAAAATTTTCGAACTTACCGAGTATACTGTTTATGTATAGTGTTTCTACCTTCCAAGTAAAGCTCGCATCTCGACTAATCACACTGACAACGCAATCAATCTCTTATCCTTATGGCTTTTGGAAAACCTGTAGATGTCCAGGGTTTCAATAGGGTATCTCAACGAGGTTCGGTGGTCGATGTTTTCATCGCAATTTTGCAACCTTCATTTTTTTTTAAATCAATATCTACATTGCCTCTCTAGAATAGGTTGCCTTATATAAATTTTAATTTTTTTTGCGAATGGCGAGTTTTTCGGGTTTATCCCGTGTGACATGTTTGCTTTTAGCTCCTTCATACTAATGTCAGGAGGTGATACTGCTTCGGTAGCGGAGACAATGAAGGAGCTGATTCGACGTCGCGGACGTCCTTCCTCACCTAAAAGTATTGTTTGTCACTACAGATCTGAAACTACTTACGTTCAGCTATGGCTTTCTATCTTAATTAGTTCTACTTTAAGCAGTGTAGGAAAATACTTAAACATGGTACAAACGTTTTATCTAAGACAAAATAAATGAGGCCTCGTTTACCTACCCGACCCTCAAGTGACAGGACCTCAGGTTCAACGTCCGCTGCGTGATCGACCCACAAACTGAGAAAGTACTTTAAAATGATTTTATAAAACGAACTTGGCTATGGCGTACTTTTGAAGACACTTTCAACATGATCGTAGTAAATACAGTTCGTTACATTGCTTTGCACAAAGCTATGACTAGGCAGATAAGTTACACTGCCGCCATTTATAAGTGGCAACTCTACCCACACCCACTACGTGTTTCGGTGAAAATCGTTGCATAACTTACAACGAATATTAGGTAATCTTCCACTAACACAAATCAATGTTTTCCGGCAGATGTCGCGCATTGCGTCGACGAATCCAATGTAAAGCAGGTTCTGGCCCTAAAGCAATGCAACCGAAACATTTGTCTGGATCTCGGCTTTGACTCTTTTTAAAGTATCCCATTGCTAAGCAAAGAGAGTTGCGGCCGAAGACGGTAGATGTGTGGGCTCTAGAGGCCAAAATTATAAAAGGGCAAGCCTATAGGGTAATGTATGATGTAATATACGAGTCTCGTGTTCATAAAACGCGTTACCGTTTATAAGCGTTAGTCAAAATGAACGACTTGCCTAGACTTTTATTTAGTTCGTCTTGGGCTTCCATGAATTCATAATTTACCACTGATGGGTTGCTTGCCGCATGACAAGTCATAAAATTGTCGTGTGCTCGTATTGCTCATGTTAATGAACAAAGATTTAATAAAATTATTACTCAAATAACCTCAGCAGTGCGTCTAGCCATCAAATGACCGACCTTCAACATCTCTATAAACACACGTACGCTTCATTACACCACAATCTACTATCTGCCTGCGTTATCTATAGGACTTTTTAAAAGCATGTAACGTTTCGGCTAACAGCTGCAAAAAAATTCCTCGTCCTTTATCACTAGTCCTCTGATGATATACATCGTTCTTGTAATATATGTGCCAGCGTTTTTTACCGTGACATCTATTTCATGACTACGCATCTTTTTGTATGTATATCATCGTGCCGTAGCGTTGTTAAGTGTCGCTTCTTACTGGAGCTACTGTGGGGTGCGACCGGTACAAATATAGCTAGGCAGACGTTATTTAAAGCAGACAAGTAAATGCGTTCGAATAATATAGAGAAACATACAAATTTTTTATTCAAAACGACATAACAATAAGATACTTGCACCATAACACGAAGTAGATTAAAATTACACGTTAGGTATCTTTTCTCTTAGTACCACGACTTATAATTACCTTGTGGCAGTTATATGAGGAACTTTGTTGGAGAAAATAAGAAGGTTAATTAATTCGATTAAATGCCCATACAGATATTAATGTTGCTTCTTTAATTTAAGTTGAACAAAGTTAGATGCACTTGCAGTCGTGCATTGTGCACGTCCGTGTACAGACTGAAGTATATGGCGAACGCATGAAATTAGGTAATATTCGGTAATTTCGATTTTCAGGAAATTTGATAAGCCGCCCTCTTCTTTCGGTGAAAATTTTTTCAGCGTCGTCTATCGGTTGCTTCCAGAGCTTAATTTTTACGGGGCTAGATTTGTACGTGTCGAGCTCCCAAGGATTCCGATATGACGTAGGTAGTATTACATAGAGTACTTTGATCGTAGCCATTAAATACAGATAGTTTTTTGCCTAAAACGGTGCATGATTAAAGCACTCAGTTGCGTGCTATCTATTATATTTTGGTGTCTAGACAATTGCATTGTGTCGTTGCACATAGCCGTCAGCTCCGCCGTCCTACTACAATTACCTATGCATATTGCTAATTATGAAGATATATATGATGAAGATTTGCTTTCAGCATATAGACTTTGAATCGTAGAAATACTATCTAATGCAACATGACCTATCTGGTATAGCTTAATTTTGACGTTATAAATTAGCTTTTTGCCACAAATTCGGACTCTCATATCTATAGAATGATTTCGTTTCTTTAAGCACGATCATGTTGAAGCGTTAGACCCATCATGGATACTGACCTTTATAGTTAAAGTATGCGATCGTCTGGGATAGAGTTCCTCTTTGGAGAACCCGGTATGAACTGACTGGGGAGTTTTCTGATCGAAACTAGTTAGCGCATGACTATTGTAATCTAAATGCAAATGTAGAAAAAAATCGTTAATTCTATTGCTCAACGCTGCATGTTTAAAATACGTTTTATGCAATAACCTATAAAATTACGTACGACTTCTGACGAGCTTCGAGTACGACTTCTGATACGAGTACGACGTATTTCACTTGAGCAACAGGTGAATAGCAGATTTTTGTACCTTTTAAAAATTGTAATAGATCTTAAACTATTCAACAGTCAGGCTAGGTGTTATCTACTGTTGAATTACGTAGGTCTAGTATTATGATTAAAAAAAAAATGAGATGGACGTTTTGGTCTGATTTTCAGCATTTTTAAAACCAACAGGAGATAGCAGCATACGTCAATCTTCAATGTTTTTTTTTTATTAAAAGTTATAACTAGTTGTATATGAAACTTACCTGAAATGACGTAAATAACGCATCGATGTAGAACCAAACGATTTCCACAACGGGAGGCAAAATGTTAGCGAGTAAATTCATAGCTAACAACACAATGTAGTGAGATGCCAGTAACGGTATAAGAATCAGCGAGGCCCTAAACCATTCCCTGTGAAGCAGAGAAGAAAAAGGACACAAAACATTGTAGATAATTTACTTAATATTGATAGCTATTTGATGATTTTAACTCAATAACGGTTAAAACATCGCCGTCCCTGATGATTAGACTATACAGGGACCATCTCTTTTTGACGAGTACTGTTCTGGAGACAAACTGTTCCAGTCTATTCAAAATAGCACTACTTACCAGCGCTGACCCTTCTCTCTACCGCTAATAGGAATGATTCTGTACGAGTAGACTACTCCTACTTTCTCCTTCAAATTGCGTGTAAATATGTAGCAAAAGTATTATGTTGTTACAAAAAAAGTCTACGTAATTTCTACACAAAATTGCTTACTAATTTCCAAAGGTCGTCTGTTCCTTGTCCGGGGCAAGACTAGTCCCTCCCATAATGGTCAATTTCGTAACGTTTCTTTGCACTTGCTTAGCTTTCATTTTTCAGGGGCCTAATATTTTCTTTACAAAAGCATGTATCTTCTGTTGCGGCAACCTCAAGATTTTTCTAAGATCAGCTTAAAAACGAGCTTTACCAAAAACAATTCGAATATGGCACTTGATATTAATAGGTAATCAGCAGTGTTCTAAGTGAATTTTGATCATCTTTTTTGTTGACGATGCATACGGTTTTACAGCGTCCTTACCAAGTACATATATATATATATATATATATATATATATATATATATATATACGAGGCATGCCTCGTCATAACTCGTGACAAATTTTACCGCGATGTTAAAAATCATAAAGCGTGCTTAAATATCTGAGACACCAGAGGCGGAGCGTAGAATCGTGGGTAGTGATGTCCATGGGGAAAACGTCCCTTTAAAAGCTTCTTTAAAAAAATTATAATTGGCGACGATAAGAGCCCCCAACATAGCTTTACATACGCGGTATATAAATACAGATTATTTCCAATAAACGTTTCAGTCCAAGGAAAGCGGTCCTAGCTGTTGTTAAGCTTGACCTTCATTTGTTTTACCAAGGCGAACCCTCGTAATATCTGGTAAGCACGGCATTTCTACGACGAACAGGTGACTCTATCAGACTGAATATAACATGGACCGTCATGAAATTTCGAAGCTGAAGGATTACGCCAATGGAAATTACACAGTTCGTCAAAATAGAATACCATCGTGTGGTACAGCACACTTTCAACAATCACCTCACGCCGCCTCCAACTACCCGTACCAAGATAACTCTCACGTAACTTACCGTTGAATATAGATTTCTCACATTTAGATTAAAAAAAAATATTGTTGATTGTAAAGCTATAGCTCAGCAAGAGCGGTAACATTTTCATCGTTTACTGGTTATAAGATAAAAGCGTCACACATAAATAAATAAAAACGTATCTGTAATCAGATGGTGCAACTTGTGTATTGCGGCGAAACATTCTGTTCATTTAAATGAATCATTCGTTTACCTTGAATCAGCCGCTTTTAAAGCTGCTGCATAATTTGTCATTGAGCGTGTCTAATGATTTATGAAAATCTATGTCAAAGTTGAGGGATTTAGTGAAGCTTTCATTGTGCAAGGAAAACACATCTCTAACAGCAAAAGCTAACTTGGAGACGCACGTATTGTGTTATATCCAAACAAAATATTTCAATCGTTCACCGATACCGGCATGTAAAGTATTATTCCTCGAACAAGATAATGAATCGTAAGATTCATTTCTATGAATTCGATAAGTTTGCATTTAATAAGTATAGCAAAAATTGTCCACCGTTGTCGACCAAAAGAATCGTTGGGTTCTCATCAAACCTATCAATGGATTTTTTGAAGGCAGTTAAATTGGTAGCTCGTTCAATCTGAATAGAAGCAGACTGGACTAACACAGATCCGAAATGGTCAGAATTTATAATCTCTTTCGTAAACTGTGTTACGACACTAGAACGAGACAAACGTAGCTATTCTATATCTACATCACCAAGACTAACATCTCTCTAAACTTTGAAATTAGCCACATTCGCCAACGCTTGCACCTCCCTAATACATCCGTATATGATAGAATCAGTGTAACTATATGCTTCTATATGAAATTACGTCCTCTAAGTTAGACGATCGCATGATGCAGATCACCAAACAGCTTTAACGCGATGTCCGAGAGAGATTCAACTATGACTATTTGATTCGAGTTCTATGCCAGCACCGGCGTTAGGCATCTGTGCAGTGCGACCATTATAGATCATCGGTATTCAGCTAATTTATAGAAGGGCAACTTCAGAGCGCTGATTACAAAAATCAGTAGTATACGAGGGACTCAAAACGATGTCCTGGAATATTCCATTTTCACCTTCTATTTTTCAATCATACAATAGTGAAAAGTATGCAAAAACTGATTAGTTCGCGAAAAAAAATTAGCTGAAATGAGTGCCAAACGAATATTGAAAACAATTTAGACTATCGCATGGAGGAACGGGTTGAACGGCTGGTTGTCTCGCCAACATAAAAACCTTCAAAATAGATTAATTTTCAGTGTAATTAGCTTAGAGAGTTGATTTAAGCGATTCAAAGAGATCGATGGAACTAAGGTGAACGTGCAACTTAGGTCTTCCAAACCAAAGAATAGAACTGTTTGTCCTTTGCAAGAAGGCCACTTAATAATAGAATGGTGTTGAAATGCTTCTAAAGACAATTATCACGTGCACGATGTATTATATACATGCAGTTGTACGTGTCGAAGCTTACAGCTCAGCAGGAGTTGTGTGTTAAATAGTTCGTCGCTAGGCAAGTTCAGGCTATCCATACGTCTTGATACGGATAGAAGAGCTTTCGAGGGCAGCTATCTGTATATGCTACCCTAAATAAAAATTATGGCCAATTACAAACGAGGTAAAACCGTGATGTTAAAGCTCCGAGGTTTAGCGGCGGAAAGTACGCATCCCGTGAAAAAAAAACTAGGTGGATCCGTACGATATGATGTGGTCATCTTTTCCTCGAACTATCCGTAACGAATTTATTACGCATAATAGTAAATATAATGAAATATCGTGCCTCCAAACACACAACTAAGTAGCCTGCCTTGTAGCGAAGTATTGAATGGTATAAGAACTGGACGAAAAACATTTGTTTAGTATATTGTAAATCTTAATTAAATCTTAAGTAAATGCCAACTTGGCCTTTTTTTATTATGCACTTATTAGCAATTGTATGCGGAACAAGAAATGGCAAAGTTAGTTCTAAGTTCGAAGGCAAACGCAGAAGGAGCTTTCTGTTTTAACCCTGTCTTACTTTTTTTCGGAATAGGAACGTTTCAATCCTATGACCTGAAGCAGGCCGATTAACGATTCGACTGTCCAAACACGGCGCTTACGCATTGATTACTAAACTGGATGAATTCACACCAATTACATAATAATATTAGTATATAAAACCTCGCTTACCTGTACGTGTATTGATGGCTAGTGGAGGCTGGCTGAACCTCTGGCCGTACAACGCGATTTAGAAGCACTCGAGCGATGCGTACAAATAAACAGAAGTTGAGCACAATTGTAATACAAACTGGTGCCTGCAGAAGCCATAGAAGCCATAGGCTCTCGTTCGTTGTCCAGCATCTAGAAGGGGAAAGATTTTGCACACTGCTAAATCTATATCACTGCTATAGAAGAAAGCTTTCACACTGTTCAATTGATACGATCATTATTGGATACTTTTTTTAGCATCTAAGTACAGGTTTCATGGTAATGGATGTGAGCTGGGGTTATATTGTCGACGCGGTGACCTATGCAGCCAAGTCTTTAATAAAGAGACCGGGGGATCACGGCTTTAAGCTTCGCCAACGACACATACTGTACAACCTTTGCGAGCAAAGCAGGTTATCTATACACTGTAGAAACATGTATTGAAATTGAAGATCTTATGAACTTTCAAGTCAGTTTTTAAAGGAGGTATATGCTATATTTCCTACGTATAATGATAGTAGTAGCTTCACAACTTCAGCGGTGTCTTTACTGAGCATCAAAATACTAAGCTTAAGTGGCATTCGAGGCATTTACACGGCTTACGACTAGTATTGTGCTTCATCAGACATTCTATGGAGGCTAAACGGTAAGCTTTGTCGACATCATACAGCGATCCTTGCTGTAAAATAACATTTTTATCTCTAACTATTGTTTCGTTTCAGCTGCTGAAGTGGCGTTCCTTTCACACAGGTTACGCTTTCAGGACGGCTCGACATAATGTGGTGGTAAGTTGCGCTTCTTGAGATCATTCTGGAGACTCAAAGTTGTCGCACTTTGAAGCGTTATTTCTGCTGAAATCCAGTCCGTAATTATATGAGCTGGCTGACAACGTCTTCGTTGTTTACTGAAAGCTGCCCAACGGTTTGCACCCTTAATGTCCCGTCTTGTACTTCCTATACACTTTCAATTATGTGTCTGATGTTACACACGTACACACAAAAACTGCACATCTCATATAAGCTGTTTGCTCTAGCTCCATTATGAACTGGCATCTTTTTGACCGTATCCACCGCCTCTCACGAGTCTTGTGCATCAATATGCACACATGTACACGGTTTTACGTCCTAGATTGGATTTAAGGCCTGCTTAGGCTGCACCATTCATCGTCATTTATGATGAGTTGAAGTGTATCTTTTTCATTAACGCTTCCGCTTTTTTACTCGCGCACGATCATCTCAAATGCTGGATGCTACTACTAATAGCACTTTAGGTTCTTTTCTTCTTCTTTAAATCTATATTTTGTTTGGACGTGTGGACAGATAGGACATTAATAATGTGTATCGCATTTCTAATCATGGCCTCCGAGGAACAGACCTTTTCCACGGCCTCTAAGCTGAACAGTCCTTGTTGAACATCCACTCTAACCAGGATAAAGGCCAAGGACGAGGGCGCATTTGCTATTGCTTGTTAATATAAGCGCCTAATACAGAGTGTCCATATAAACTAAAAAAAAGTGTATACTCATTTTAAAAGAAGCATTTAAATAAAAATATATATTTAAACCTTTTTTTCGTGCAGTACTGAGAGTGCTATTTTTGTCAGTCACTTTCATTCAATGTAAGAACTATCCACCGCGATTACAGCTCTGATTCAGGACCTAAACCACTAATTAGTCATCTTCAAGATATTCCTTTTTATCTCTCTAACCTCTTGACAGCAATCCTGCGTCAAGCCATTTTGATAGGTGTAAACTCGTCAAAAGAGACGCCGAGGATCCCAAAAATGTCAAAAAAATCAATGGTTGTTAATTTTCACCGTAAAAACCTAGGTATGTAGAATATGATTTTTTACGCTATTTTGATGAATTCTCGAACTCTTTAAATCTAAACGCTATTTAGATTCTCTGGTTCGTCTCGTAAAAGTCTTCTTCGGATTTTTTAGGACTGTGCAAAAATAACGTATACCGCCAATTTTTCCGCAAAAAAACGAGATTCGTTCAGCGTGGAGGCATTGAATAATATTTGACCTCTGTTCAAATACCGAAAACTATTCGTCATGTCGAGTTTGCTGCTTTCATTTGGAAAGAATAGCAACAAATAACGCGCCAAAGTTTTTTGTCAAAAATATTCGCATACGTGGTCGGCCTTGGTAATACATTATCCCGGCTTCAGAGTGAAGCAGCTCCACCATACACGGCTTTGGGCTCGCTTGACTGTATCTCACTTGTTGAGCATTTACTTATGCTAAGATAGAACAGACCCTGTTATCTACTAGAGTTTGCGCACGTGGCCTTCATGCTTGTAGAATTAAGAATTCGGCAAGGTTCGTTCTCGCATAATGGCATAGATTCAGAATTCATTGTTATTTAAGGTGAATCTATTTAGCATCAACCGCCTTCAGCTCTACGCAGTAACAATAGAATAGGCAACTTCAGAAGCGCCACCACCTATTTAAAGGAGTATCAGATCAAGAAGGTGTCTTCGTCATTTTCCTTAGGAAAGTGGAATTCCAACAAAGGCCCCCGGGGTTTGATTGTTGCCTATCGCGTTCAATACCCAAAATCATCTTGTGCATCGGAGTCTCCCGTTGCGGGAGCAACGGTTAATAGAGTCGCGTGTCACGCATATAACTTAACACAAAAGACTGCAAACGACGTCCAAATAGAAATACAAAGCTATAAACAGATAAAACATTGAGAGGACAGTCACAACATTAACTTATTGAATAGATGTAGAATACTATATAGGAAGGCTGTGGAAGAAAAACATTGTATTTATTGCTAGAGATCACATTGAGGAGGTAACGAGAGCCAGTCAGATATGAAATTATCGTTCAAACTTGCTTCGTTCAAAAGTATATAGATAAACCTGCTAGCTATCTTGGCAAAAAGATGATGGAACGAAAAAAGAACCAGTTTCCTATTGAGCAAGTTTAAACTGCAATTAGAGCCGTTCCTATATTATAAAGTATACAGAGTTGCACACGATGGTAGAGTTCACTGAGTAAGCTATGCGATAAGCAAAACAAATATTCAGAAGCATATTTGACTTAAAAAATTTTGGCGGGCTCGGCGTGTATGGCATACGGATCTGCACTGCGTGGGTCATGTAGAAGAAGTCCAGTGTCCTTTGTGTTCGAATTCAGGGAACCGACATATGGCCGTAAACTAGGGTAGATAACCCTTTATGAGCTCCAATAAATGAGCTCGACGAACTACGCCCATAACTGAATAGACAGCCTTTACTACCGGCCACATCGCTCTGTGGTTTGTTCCTAGAGCTCTTTCTATCGACTGAGTAACCTATCCTTCTAAGTACCCGTCCTTAGCGTAAATTAGGATAGTCATACGACGGTATCTGCACGAACGATTAATTCCATAACTTGAAGCTTCCTTGTTTTTCTCTTTTGTTTTCCCCTCTTCTTCTTCTTCACTCATAATGTGACCTTTTTTGCTTATAATGCGAATCGCACAAAGAAAGAGGCCAAGAACTTTGTTTTACCAAGTAATTGCTACAAACCTACTTCAATACATATCAAAGAGGACAGCATGCGTCATCAGTGTTTTCGCTGAGGATGGACGAGGCATTGCGGACAATGATATCAATCACTCTACAATCCGTGGCAGGTACTCATTGAAACTCTGATCATTTCACTACTGGAAACAAAACTAGCGCACTTATCCGACTGCGTTCACCCAGCAGCTCTGGATAGGTTAGTCCATCGTCGAGCCGATATTGTGGAAATGTCAGAAGTATAGCATTTAATTACAGAAAACTTCAATAAAAATCAGGTCTATTCATAGATGCTGTCATAGCAAAACGTATGTCATACAAATATTTTTTCAGGTCGTTAATAATTAAGAATCCTTGTCGGTTCAAAAAAGTTGTGTTTACTTTCGATGAGGCTGGAGTAACTGTAGGCATCAACTTGTGTCAGGCAAATCGCTCCCGTGAAACTGGGATGGTTTACGAATTAAAACAAAAGGTGAAAAGAACACTGATAATCCAGGAGAGTTATTCAGTGCAAAAGCTTATCGCACGGAAACCGACGCGACAATTCATACCATTTCTTTTTTCCTACATTATTGATAGACAATAAATATCCAACCTACCCTTCAAGCCGAGCGATACTATTTTACGATCCTGAAAGACTTCTGAATACCTTTCAAACCAGCCGCTGGAAACCTAAAATACTTTCGAGGCTTGACGGAAGATGAAACAGCAAAGCGCATATATACGCAGTTCGAGAATCAGACTAGGTCCAACACAAAGGCATTATAACGTGACGGTGGTTTAGGGTTCACTAATGCAATTGATAAACAATGACACCTATATCAATCAATAGGGCTTAGTAGCCAAATGAAACAACTGAACATTGATCAATCACCTGTCAAAAAGGGGCCGAAGCGGACGTTGTTTATATTCCTTACATGACTATAATATCTAAACACTTTGATAAAGCTATAAAATAGTATTTGTCTTTCCAGCACAAAATACTTCAATTATACTCACAAGCTAACCGAAGGAAAATGTAGCAAACGTTCTACTAAGCTATTTCGTTAAAATAGAGAATTTTAAATTCGAGTCAGCAGAGAGGCAAGACTCTTCAAGCCAAGCTTCTCTCATTGATATACTCAAAACAGTCACTAGAATAATACTGAACCATCTGTTTCTGCCATAGCCGAATGTCTAACAATAATAAACAATCTAGCTTATAGAAACCCATTAGATAAAAAAAGAATGCTTGGAAAAAGGGACAAAACCGTACGAGGAGGACTGAAGAGATTTTTCAAGCCCGATCAAGCCAAAGCGATACGATGTCGAACAGAGAGAGCTCGCCGCTAAAGGGTGTAGAAATAACATATCGATCAAACATGATCGAGAATAGAAGTAAATAACCTAAGTTGCCAGTTCAGAAAATGGGTAAGTCAACATCGCAAAGCAAAGGGAGCGTTGAAATGAAAGCTTGATAGGTCTATGTAATAGGTTTCGTGCTGGGAGGCAGCGGTCTGACCAGAAATTCGAAACATGGGATTTTGGCTTGTAAATACCCAAATAAGTAGCAATGAACAATGGAAGTAGAATTACAGTCATTAAAAAGACAATGTTTGGCAGACCTAACGAGGCTTGTCAGCTAGTTAGAGGTCGATGAGTATTCAATATAAAAACTGATTCAAAAGGCTAGCTCGAACGTTTTAAAACACGTCTGATGATGCAAGACTACGACCAATACGGGGAAAGTTATGGGGAGTCTGTTAGCTAAATTCGAAAGACCGCGATAATCTTGCAGCCTGGGTGCTTTTGGACAACTACGTTTTACATACGAAAATATCGTTTCTACACAGAAATCTAAAGGGAAATACTACACATGAAATAATCAGACGGGATGACACAGAAGATTGCCAGAAATACGTTATTCGCCCGCCTCCGCCTGTTTCAATGAGCATCTCAGATGAAGTTCTAGGAAATTTGGGATTGATGCAGAGACAAGCGGGCAAAATGCATGACATCGAGATGCTCGTTTTAGATATGTAACAATAAATAAACTGCATTCAGTCAGTTGCACCGTTCCGCAGTTAGGGGATACGACCATCATCAAAATAAGCCTTCCTGCTCACTCGTGCTGCACTTTATCTACGAGAACTTATCGTGTTCGTGACAAATAAAGCAACGCACAACCATTTTCACGTCAGATTCAGCGTTCATATGCGCATCGCATACTGAAGCATCTTCTCTGTCTTAAACGGCAAGTACGACAATGACACTGCCAGCTTGAAAGAAGTACATCTACTAGAACCTATAACGCGATAGGCGCCCTTCGAATGATAGATCCGAAGGAAGTCCGAATGGCTATTGGTACCTTACAATTTGATATCTTTTTTTGTCAGTCAGATCCGAATCAATGGGGATCGCGGAAATCTTTCCGATTCATAGTAGAGGTGCGACTTACACTTTTGATCGAGCTTCCTGGCTGTCCCGTGCGTAAGGTTCAACGTCCATTTGCCTCTCGTATACCTCTACAAAGTCAACAATGGAGAAAATGTTGAAAATGGAAACTGCTGTCTTTGCTTGGCATGTTGGACTCATGTCAATACATGGCCAACGGATTGATCCTGCGCCGCTCATGTAAGCAAAGTCTAGCGCCTGTCGTGTTCGAGTCCACGGGACGGACACAACTACAAATTTAGGTAGTTGGCCTACCATGAAGAAACACGCCGAGCGACGTCTGGCGCCGATATACGGTGGATAGGCAAGAAAAAGAGAACAACCAGTAATCATTAAACCAAGCGCAGATAATAGCAGACTCCATAACCGGCTAGTCTTGCCGAAGCAGCAGCCGACCTGACAAGTCGTTAAATTGTCCAGGATAAGACTAGGAAATCGCTAGAGACCTTCTCTGGGAGCATGCTAGATGGAATTTGTACTGTTATACAGCATTGTGTAAATTACACACATGCACACTAACACCTAAGGATTCTAATAGAGGATGTGTGTTGGCAGGGTATCCAGAAATCTAATCAAAACACCCCGAGGAGCTGGGCTCGTCATTGCGTGGGCAATCCTTACCACTGACTACATTTTTCTGTGTGCTTCTTTCCCTGAAGTGGGCAATATACTCTTCAACTTCAAGCACCAGTTTATAGTGAAAACTAAGCTAGTAGTATGAGAATGATTAACAATAACACACTAAGCGATAAATATATATGCTATGTTTCACTGTACTTTCATTTTTTTCTGTAGGCGATTCGCTTCGATAAGATCCTACCGTCCACTAGAATACACAACCTACAAACCTATTTTGTTCAGCTAAGCCAAGGGGACTGCAGGTCCGTCGCCATAGTATACTTTACCTTAGAGCGATATTCAAAGCTTTGTAGACCATTCAAGACTCTTTGATAACTAGCGTGCTCGTTGTTTTTCCCACTGTTAATTTGTAGTTATTCTATTAGTTTTACTATCGTTGAAGTGGCCAATATTCCGCTTTTACTCGTACTAAAAAGCACTAAACGTTAGTGGCAAAAACATGAAACACATTTCGTATATCTACAAATGTCGCGCTATACTTAATCTCTATGATTATGTATAGACGTAGTTAAGGTGCATGAAAAAGTTGTGCAATATATTATAAGTTGTAACATTTTACCAGCCTAGTCTTTTAAGTTCCAATCTTTAATACTCACAACCGATTGTCGAGTTTTGATCGAAGAATTGCCCATGGGATGATGATCCATAGCGGACCAACTGCAATTAGTTACAAATTCTATAGTTAACCAGCTGTCATAGAAGAGCATATAGTATAAAGAAATGCAATATCCACAGACAAAAGCGAAATTCGGATCAAAATATTTTGCCTGACGTCAAAGACATTTCTCTAAAATTACATTGTATCTGTGGCGCTCTGTCCGAGCTGTTAAATCATAGACGTGTCACAGAGTTACACACGTGAGCAAAGACTTGAGTGACGCGCCTGAAGTAAGAGCATTTTTCGTGACAGGCACTTGGACATCTGTACATTTAAAAGAAACAACGTGTTGAAAAAAAAAAACCTTTTTTCCGTTGCCCTTCTTTGCTGTGTTGGGTAAATTCCCATGTATTTGGTTGGCAGTGTGACTTTGGCTAAAGGATACGTACTCCAGGTCGCAAGCGTAGCCTGCGTTCCGAAGGATGCTTTGTGTTGTGACGAATGCAGTGCACGGTAGACGAGTCCGTGAAGGTAAAGGCCCTCGACGAACATCCACGCGTAGTTGGCAAGTATGGAGTAATGAAAGAGGCACATAAACGCCTTACACCACGGACACTGTCAATTTTTCACCACGACAACGATCGAGAATATTCCATATGAAAGCAACAATATCATCGATAAAAGCGCTAGGTTAACTCTTAAATAGTAAAACTATATTCTAGGCTATTCAGATAGTGTACATGCAGAACTAAGCAGTAGTTTGTACGTTCCAGAAAAATAGAAGCCGTCAATGCTCGACGTAAACGTTTTGTGTAGACTGTCGCTATGAGCCTGGCTATCAACGTGATTTTTTTAGCTAAGAGGACCCATCTACCAGGTGGCATTTTAATAACGAAACGAAAAAGATATAGTTTTCATTGAAATTAGGCGAACTAGCTGGCTAGCTAGCTAGCTAGTATAAAGTCAACTTTATTACACTAGCCTTGTAGCTATCAATTCAACATGATTCTGACCTTAATGTGTCATCCAAATGCTTGGTGTGACTAAGATTATCGTTTCTATCATATCTGTTATTCTTATTCAGCGCGAGACCTAAGATTTGATCGATGTAGCACAATGTCCGGACACACAGTTCCGGACGGATCGACTGTGCGTCCGAAGTGTCTGCTACAGTTACTGGTGTCCAAATTAATACTTCCTGCCTAAAGGGGTTTTCATTTTGCGAGACTCGTCGTCACATTTCCCTAGTGAAGATAAATTCTTGTTTTTACACAAGCAAACCATCAATCTTTATGCCAAAATATATGCTTCGTGCAGTTCTATCAGTTAAGTAAAATATCGCGCTACAACAGCGTACGTTCATTGCCATTGTGCAGAGGACTCACAACGAATCGCAGGAGGCTGTCGGCTTTAGTTTTAATTAATTTTTTGCAGCGAAAAAATTACAATCGCTCCTTGATTTCATATTGTAAATGTGTGTCTTTGTTCTATCAGCTCACGGTAGTTAATATGTCTTGTTTAAATGTTCCTGAAGGCAGAGTGGCTAGGATTAATCTGGGAAGCAATGAAGCTTCCGATAATAGATTTGATGTTTTCTCTATGTCGTACTACCAGGAAGAACTTGCGGTCTTCTCTTTCCTTGCCCGGTTGTTTGTCCATCTTTCCTCTACAAATGAAAAGACTACCTTGTGAATACGGTAGTTTTGAGACATTACTCTATTGTCCGTGAATAGGACGAACGTACTTAATGAGGGCACACGGGACGAGTGTGGACGCTAGAGTTTAACACTGGGCAAAACACAATAGTGTTTCTGCCTTCAAGAGCTGCTTTTATGAGCCACCTTTGCGTCATAGGTCAAATAAGTTGTATTTCCACAACGCGGTTCTGTCGCGCAAGGCTAAGCTCTCATAGAGTGCGAAGAAAAGCATGAGTTAAGTTTTAGTTCAATGGCTTTCGGCAGTTTCGTTTCCAGCAGCTGTTGTATCATTGAAATGTAATATTCCAAACAGCGCTCTAGGGCTATACTAGAACTTGATTGTCTTCTTGTACTCACTAATTTAATACAGTTTACTGTGGCTTCTATTCCTAGAAGGAGCTCGGAATACAGAAAATTAGGCATTATCGCCTAAACATTGTTATATAAAACATATATGCCAATTTATTTTCTGGACTGTCGCCAGATTATATACTGCATTCCGTCTCTCAACATACCTTTAGAGCACACCTAAACAGGCTAACCAGCCTATGCATTGAACTCAAATAAAAAATGGAATTACCTCTCTGGAATGATTGAAAACAGTTTTTGCCATCTCATTTTGATTCTTCGAGGCGTATTGTACATTCAATGGAACCAACAACTATTAGCTCTACGTACGGGAGTAAAATCAAGATGGACTGAATATGTTCGCGTTCTTTAACTTTATGCGGGTTGCTCTCTTTGTACATGAAACACATTTTATATAAACGCGCGTAATGTATATATATTTCTTTAGCTTAGATTTTTTTTTATTAAAGCAAGCCAGGGCTTGTACCAACTTCAACTGCAGAAGTAATCGTTGTGGTGAACGGGTGCGACAAAACTAATTGGAAACTTAACCAGATCACATATACCTATAGATGGTAACATTTGCCATAGGCGAAGCATGCAAGATGCATTTACTCTTTGGTTGGATTCTAGGTCCCTTCGAAAACCCACTCCGTCCACAAAAAGAAGGTCTTTAGTGAGAATGACGCTCGCCCGAAGCACATACGACGCGAACAGCTGGCAATGCAGCTGATTTCGCGCAGATCGTAGTCGTCTGAAAGCAATCATTGCGAGAAATTACGAGGTAAATCATTGACACAATGCTGTTGTACTATTGAAATCTCTATCCTACAGTAATTTCGATATAATTTAATTATCAATTTATTACAACTAAGCGCTATTATCATTTTACTATGATTCTTATCATATCTACATTTTTCGAGAACTTTTATCACAGCTTTTGTCTAATTTCTTCGAAGACTCCATGACATAGCTAAAGAGGCCAATGCTTTTTACGCAGCTTAGTAGAAATTTTAAGTCATGCAACACAGCACTGCGAAGGAAACAATGATTCAAGGCATAGTTTTCATCCTAAGCGGTTTCATCATTACCGATTGGGTCGCATAATGAAGAAGGTTCCGCGCGAATCCTGCCATTCTGAATTAATCCCAGATCGATCTTTCGGGTTCAATATTTCACACGATAATCAATTAAATAACAGCGATATCTTGAGTACCTACGTTAGTTGGTTCCTAGACGCTTTCATAGGACAGCTTTCCACTTAGATAAAATATTACGTGCCAGTATCGGTGAAGGGGAATAAGATCGTATGAGTGGTCACCGGATAAAACCTGTTATGCGTTAAGCTTGTTTAGCATTTTCTTGCTCCAGGTTCGAAAGGTAGAACTGATAGAAAGGTTTGCTTACAAGATTTACTATCAATTTTAGATAAGAGCCAGGCAAAGCGCGTACGGGGTTCGTTTACACTTGGAAACTTTGCTTTTCTGACGAATCAACTCTATAGCAATATTACCTTGAATCAAAATATGCTGTTTCATTCTTCGATCTACCAAAAGATGAAAACTTCAATAAATGATTCAGTTTTTTTAGTCCTATGTACCGAAAATCTTTTATTCTTCCCCCTTTGTTCTCCGATAACGATTTTCCCATTGAAGGGTCGCTGATATTCTATGTGGAGCATGCTCCCTAACGCTATGTTTAATATACTAGAAGAGGACATATAGAAACCAGGTAAGCTCATCGTTCGCAAAGTGGATTGCTGTGAGGTCACAGGCAGAAAAGGTGTAAGACTCACTTTTTTTTCAACCGTGAACCTTTCTTTCCATCCTAAGCGCACATGAAGGTTTAGCGTCTGTTTATTTTTGGCGATTATTGCAAGACGCACTTTAGACTGATCAGCCACGAGGGAGTAAACGTTAAAAAAGAGCTTTTAATAGTATACCCTAAACCTGCAAAATAACGTACGCCATCTGTAAATTCAGATGTACCTACCGCAGATACAGTAAAGTTATGCTGAGCATGCTACGAAACCAGAATCGATATTAATATTATATAACTTATCTATTTGTAACTCATACATAGAATACAGTTCTATGGAGGTCTGCGATGACAACAAGCTGACCCGTTTAAAGAAAGTGAATTTAGCTTCTTCCTTCTGTGCCTTTACGCCTAGTGACCTGTTTGACTGAAATGAATGAAACTGGCATGTGTCTACGAAAGACAATTAGAGGCGTGCCTTTTGCTGATACGTCCCATCGAGTTCTAGCTAGTAACGAACCCTTAAAATTCGCTAGACATAGTAATAATAGGCTAGGAAAGATAAGTGCGACATGCATTCGTTTAGCTCCACCCAGTAACAGGTCAGCATAAATGGGAAGGGGACCTGTATTAAACGGATACGCTATCATTTTAGTAGATGTATTATTTTTATCAATAGTGGGGTTATATATTGTTTGAGCCAGCTGGCTTCAAAAAACTACAGTGACTGTTGTTGTACTTGACGACATCGAACTTTTTATTCGTTGTCATAATGAACTCCGAAGGATTGAAGGCAACGACCATGAATTACAAACCTAAAACCGTTTACCAACTGTACGAGCGGAAACAGATTAAGAACTTGACCATCTTCGATGACTAGGTACTTCAGGAGGTTCGGTTCCGTCGGGAATTGATAATAGTTTAAGTGCCAATATTATATTAGTAACAATCTGTATTCGTCGACCATTGTTTTTCTAGTCATTATCATCACACATGTGCCGCAGCCCAATGGGGCCCTTTAAGACCGTACTGCCCCCCTGAATAATTTCTTTGTTTGCATTCGAATTTAAATCAGACTTTGAAGCATACAATATACGTACTCAGTAGTGTGGTAGAGCCGCGACCCCCTAGACAGCCCCTCGAAATATTATATCAGTACTATTATTATTCGTGTATATTATATTAGTAGTAGAGAAAGACAGCATCGTATCCGCCGTATAGATCTAGAGCAGGTAAATTTTATGGCAATGTGCCAACGAAATATTTCTAGTAGCAAAAAGCAAAGATGTACGTTCGTAGAAGTCAACAAATGTGTACCGAGTGACTCTGCTTAGTCAACTACGCAAAGGGGGCCTGAAAGGACATAATTTTACTTAATCCTACAGCGGTTCATTGACTACAGCTCGTGACGTGGCAAGCATATATATGTTATGACTATTGTTATTATTACACATATTGCTTATGTTTAGACTTGATTTCAATGACGATCTCATGGAGACATCAATATGTTTGATATAGCTCCGGCATTTTACGGACTACATATGTACTATATTTAATAGGATCTTTTTCGCCCAGTCAAGCTCTCTATAGAAATTAGCTACGTAGCTGCCAGTCTGGATGCCGGTATTCATTACTATATATTGTAATACCTGTAAAATAACATTTGAAGCCACTGTTTGTCAGTTAAAGATTTCACCGTAATGAAAACAGCTTCTATCAGTTAACTGTCCGCTTCGATTATAACGCTTTCATCGTCCGAACCAAAGATGCTACATAAGTAAATTTTAACTTGTTCAATTGTAAAATCATTCTCCATCCAGCTGGTATATTAGCCATGATGTGTCTGTACATACAATTCATGGCCTTAGTTGCCTTGCCTCAGGTTTAGGCCAACATGGATTTGCACTGACGATTTGTTTTTAGCTAATTTACAGCTACCTTTGTACCATATTTATCTTGCAATATCTATCACCATATGGATACCTACGGATCCGATGAAGAAGGAAATTTACTTACCGACAACTAGAAAAAACAAGGAAGGCCGCAAGTAACAGGATCAGAGACGTAGAATAGCCTAAACGGTTGATTATCTTCACCAAGGGAATATGCACCTAAGTAGAGTGGCAGAAGGACAAATAAACGGACCCATAGCGACAGCAAAAAATGAGATAATATAATTTTTTATAATATCGTTATAAATCGTTCTTTTTACACACGTGCTCTGAAGCCTATATCTCTGAGCACCCATATTTAGCAATGTAAACTAGATTGCTCAATGAACAGCAAAAGGATATCTCAGTCGCTCAGAAGACAATGGGGAAATGATGTCTAAGTAAGATGGTGTAGATTAAGCTAAATAAAGGACAGCATATATATATATATATATATATATATATATATATAGTGTAAAATCCTTGTTAATTTGCTATTCAGTGAGTACTTTAAATATGGAAGCGTTTTGTTGGGGATAAATATACAAGCAAAGTTGATTTGTTGTTGATATGTAAGATAGCTAGAAAACCGGACGAGCGCATACTAGCCTTATGGACTCTGAGCCGCTGAACACTTTCCACATAGTTAACAACGTGAAGTCATGCACGAGAAAAACTCTAGAAAATTAACAAGGATCCACTGTGTAATCTCACATGGTTTTGCTTGAAACGCTAACTTGTAACTTACAGAAACAAACTGCAACGCTCATAATAACGCTCTGCTTGTACATTTCAAGGTCGTTTAATCCTCCTGTTGGCTAACAGCTACTTCGATTAGTACGTGAATAGAAGAACTTGAAAAGAGACATCTGTATTTTAGTTACGTCTTATGCACGTAAATACCGACATCGGCCTGGGACTGATTGTATTGAACAAGGCCAGCTCTGTGAAGGGAATATACTAGCATTTTTTTTTCGATACGAGCATGTACATAGTCGCATAAACATATATATATATATGATTACAATGCGCCATGCGCCTGTTGATGCTTTTTTTGCAGAAAGAATTTGACTAACGTGTTTAAAAACGGATGTAAACATCCTTAGTTACATATAGGAGAACTTAAATTGGAAATTTAAGTTAGTGCAAGTGGAATGGTAGAGATAATGCGACTGAGATTTTGCCTGGTAACCGATCCGCGTGAAGGATCTAGCTCACTGATGTAACTAATAGATCTCATACTTAAGAATAACAACTACTTCGTGCAAACATGACTGTAGCAGACATTTGCCCCGATTAAAACGACCAGTAATGAAAATATTTCTAGAAAACGTTGCTTAAGATTATCTTTGCCAGTCAACGATGCTGTGCAACTCAGAAGGGGCATCACACCTGCATAAGGAACACTTCTCCTAGTAACATGTTAATTTTATTGCATTTAAACTACTTCAAACGCGCGCATGTAAAATTCGTAAAAATACCAAGCACTGAAGTAACCTTCAACGGTACAAATTATTGATTTCACCCTGAGACTCAGATGAGAACGTTCAGAATGAGACTTCAGATACGTTAGCCTCTAAAGATGTATCAGAAGAACGAATGTTGTTTAACTAAAGGTACAATTGTGAACTGTTCGCTATTATCAAATGATCCTGAATAGTCGATCTAGATGTAAAGAATCGCATCCAGAAAAAGCTTTTTATGATCGACATAGGAGATACAATTACATCTCACCTGATATAGCCGAACGATCTCGTTATGTCTTGTTTTTGAAGCGACGCATCTCGAATAATCA
Source organism: Varroa jacobsoni (assembly GCF_002532875.2). Taxonomy (NCBI): domain Eukaryota; kingdom Metazoa; phylum Arthropoda; class Arachnida; order Mesostigmata; family Varroidae; genus Varroa; species Varroa jacobsoni. The sequence continues at coordinate 263,816 of NW_019213900.1, forward strand.
CTCAAGCCATCGCCCGTCGTGTTGATCAAAAGCGTTCTTTCAATTCCAGATGATTGTCTCATTGAGCTCCCGCCAAAATCGGATTCGTCTGCGGAGACTGTACACGTTCGCACTACGAATTCTGAAATATTTCGTACCTGTTTTGTATGTACTCTAAGATGCACACCATAACAAGACGTAAGTGTGAAATGACACGCCCTCTCTCACTATCTATTCTTTCCCTCTCACGAGGGATAATTTAACTCGTTCAAATATTTTTCCTTTCATGTGTTTTCAAGGAAATTGTCGGCTTTTAGAACATCTGTTGCGCCACAAACGCTCGTAACGGATATTACATTTCTATTCATCAAATGAAGAGTAGTCAAATAAATAGTCGTAAAATATAGGATGTGAAATCTCATGTACAAAACGCCCCCTGCCGGGAAAAGTTTATTGACAGCGACCTTGACCGCATAGTTACGTAATCGATAAAACGATGTCAGACATGTGCAGGTTCACCTGAGACTGCCTACTTTCTCCGTTGGCTTGCATTCATCCGTCCAGGGTTCGTGGTGGGCCGACCACTGGATAAAGCTAAATACTAATACTGCCTCTCTATAGTAAATTAGCCCATATTATTATTTATGTATGGCCTTCAGTAATGTATCAGACAGGATATTTGGGCTCGATGTGTCGCGTACGATTCCGCAGAAACATGAAAAGTTCTGAATCATGCCTTCTAGTTTCATGGTGAGACCGCATTTCTCGCGCCAACTCAAACATACACGAATTTCTATTTATTTTTAGATACAACTCAGCTTTCCTTACCGTCCTGTTGCAAAACCTTCAATGTTTTCGTAAAAAGAAACATGGCGCTTAGTACTAATTACGACAGTGCCACTACGTATCACTCCGGCTTCGTAAAGGAAACCTTGCCTTCGATGAACTACAACGTAAATTCTGCTGATATGCAAACTGTTCTAATGGACGCCGACCTTTTTTTTTTACCGGTTTTACCGCCGGGTTTACAGAACTAGCTTGATTAATGCGAGGCGTTACTATGAATGCTTTTGCGATTTTGTAAATAAGAATAGGCTCTGCCGCAATCAGGAACAGGTCGCCTAAAGCTGTCACGAATGTGTTTCATGATTTGTTGGAAGGATAATTGTATCGTTTGTAATCGATTCGGCTATATCGCAGTATATACTAATATCAATAAACAGTTTCAGTCGAGTTAACCTCTTGAAGGTTGCTTAATTAGGCCTAGCTGCCGTGGCCGACCCTAATCTAGAAGCTTGAAAGCTATGTCCTACCAATAAAACTATGAAGTACGACATAATTAATGTAAGAATTGACTTTTTCTGTTGACATATATGTTGTGTGTATACGTTTGTTGTTGAAAAAGGAAGGTATAGTTCCCAGTTTCACGGTTTTTGGCAAATCCTTTACTCTTCGCCCCTTAAACCTATCGAAAACTACACCTACTTCCGTAAGCATTTCGCAGAGAGGCCGGATATTCGACAGAGCACATTATCAGGTAAATGTCCGCGATTGACCTTACGGGTAATAACATGATCGATTTAAAACAAGCCAGACACCGTCCGGAAATGCAATACGTTTTTAGCAGTCAGACCATGAAGTGGTAACATGGAAAATTCACCCGTAGTCCAAAGCGTTTTTGACAATAGAACCGACTGACTGCATGGGCAAATTTGAATTGGTAACTATTGATTTTAAAATATATATCAACTTACCGCCTGATTTCAAAAGCTCTATGTACTCTCGTAAAGGTTATTTTCTTGAGAAGAATAAGAAATTGACATATGAGATCCTGAGTATTCTCGATCTTCTTGAGTATGCTATTGTCAAAAGTTATCGCGGTCGCGGCAGACACTCTATTGATTATAGATATAGGTTCACTTGGCATTCAACACGACATTGCGTTGGGATATTTTATTTACTAGTACTACAATAATAAGGTAAACACAGTTTCTCGTAGGCTACCATGCATTCATCTGTGAGCCGTTTACGTGGCGAGAGCAAACGTTCGGCTAACTTCCGAACATTTGCAAGGCCAAGCCTTAATTTGAGAACACAGAATCGGAGTGGGTTGTGGAGTTTTAGGATCCTTAGAGAAATAGGTGATTATCATGTGCGTTACCTTGTGCAGTTCTGATTAGGCGACTGTACCGGGAATAATCAAATAGCAGGCTTCCAGATGACTGGGCTGCATATTGTTCGCTATTGTATACTTAAAGACAATTCAAATTGAATTTTGAGTCAGCGATTTGCTCATCAATTGAATAGCAACCAGGAGCGCCATAACGCTCACGAGTTTTTCATATCATAGTAGACATCTTTCCTTTTCAAGCTAGGTTTCAGACTAGCTCATATCTCATGCCATAGCCGTCATACTCGCTACGTACATAGATATACTTTCTTGTGGGAAGGATCTCTTGAAAACCTTTTGCGCCGATATTAGTTCTTGATTCGAAAACGCGACCTATACCAAACTAACCTATGATACCAGCTTTTCTACCGCCTCAGTCATCGTCGGGTCTAAATATTTAGCTATAGATGCTTGAAGGTCCCTGATAAAACGTAAATGAGCTAGAATAGGCAAAAAGATCTCGATCATATCTAAGATTATGTTGTGCTTAAGCGTCTGTACCATGTTTAGTGCCAAAGTACTGACACATGCTTTTCGTTGCTGTACGTCACCGTATAAGTGGGTAACCACTTTAGGGGGCGCCCAGGGCCGGTGCAGAAGCCTTATGTAAATGGCATTTGGTATGATTAACTACTCCATATATTACAGTGCTACCTTGGGCGTCGTACAAAATCGTGCATTCCGTGCGCTCAGGTCCAGTTTTAACCGCTACTTTCGCTTAAAAGGCTACGGCTATGACGAATGAGAGAGCCATACAAATACACCGAGCTATTTGTGCAGCTCGCGTAAGGCGGCACTGTAACTTAAGGTAATAAATTACGGTAAAAGTAAAAAAAAAAAACAGTTGAAGAAAGACAAGCGTGTTTTGAGTGTCCATTAAGACTTTTCGCCGCGAAGTCTGGCATTCCCTTGTATGTCCTTCAGAGGCAGATGATCCATTAGGGCATGCCATATGGAGTGGATGATAAAACACTTGTAATGTGTAACCTGGGCCTTTTAGGCATGACAAACCTGGACTAACCTGAACAGTAATCATTGCCTCCAATAGTGTTTGCCACAGACTTAAGTGCTGACGCCAATACGGGGTAGGACATCACAGGAAAAAGGACCTGAAGAAAAAAAAAGTGCATCTACTACATGCTGCAGTAAATCTGCTCGATGCAACACAGGAGTAACAGGCTGGAGGCGAATAAGTAATTCGCAGTAGGTTACTTTCAGTATGAGTACTATCGTAGCACGGCGCAGATATTGTATTGGTTGTACTTCAGCAGAAAGGCCTTTTGCGACAAGAAAGATACCTATCATACAGGGTGTATTCTTATCCCGTCTATATCTCGAAAAATGCAAGGCGAAATCTTCGAGCCGAAACAACAAGTGCAGGTTTGTAAGTTTAAGTACAATTATCTCCAATAGCTTCTTTTTCATATGGAAGTGTATACCCGTAGGAACGAACGAACGAACGAAAGAGATCTCAACCGAGCTAGAAGTGTATACTTTGGACCCCCTACTGTTTTGCTAGTTCTAATCGATGATTTACGAGATGTCGCAGTTCTAACTACATCTGCACTGACTTGTTTGTTACTGTACAAGCATCGTTTTATTTAAAAATACAAATTAAGTCACGAACGGGTTTGGCTGAACCTGGCGGTAATGCGACTTACCATTCGTGTCGTGCCGAGCAAGAAGATCGGGACAACGTTCCTGCTTCATTTCTCCTATCTTCATTGGTGGCCAACACAGCGATCCGTCCCACGCGCGCGAACACCACACTTTTGGGAAAACGCAGAGCAGAAATAGTAAGTAGCTCGCGTACACATTACAAATGAGGTACAGGGTGCGTCAGGCATCAGGCAACAACAGATTTATGAAGACGTGACAAAAGGACCTTGCTTGAGTCTCACTCAGAACTCATCTGATACAGCTCTTATAGAAAGGGACGAACTGATTGTGCTGTCCGTAGAAACTCTGAGCCTTGTGAAACACCGCTACACTATAACAAACTAATGGGTCCGTAGTGTTGTCGAATAAGAAGCAACCCTTATCTATAACTAAATACTTTTGTCGGCATCGCACTTATATATCTGCAAGTCGTTCGACTTCCTGAAGAAGTGTTATTTTATATACTTAGAAATTAATTATTTTCATATGACTAAAGCTTTACATTGTTGAAAGTCATTTCTTTATCGGTTTTTTAGGCATAAAACCCATTTGCAGATTCGTAAAATTGATAGCTAGTTACGATCCCAAATTTTAACCGTATCCGCTACACCGTGAACGAGTGGGCTATGCTGAGGTAGGCGAATCACGAAGTCGGTGGTAGCAAAGCACTTATGTAGGCTTGCCCAGCAAAACAAACACATCGGCAATAGGAAAGAGACAAGCATAAAGTAGTTCCCATAGAAATCAAACAACGCAGAGTCTCATCGTCAGACAAAGCCTGCTAATAATCCTCCTGAATAAATACAACGTACACAAATTTAACTTATTATTACAAGAGTTGAAATCCTTTCCAGCGACCAACAAACCGCAAAGGTTTAATCTCGGCAATTAGGTAACGTTATAGGTTAGTGTAAAGTTCATTTGGCGATAATCACATTAGATGATGTAATAATGCTATCCCAGAATTTGAAGGACACATTGTGTACATGTGCTGTACCTGTGTGCTTTCAAGGACTGCGCTTCTAGCCGTCTGCTTAGATAACTAATTTTTGACGGCGCTGCGAGCTCAATAACAAAGGTCAATGACAAGCTAACCCTAATACATCAACGATGACAATGCAAGAAGTGTTGAATAAACAGAATACAAGCCATTTGGACAGAGAAGCGTTAACACAAATACAGTACACGGTATATACATGCTCCATTGAAATCAGGTTAAATTTCTTCAAAACCACCTAATGACGCCTCGTACTATAAGTTTCATGTTAGGCTAGTGGAGATTCCTTTCTAATATTCAAATTATGCATGACCTGTATAACCAATTGGCCAACGTTGAAAGCGTACTGAATTGACGTTCTCAAAAACGGCAAACTAATACAGCCACTCTCGGCGGACTGGGTTTTAATCCTCTTATTCGGCGTAGAAACTATACGCCGTCAAAAAGCCTTCATAAGTTACCGGCTCGTATATTTACTGAGAAAACTCATGCTCGTATTACGATTATAGGTCGTGTTAAATTTAAATAAAAAAAAAAAGATAATAGCTAGCATTCAGTAGTAAGTGGGGTAGTAAGTAGTAAGTGTATGGGGTAACATAATGCTTCATGAAGGCTGAAAAAAAACCCTGGGAACAAATCCGTAGACTATCTCTTCTCTGCTCACAAGGCTTGATGCGTGCAAGTAAATAAGGTTTATTTAGTAGGTTTTTTTCTTAAATTTCCCGAAAATTTGCTTCAGGAAGCAACACGCCAAGCGTCCACTCGCAAACGTCACACAAGTTCACATTTAGGAATATTTTAGAAGTTTATAGATAGTATTATACGCTGTAGTGAGCGAATTCTGTAGCTGCGAACTTCCAGGCTACTAAAGGACAAAGTAATTTGTTTAGTGTAGGAGTCTTACAAATTGTAGATTTGTTTTTTAGCAAATGCCGCCCGATCACATCGACGTACACAATGATGTCTGGCTTTGTTTTGTGAATTCGAACGAATGGTAAGCAAGCTATTTAGAGGGCGGTGTATAGCCATGGAGATTACTTGTTTAAGTATTCAAAAATAGTCGGACAGATATTCTTCCGTTCATCCAAAACGTTGGCCAGTTTTCTTCTTCTTCTAAACACTTCTTTTTCTAACGTTGATTTATTGCCAATGCTGCTAGATAGGGAAACGTTTCAAGATCAGGTCTGTCTTTGCTGTGCCCATGATCAGGAAAGGACGCGAATAATCGTTGATGAAAAATAGAAAATTAGACACCATTTTCTAATTGACTCGCTAGAAAGAGCTCGAGATATAATAGGCCGTTTGTAGGCTATTGATTTGACGCTGCGTTGTGAGTGAATGATTGTTGTACTTTGTGGAAATATCCAGGCAGGTTTACACAAGCGCGTAAAGGAACTAGCTAACCGATAGCTTTCAATGATCGGCGTATCTATGAATTTTGACGTTCATAGTCAGGAGGAATACGTTTCTGATGCGATTTTTAACGTCTGCTTTAAGTTAACAACTTGTAACATTTAGCCAGGCTACAAGATCCTAGAATCAACAGTCCAAATTATATTATTATATATATATTATGATGGCATGTATCCGGATGGCAACAACAGTTGCAAATACGATATTTCCCCCCTAACGTCTATTCAGCCACCGTCTGATCAACTGCCATGTTATCAATTACCATTGGCCTCGCTTGGTTCTAGTAGCAGCGCCTCCTGCTCTTTCAGTTCAAGGCATTCCCGCATGGCCTCAATTAGGAATCTCTCAAACATATTGACTCCCCCTTGAATCTCCTGTCCGATCTGATTATCCAACTGAAATAGACACAATGAAAACTTAATTTAGACAATCAATATGCGACAAACAGACCGTTAATTTTTTTGGGATGTTTAATGCAAGTCGTGTGACAAAGGCCACTTCTGCTAGGCTATCTGTACGGAAAAAAAGTAATGGCCTTACATAAAATAGCTGATTAAGGTTGTTGGCCGAGGACCATGTCTATCGTTCCTCTATGACAATAGGCCAAACAGAATTTTACCAAAAAGAGCTTAGGCAAATTAGAGGGCCTACAGCGGCTCTGTGAGTGAAGCTTTGTTCCAAAAACTCTCATACGAGGACTTATGGTAGACGTGATCCTTGGTGAGAATTCGGACATATGCCTTTGCCTTGCTTTGGGTCATTGCACTTACTTATTATATTAGTAGCAATTATTTTGCAAAATGCATCACACTGCGGAACCTAGTAGCGGTGACGGTAAAATATAGACACTAGTAGACACTGTTATTTCATACTATTTTTTTTCGAATTCGCAAAAAGTAGCTATGCCACTGTATTATCATTGAAGATAATTTCATCTTCATCTACAGTAGCGTACATCAATGCTCTATTATGGACAATTTAATTACCCTATAAACTAGTTTTCCCTATATGCTCAAGCAGTCGAAGGCTTTATGCTCTTACCATAAGTCTACTTTTGAATTGCGCCGGGTACGATACAAACAAACCTTGGCGCACTATTTGTTGTAGCAGGTCTACATTCGTTCGTCGCCGCTTGTTCCAGGCTAAATCTAATTTTTACTTCAACAGAACATCAAACGAACAGCAATACTTCGTTATCGAAATTCGAGAAAAAAAAAAAAATATATATATATATATATATATGTATATATAACTATTATCCAATGTTTCTACGCTAGACAAAACCTCACCGAGGTTAAAACTTTTTTTTTCCAAAATTTATGGTCTACTTGAGAACTAGTTGAACGGCAAGGAAGATTTTCACAAGGCAGACCGCGAGATTCTCAATGGAGTTCAGATTTAAAGGGCTCAAAAAGCTTTTTTTTTTCGATACTAGATTGTTGCTCTAGAACGAACCCTAAGGGAGTGAACAACAATTGAATACTTCATAGGTAGCTCTAGCCGTTGTCAACATGTGCCAATAACGATCAAAGTATGGTCTGCAAGATAGACATAGCCATGTTTCTAATTGCAAGAGAGAAATTTTGGCTAGGTGTCGATAGCTGCCGCATTCAAAGTATCCAGGCGTCGTACCGAAACCGAGCGCACGCAAGAATGTGAGACCGATAAGACGTAGAATATTACTAAAGCTAAAGCAGCAACGTAATTTTCTAAGTTTTTTGCTTTTAAGCCTGAAAAGCTTTTAAAAAAGGGACTCAACAGCTCGGAACATTGTCAACGTTTACAAATTTAACGTTCTTAAATGAAAAAAAAAAAAGGTTTTAAATACAAAACATTCTAATTTACGAAAAAAATTAACAGCGACCAGAGGACGTGGATAATTACATATGTGCATATATACACACATATAATGTAGAATAGGCTTCGATTATATATATGTATACATATAGCTGTACATCAAGGTTCATTGCATGCATGAAAAAGAATTTACGGTTTCCTCACTCTTTATGATTGTTGATTGTGTTTACGGTTGATTCTGCTTGTTATAACCGTCATAAGCGTAAGCTGACAACAAACTAAAATCGCACTTCAGTTTGCTACAGAAAAGGTACGACCAAAGTGCCGCTTGTTTAGCGGAGTGGAATCCTTGCGTCATGAGTTCAAAGTCTGGATAGCTGCGTGACGCGCTGATTACTGAGACGGTCAAACGCATAATTCTATTTTACGTTGAATAATATCGTCGCGAAGTAACGCAGAGAACAAATAATGACTGAAGTAGCTAAATCCGAAATCACACCCACCTTCATCATATACGAATATTCGTAGATACTGGGTGGAGGAAAAGTGCATCCCCTAAGACGAAGACTGACGAACGATTTTTTTTTTGTTTTCAATTCATTAAGCTAATCCTGCCTCATTTGTAGAACATTTAAGCTGGCAATTTTAGAGAAGAACCTACGACCTTCACGTAAAAGGTATTCACCTTTATATTGGGAAATTATTCGACGATTTTTCGTAATTACTTCGCAAACTACGTGGTTCATGGGGAAAAAAAGCGTGATTTGTCGGTAACTTTAAATTGCTCGAGTGCTACGTTAGACAACTTTCAAAATGGATCCTATGCACCTTCCAGGATTGATAGCGAATTTATACGTCCGAGTATCTACTCATATATATTACTAATTCTAGCGGTTTTGAATTTAAAAATAAACAGCTCAGGACCAAGAAGATTCATCTTTATGTTTGTGAAAATAAGTCTGCTGGTGAGGATAAGTAAGTTCGTTACTTGCAAGTTAAAGAAATCTATGGCACGTGAAAAATTTATATTATCTATATGCTACCGAATCGGATATGATGTTTGTCGGAAAACCTGTCCCTGATCTAGTTGTGTGAGTAACGTATTTGCCCCTAATCTTAGGGCCACGTTGTGTGACAGTGTGGACTTGTACACTTCGTTTCGTGCTGGGAGCCAGCCAGCGGTCCGTCTCATAGGACGTCTAACGGCAATATCTCAAGCACAAAAAGTCCAAGAAACAGCCGAGAGATGGCAGAAAAAAGTGTCGCGCACATCTGCGGTGCAATTCGTTACTTCCGAGTAGATTTTTTTGCTGAAGCTTCCACTCCTTTGAACGTATTGCTAAGCATAGCGCTCCGAAGGTTTTCATTTAATTCATCTGTAAACCTGAATTGTTTCAAAATATGAATCTCTTCTATGAAAAAAGTGTGTTTGTCAGAAAGCAGTGAAACAAAGTGTGTCCTCAGCGTGTACATACTTGCCAGCTTAACATTCATATTCAATATTCAGTTACTATTTTCACTATCGAATATATACAAAATGTCCAGTAGTGAATGAACACGTTATTACCCTAATAACTACTACAAATGGTGAAATACGCAAAGCAGTGCTCGTAGGTAATAAACATTACTTACAGCGAGCCTCTTGTTCCTTAAGTATTTTCTAGTATAGCGGGACTATATTCAGGGGTACAATATCAATGTGTTTACTGATAAGTAGAAAATTATAACTAATAAAACACCATTCCCAGGTGATATGACAGCGGTGTGTTACAAGTGTCGATACACGCAACCGCTGAGCAAATCTTTTTTTTTTTTTTTTCTTTTTAAACAAAGTATCTAAAAGTAAAGTAAAGTCTCTAGCGTTTTTCATCAATTTTTATACACTTTATTCATAGGGAACGAAATAGTAATCGGTAGTAAAACGATTACCCCCAACTGACTGTTATCATATAGCTGCGGACGGAAAATATCAGTAGAGATTAACTTCTAATTCTGAAGGAGAATCGGCCCATGAAATCTCTAAGAATCAGCTTCGATCCGATAGTCGAGGTCGTGAGCCAGCAATAGACACACTTAGTTCTTAATTAAACGACACAATCTGCCTCTTTGATGTAGCACTTCTATCTACCGGAGACAATTTACAAGCAAGTAATCGGTACGCTATTCTCCGATTTTGTCGCCAGCTCTATAAAATCCGAACAATATAATGTTTGACCTTTACCATTTTAGATTAGACGAGAGCAAATTTCAACTCCGGTCTTGCTTTTCTAGCTCGTCAAATTCTCAACATTTATGGAGCGGATAAACATTCGAAGCCAGGAAGCCCTTAAACAAATATAAATATTAGCTATCAAACGGAAGGGTGTATTTGCATGGAATACATCTGTATTCGGTAACAGAAAGGTCTACTAAAACCGGTAATTCAAATAGCGATCTGCGACCAATGTTGCGGGAACGGCTATCGAAACGCCACAGCTGGTGCGCTTCTATGTAGATATAGGTTTGTTTTTTTTTTATCTGTCCCATGAATATATGTATCCCTGAATACGACTTCAGTATTATACGCATACAACTGCATTAAGAGGGAGATTATTTTTTGAGAAATGTTATTAGTAAAAAAAAACTAGCACTTCGCATTGTGCTTCCGTACTTTACGCATATTCACGTTTTAGATATGTCGTACAACGGAGCCAGCCACTTCTTTATGAATCTATTTGCCATTTGTAGAAAGGTTTTGGAAAAGTTCCCAGCTAGAGTTTTTATGCGAAGCATTTAAAAGTACATCGATAAGCTATAGCTGACGATGGGCCCAATAGGAGGAACGGCAAAAACGCAAAGCACGCATGTTCTAATCACTACGAATGTTCCTGGGTCTGTTTAGCTACGTCTACAACAGCCAGCGTTTTCGCTTCGGCCCAAAAATATCTAGTACATGTCTATACTGAAATGTAGTATTGTATAAACGGGTCATACAGCGAATTGAGTTGACGAGACGCAGATAAGTTTCTGATGACCCAGATAAGTTTTCATTCAAGCCTGACTGTCTAATAAATTTATTATGCAATTACTGATGAAATCGCTACAAGGCCTGACGCCTTTGATTAATGACACTGGGCACAGAAAAGAATCCCAGTTCTACTTTTCGGGATTGTGAAGCTTGTGGGCTTTCGGCACAAATGCCTAAAGGAGGATTAGTCGTTGGTCTTTCCATTTGTGGCGATATTCCTATGGGGTTGGTAAAGCAGAACTTGGGGTCATTTGCAGATAAATGGTGAATAGGAATGGCGTGAGAGAACGTTGTACGATTGCTACATACAAAAATCTCGTTAAGATGCGCAGCAACTGGACGATTACGCCACTCTTCTTTTCAAGAAGAATCCATAAAAACTTTTATGGACACAAATGTGCTTCGAAGCGAGAGCATCGAAGATATAGCTGCCATACTAATAGCGTGTCGACACGCTCTCGGTTACTGCAATGGCTTCATAACACGCTTTGACTATACATTTGACGCTATGTGTCCTCTATAAAATATCTGGGCCTTGAAGATACCCCGAGACACGCAAATATTAACCCTAGTATACTTCTAAATCTTTTTAAATCAGTATCGGTTGTTCATAGCGTGCGTTGTTGTGTGGATCCGATGTTGGGGGTCTAAATACTCAAAAACCTCGAACTTTTAGTCACTATGATGACTCTGCACCCTTTTCTGCAGCTACTCTAAGCCGATGTTACGCTTCAAAACTTCGCTCCCACATTTAGACTTGATAAAATCGGCCATACTTTGTTCATACTTTTATAGGGACTTTGATCACTACTCTCAAAGGAACCTAGTGTGTATTGTCCTTTGTGGCTTGAAGAAAATGGTTGAGGGACATTTGGATTTCTAGTTTCTCTGCTTTGTAGGTTATTTTAACATTATGAACCTTGAGTAAGTAAATTTTCAAGCACTGAACCAAACTAGATAATATGGTGATCTTGGAAGATTAGCATAAGTGGGGATTAGTAAAGCTTTCTACAGAGAGCTATTTGATCATCTCGATAGACGGATGCGCGCGTCGACCAAGCAAGAACATTCGCGATAAAGTAACAAAAAGTGTTAGATTGCGGCATAAATGACTGACTCCAGGATATGCTCAATGTCTGTTCAGTGTAGGTGGGAAACTTTGCTAGCTGGAATATCGTCGTGCAGAAGTCAACTTGAGCTAGAGAGGCTTTCGATAGCGTTGTACTGATAAATCGGAACTTCACTCCGAGTTACATCGCATCCATTGAGAATCTCAAAAATAGAAATATAAGTTTCTTTTTCGATTTGATGCGTCCTTTTGCATCTACTACCCAAATGAGTAAAACTTGACTGGAACTGATGAGCGTTCCTACTAGAAAATTTGAGTCTGGTAAATTAGAAAATCGCGTTTCTATGGAAGGGTCACATACTGAATGAACACACAGAATGAGCGAATGGAAGATTTGTGTCAAATTACTCGCCAAAGCTTCACTTTAATAGTTAAACGAAGGTGCGTAGATTTTTGGATATAGAAAAGTATAAAGCTATATTCCATATGCGTGCAGAATTAGAATGAGAGGAGCACAGGTGTGAGCAAATGCATTTTGCGGGGCAACCATTGCAGCCTATTGGCTCAGGCTATGGCAAACGGACGCTGAGAGGTCTTTTAGCTCCTGCAGTGTCTTTGTAACGATTAAAGCTCATTTGCTCAAGCCGTTTCCACTTGCGTTCACCTCAATAATCGGATCCTTAAGATCGTTACCGCGTGATTACCCAATCGGCATTTTTCTCATGACTTTGTTTGTGGCACGGCTTGAATTCAAATGCCTAGCTTTAGAGATTTCTCGGTACTGCAACCTTATATTAACCACCCTAAACCACCCATTATAGGTCTATAGAAAATAAATTAGGCAAAAAATACACTTCGGTTTTAAAGAATGTTTACACCAAGTTCTCTACCCAAGTATGATAAATTTCTACGCTATAACTGGATTAGTGTACAGGTGACATTCTATAAGTCTCAAGTTTAGAAATTAATACTTGGGTCCAAAAAAGAGAACAGATTTTTTTTCATTAAATATCATACAGAATCTTTCCTTACCCATTTTTACAACTTCATACGTTTCGGGCACAAGTAACAACACCAACACCTTTGTCAGATATATATATATATACAACTGCGAAAATATTCATGTATAACATACATTGCAATTATTTAAGTTTTTTTAGGAAATCAACAGCTTGTGTGCTAAAAGACAGACCGTAAGGTCTGAGGACTTGAATGATAGCTAGAGTTATTCAGTTGGCTTTATCAACTTGTTCTAGCGGTGATCAGACCTTCGGTCTGCTAAATCCGGGATAACAGCACCAATTTCTAGCTCGTTTTACGATACTTTCCACAAACGTATTCTGTGAGCGGTGGTTTCGGAGAAGTTTATTCAAAACATCTAATGATAACACAATAGGTCCGAACAGTTGCCTTTCACAACTGGCGTTAGAATCGGCTAGGCACAATAATAGCCCGTCAACGGATTTTGCAGATCATTTAATGGCACTATAGCAGCATGAATCGAACATGATACCTCACATGGTACCTTCTTGCTCTACAAGCAGATAGTAGATTCGTTTCTAAATAGATAAAATTTAAAAAGAGGAAGATTGATTCAACTATGCATAGAAAGATTTAGCTCAGTATAGGCAGCATCTGCATTTTCTGTTTTCAGTTCAACGTATGTCAGACTGCCGCTTATGAGGAAAGTGACAAATTTATCAGGGATATTTTAGCTCTAGACAGGTCAGAGTGAAATGAATTTGTTCCAAGTTCATTTTTTTAGATTTAGACAGAAGCAGAATTGTGTTTCTGGGTCGTCTGTATCGATAATAATAGTATTTAGGAGATTAGAGGGTCAGAAAATTATTGGGCACCCCAGACCAAGACTCGTCTAAGAAAGAACTTGATTTCATTGAGCAAATATGGTTTGCACATGTCGTTTTACTAGGCTGAATTTTGCACAAGGATACTATTGCCAAAGCCTAGGGTAAATTTTATCTAGGTAAAAAATATGTAAGGCTTATACGGTAGTAACATGCGTCTCCAAACCTTCAGTGCGCAAAACAGCTTGAAATGAGAACCATAAATTTAGCCGTAAATTTCAAAAGGTAACTTCAGTATGGACTTTGGTATTATTTGGTATATATTATGCTGAATATGTGTTCGACCTCGGTACTTGCCTAGATATAGTCTAGATAGTGCCTAGATATATAGATATAGAAAATAAAAGTTCTTTCTATCTTTTCTTCATTGTGGGAGAGTCAACTCTCCTGCCTTTCCCTCAAGTCGATATAGTCAGCAAAACGGGATAAAACGTAGACGGGCAGATAAGCAGAGAAAAATAGGCAGTTATAGGCATTTTTTGTGAAACAAACAGGAGGATGATTCAGCTCAAGGCGCTACAATACAAACCGATGGATTTTACAGCTAATTCGAATCTTGACAGAAAAATTATTTAATCAATTTTCAAAAAAGTTAGAACATCTAGACATACGGCAAACTACCTACCGACTGCAAAGTATCATCCGATGTCTATCCGATAGAGAACTAGATTTGATCTGGGAATGTGATTTGTTCAGTACCTATACTGTGACATTATTAGAATAAATAAGAAAACTCACAAAAAATTACATTTAAGAAAAACTACACAGAAAAAGTATACCGACAGTTAGCTCTTCATTCTGTTAAATTACCCTGTAATAAGTTAGTTCTAAAAACATCGAATTGACATAATATAGGAGATTGTTTCACAGTGGATGGATTTTTATAATGAGCTTTTAGGTAGGATCGTCTCTTTAGAAGCTTGCGCAAGTTACCTCAAAAGTCCTACCATCTTGATGACTCCTTCGCGGTGTCTCTCCACTAACTGCTTATGCACCGATGCTACAGAAAACTTCATCCAAAAGAATCCTCACTCGCTCTTCTATATTTGGTTCCCTCAAAATTAAACGTAACAGTTAATCCAGATGCATTAACTGCTAACTTGGGCTGAAAGAATCCGATATTTTGGTGTATAAACGTGACATTAAACAGACCTTTTTGTGTGCGTCTGTCTTGATAAATAGCATCACAGTAGCGGCCTTTTGTACCTTCAGCAAAAGCTCTAAAACAATAAGTTTCGGGTCCGCTTACATTTTATTATAGAGTGCTCTAAAGCTTTTAGGATCAAGTTACTAAGCTGAGAGAAAAAAGCAGGACCTACGTCATCAACCAGTGTAGTCACTGCGATGAAGAGACCCTGAAAGATTAGAGCCATGTCTATTACTTTTACCCTTCTTTCCGCATGAAAAACATTTATTATTACTTTTGCTCACATATATACAGGGTTGTTTTTTGGTAGACATCATTCAGACATTTATGGTGATGGTAAGATGTATTTCAACACTGATACTGTGTGCGCGTATGAAAATAAGGAATAAATGAAATGATCTTTTGCAATGAACATTTCTTATCCAATTAACATCTGTGTAAACTATTCGTAATTTACGCGAAAAAGTACTAATTCGTGCTTTGCTAAAAACTGAATATAGTGACTTTTTTGAACTGAGGGTGCCGCCTTAGTTTTTCGAAGTTATTCGAGTTTGTCTGCCTCGTCTGCTAAGGTACGACTACTATAAATAGGATTTAGGTTCTTTGTCAGTATGTCTATAGAGATCTGTGCTTCGCGTGACATATCGGACTACTCGATACGACTAGAGACGAATTATTCTCGACCAAATCATGAACAACTCGCAAGCTATGTTTAGTTTATTTCTTTTGTTATCTCTAACTCAATGGTAGCTGAATACATAACGCATCTGTAGTAGATGTTACCCATTCTAAGTCGCTTCAGCTGGTAGTTGTTTGACTTGGAAGACTCCTTTTCAAGTCGTCTCTTCTCGAATATCCACTAGTTCTGACAGGGGATGGTTTTCACGTTCTGTGTCCGTTGTGACATTGCGACAACCCAGATCCTTGTCTCGGTTCTTCGCGTAACAACGGTAACCCTAGGACCTAGTCAGCGTTAGGACCATTATGTAACATCTAAGGACTGCAGCGTCTATTCTCATAAATGCGGGAAATGTTTGTAGATCTGGGGATATGGAAGAATCCGGCACCGTCCACTGTCCATAATGTTCCGCCCTTTCTAGCCTGGCCTCGCTTGCAGCCAATGAAAGTCATTTACTGATGATGCTTCTACGTAGTATTCCGTTCGTATTGCTGTCCGACCAATTTCTTTGTAGGCCCTACTTCCGCTCTGGTGATGTCGACACCTGTCGCTCCCGGACTTATCACAGTGAGATGCGTACACTAGAAGTAGGCTGCGTCGATGTCTTGTCATGATATACATGTCGATACTCGCAGTAGTTCTCTAGAATATTTAAGGTAGATCCGCAGCCTTGGTGGATGAGAAGCGTTTCGCTTCGCAAAATTATCCGTGATCTTGACCAGCGTCACCTACTTACAGAGGCGTCTGATCCGATCGGAACACTCGATATACCTAGACGTCAGAATTCACACCAGTTTGATTCGCGCACCCCCACTTGCATGCAATGTATAAGCTGAGAAATCGGCAAAACTGCACAGAGTAGAACGTTCGAAGGGAAAAGGGCACAGTAAGATAAACTTTGTAAATGCAGATACTTGAAAGATTGTGCTTCTCACGAAGATTAAAGACCATCGGTTTCGCTCTGTAGCTACCTCTGATATCTAACAACCTGTTAAGGGGACTGGCCAATTCTTTGGTGGACTCCGGACTCTATACATTAACGTGCTTTCAAGACAAGAATCTAATTTTATAAAATAGGAATATATAAGATCCAATCTAGTAGACATGGCGGTCACACAGTTCACTAAACAAACGCACGTTGTGAAAAAATAACATTAGTGACATTTTAGAGTACATATAATGCTACAAAATGGCAAGAGGTCGGTAAAAAGTGACCATTTCGTCAAATTCATCGAGTCCTGGTTAGCTCGCGAAACATGTTTATGTTAATTTTAGATAAAAGAGTCTTAGGTCTGGTCTCTGAATAACGTGCAATTAAGGTCATACTCTGGTATAGACATAGATGATTTATTTTTGGAGGTTTCAATGAATCGAAAACGTTTATGTAACGCGGCAGCTCAGCTCATTGATTTGTTTCCAGGTGGCCTGATGATATATGCTATTACTCTGTGTAATCATAGGCAGGGTGTATCTATTGTTTGATTTGCTTGCATCCCCTGCCACAACATGGTTTCTTCTGCATCCGCTTATTTTAGTAATCTGCAAGTAAGTCTGCGTGGCGTGGCCAAGGTAAAGACAAAAGTAGCGTTAGTCTTGTGAGTTCCGTTGGTTCTGACATCCGTTACCCTCTATATCCTTTTTAGCGCGCACCGATTGCTAAGACCGTTTTTGCCATTAAAGAGAATCTGTACTTGCCGGCACTTCCCTCCATCGTGTAAGGAGTAGTGCTTCGCACCTCTGTGGCGCCAGACTCAGACTTCCTATTCTGATACTTGGATAATGAAACAAATATTTTTTAACTGAGTAACTTAGTAAGATGACCCATGCCGATATGAAGAATTCAAACGAAGCTTTAATTTATTGTATTTAATGACTAACGGCTTAGCAGTCAGTAATCGTTAAACTGTAAATCGTTCAATTGAAATGAGCGCAATTTACGTTTTCGAACAATTTTAGAAGAATGTATACACTCAGAGCTATCTCATCATAATGGTTCATACGTTACAGTGTGTAGCTACGGAATAAAGCATTATTTTCTAGACACATTATACAATTTTTGTGATATAAACAGTAATCTTATATTGCTTAGTCTTCAAGAAATTTATTCAGTGAAGCATGTTAGAACAATCTTAATCAAGTTTTAAATTTCTCAAGTATTGCATGATCAAATTTATCTGACGTCAGTGGCCTTCCTTAGTGGTCAAGCCTATGATTAAGCGACTAAGGAGAAGCGTCAGTCCTGAGTTGATTCTAATTTGAAGCGACAGATATAAATGAACCTATCCTAAATCATAAGTAAAAAAAAGTAAGCTCAAAAAACTCCGATAGGCGTCATGGGCAGCGATAAGGTGCACGTCAATATAGTTCTTGTCGGTAGCGAGTACGTACCTCTGATGGAAAAAAAGGAAGTTCTCGGCGTTGTTAGTTATCTTATATTTGGGAAAGAAGCAAAAGAACACTTTTGAAAGTTGTACTTGTCACCAACCTACAAAAACGTTTCGCCAGTGTTATGGCGAAGAAGCGAACAAGCTTAAACGCTGTTCAGAAATGCTCCTTCTCACGTGTTTCTCTGGCCTGAGCCGGAACAAACCCGGTCGAATGCATATTATTTCTACTTTTGGCAGATTGATTCGCCTTTGCCCTTCTATTGCCAGGCAGTCTTTAACCATATGGCTGAATGTAACTATCACTGATATAACTTAACACCTTATAAGGCAACGCGTCTGGCTTCTATATTTGTAGTAAAAAGCAATGTTTACCTGCTTACATCAGTAAAGCATGTTTATCGGTACACACTAGCGGCAAGTTTCTTCAAAAGGGTGTACGGGTTTACGAAACGGGCTACCCATTTTCGTAAAAGTATCGCGATCGATACGGGGAAACGAAGCATTCGTATGTATTTGATAAGGATGACTAGTTCTATCAACCTAAGACGTTAAACTTTTAAGTCCGGCGAGAACATCAGCCGTGGCTATTTGGTCCCGAGTGAACGTATAGATGTGACACAATGATACCCTTAATACTTGTCTTTGAGAAGTCCATAATGATAAAGTCACTTGTAGTTGCAATCGAAAAAAACGTGGGCGTCATTAGATCAGTTTTCAAATTTACGATAAATATTTCTGATATGATATATTTGATATATATGATGATATATATGATGAAATATTTCTGATGAGTTATTTCGTATGATTATGCTTTATGGACTTTCTTATTTTATTCGTTGTTACATCTGTCGTAGGTTCTCTTGAACATAAACGATATAGAAGAAGGAACAGCTGTAGGACAGACTTAATAAATTTAAATCCACAGATCGATTCAGAAGTATCAACCTTGGGAAACGTTATTAGTATACCCAGCTGGTTTGAAAGGACGGATGAAAGATGTCCGAAGTGTGAGCTCATAGAGAAGTGCTTTCACCGTAGAACAATCTAACTGACGGATGCGCCCTCTATGCGTCAGTTAAAGTCGGAACACGCTATACTGAAGGAAAAACTAAGGATAAAACGATATCGTAAAAGCTGAATTGATTAATCTTAGCGTGAGTTAATTTTCTTTCATAATACGTCCAGTACACTAATAAAATGCAACGCAATTTTTGCCAAATGTAAAGCAAGTATGAATGCGCCTAGGTTCTTCCGTGGACCTAATTTTTTCGGGGTTTATATTCTCGAAAAATCTTGACCGATGACAGGGCGGCGGGGAGAACAGCTAAAATAGTTAGCTTATATACATGCTTATGGTCATCACGTACACCCTGGTGACCAACAACTATTAGCTACTTCGCAAATGTTGCCCATATTGTCGAGAACCCCCAAAGTGCTCTCATAGTAGCTTGGAAGAGGTAGAATTTCAAGACGGTACTGTCGAGCACGACCGAAAAGTTTTTATGCTGAACTTGCCCTGCGAGTTCCAGTAAAAAAATACCAGTTGTCGTTGCCAATAGAGCTAATATTTCGATGGGTTTATTGTCCTAATGTTTTTTCACTGACCTGATCTAAAGCTCGATCGTAATAATAGTTTCTTCTATTGCTTTGAACAAGAAAAACTTGTTGCCTGATGCCGTTGTTTGCGGCCTGTTACATGTGGCCTAACCTTCGCTGGGCCTGATTAAGCATGTTTCGTACTACATGCCGCTGCAGGGTTCGTTTCTAAGACAAGAGACTTTAAAATCAATTACGTTACCAAAATACACAACATTGATTTTCAGTGATATAGTAGATGTATGTCCTACATTGATAACATCAAGTCAAGTCGCAGCAATTCGAATGAGAAATGTTATAGACGGACGGTCTGGAAGCGTTCACTTTGTGTAAGAGTTTGGAAAATGTAAAATATCGCTAAGTTTTACTGGTTATCCCAGTGCCATGTCCAAGGGCGCGCCTTGAACAATTAATAACCCGCTATAAAAAAAAAAAATACCTAAGACATCAGTTAACGCTATTTGTTGTAAAAGTCTAACAGAAGAATGCCCGCATACATATTCATAAATGAGTGACAATATGAACTCTATCTTTTGGGGCCGCCACCTCTCTTCATCAATGTTGCCATGAAAATCTTTCCAGATATAAAGAAAATGGGTCGTTACCTTTCATCTAAATTCAGCCTCTCAACCCGAACGCAAGAGTTAATACAATACGAGGAATGAAGCCAAAGTAAATTAATGGAACATAGCGAAAAAACGCTTTTATCCTGATATCCTACGTAGCTGATATCCTGCTAATTTCTCTAAACGAATGGTGAGCCAAGAGACTACTTACTTCTAGTATCAACTCTAATGAGTGGACCGAATCAATATATATATATATATATATAAGGTGTACTAAGCTTAACCACAATTACAAATATTAATTTTGTTGAGCTGGACGTTGCAGATAAGTCTAAATAACGTTGATCTCTATTGACAAAAAAAATACATTAAAATTTTCGTTCCTTACCCTCACAATTTTCCGTAATTAGTATTTCAATTAAAATTTCCATTTTATCCAGTGATTTCCTTAGCAAAGCGAAGTTTATCAAATAGCGTGTCTCAGCTACCGACTCCGGATTTTTATCAGCGTCGATAACCGACTTCAGCTGCCGTCAACGTCCCAAAATATGTATCTCCCTTTAAAGTGCCTTGTATATATACCTTGTGCTATCAACCCCAATGAATCTGCGTAATACAACTTGCCAAGTTCAACTCTAAGTTTGTACTTATTCGATGAACAGGTTGTTAAAGAGTAAGCTAGATCACATGGCTACAAAAGATAAAACCTCTTAAGGCCGTTTGAAAAATATATGTTACGCTAAGACCATGATACGAATAGTTTATATATTATATCCATTAAGAAATGATATGCATACGCCTACCAACTAATGGAGCGGCATATCTAAGTCGAGACTCAGTCGCAAAGGATGAACCTCCTTTAATCCTTCTAATGATCGAGAAAGGAAATTTTCTACGATATAGATAAAGAGATTATCGACTGTGTTTACCGAACATGATTTTTTTGATCATTATCGAACATTACAAATTTCGAATCTTGGAAAAGCTCTGCTCATCCGGACAGCTCCGTCATCTATTAACGTTTATAGTCAGAGTCAAACGTAGTTGTTTCGTTTTTTCTTCTATATAGTCTGATATTTCTTCGTAACAATCAAAAAAAGATATCAAAACATCCTTCAAACAAACAAAAAAGCCCTAAGTCAGTGACAAATATAATGTATCACAGTTTCATAGAGACTATACAATATACTGGATTTCGCTAATCGCTAAACACATTTCTGTATCATAAAAGAGCTATATAGTGCTTCGGAACTTTTGCTCGCGTCATCCAGACACATCGTCTAATAAGCGGAAATCATATGGGTTCCATTGGTTTTCAACAATAGCTTGCCAAGGAAGTTGCCCACTTGTTAGATAGATTGTTAGGTAGCGTTAAATTGTTGGTACAGCTGCTTAGTGATGTCAGAGCTGTTCATTGTCTGTTTTCGGCCAGCCTCTTACGTAAAAACAGCAACGAACTACATAGTCTTCTGCAGCTGATTGGACGTTAAGGCTCTTTTCGGTGTTACGGGTAGACGAAGGTTACCATTAGTTGATGGTCCACTAAGACTCACAGGGACGGGCACACCGAAAGTCACTTTAGCAAATTGGATCCGAGTACTTGTGCCATCCGCGCAAGACCTATCTGATGCTGTATTCGCCGTCGCTAAGAATTTAGTAAACATTATATGTGGATGTCACAGTGGTTTATGTCGAGTACAACTAGGAACACAGGAAAATCTTCAGTAATAGTAAAAGTAGATCGGCGCACACAGTACAATATTGAGTGTGTGTTTGTTTCAATTGGTCTATGTAAAAGCTATATGCGAGTAAACGTCTGCTTTTTTCAGACATGTGTAATTTACCGGTATCGGCCACGATATGAATGCTTGTCCACCTAGGTCAGGTGCCGCCATATTCGAAACGTCAAACGTCGCCTACAGCATTGATTGGCCTTAATCATAATACAATTGTATTCCATTCATCTTCAGAGCACTCAAACCTGAATAAAGAAATTCTAATAGCTCCAACAGAGCACATCTATTACTGTGAAACCTTAGATGACACCAACGACTTGACGCAGCCCAAAATACCTGACATATATGACTTTTATGTCATCTAATTAGAACACCATCAGTTCTCTTCTGGTTAAGTGAGAAGTATTCTTTAAAGCTTATTCTGATGGGCCATTTGCCATAGACGAAATGCGTTTATCCGCTATTCTAGGCCCTAGAAAAGAACGAATTTATTCTATAACAGGATTGCAAAATCGACCTAGAATGCCTTTACGCCTGACTCACTCCCACGGATACTAAAAACGGCAAACTTTTTTTAAGTTTCTTAAGATCAGTAGTTAACGCTGGTCTATGTTTCTGCGAGGCTAGCAAAGAATATAAAAAAAAAACATTCTCATGGAACAGACCCGGAGATTCACGGCAGTAATCAGAAAGAGATCACTCCGCAATTCATCCGAAATAATCAAAAGGCCACTTTTGACCATCTCAGTTGTTTTCGAAAGGGGAGTATCTATCGCCAATCAAATGTTTGCAGGCCAGGCAAACTATGACTGATTTAGACTTCGGATTAAAATTAAGCAAGCAAAGTTCAATGTCTGAGTCCTTATAGCATACTATTTATATCAATGCGCTCTATTGGTGCGAACAAAATCAAGTCAGAAGCTGACTTGTCCGTGAATGTAGCGGGTTAGAGCTTTTAAGAAGTAGTTAAAAAAAGTTCGTTTTTTCAATTTGCGGAACTTGAACCTCTGAACTCACTAATATATCAATATAGCTTATCTGCTCCATTGTCGGCTCAAAACAAGCCCATATTTCAGCCAAGCGTTTAAACGGAAGCCTCAAGTTAATTACCATATTTTTTTATTATTTATTACCAGATTTATATGCACACTATAATGAAACCTTGTGAAAAGCCAACAAGCTATTATGAACACCTATATTGTTTTCAGTAGTTTTTCAATGTGCCCTTAATATATGTACTACGAATATCTGTTGTGTGTAGATTAAATATACTACCCAAGATATAACGTACGAGTGTCGGGTCATTTCAACGTGGGCTTCAGAAGAGCAGCCTGAACAACACTAAAGTACCTGTTTCTCATGTGCTTTGTTTTTAGCTAAGGCTCTTAAGACAAAAATGAGATACAGGGAAACCAGGCAAGCTAAAAATATAGTAATTGCTCTTAACTTTAAAGCTTGGTAGAGTTATCTCACTTGAACTACTTTTTCAGGTCAACTTACATTCTAGCTCGATTCGCCTTTCAGCAACTTATGTGGCGGCGGAAATAATTTTGCAGTTGTATCAACATTTAAGAAAACAAATACAATTTTCATCTTTCTATGTGCATCGTACCACCCGCTCCGTCGGCGATATCAGGAAGCGCGGCTAATGATGAACCCTGTATTACTAACTTCGTTGCAAAAAGAATGGGCAAACATTCGTAATGATAATGCTACGAGCGTCAATAGTAAGTGTAAGTTCTATGTTGGATGTTCGGAGTGGAGAACGCTCGTCGTGTTAGGGGGCCTGCCTGCCTGCCTGCGATGTGTTACGCAACGGCGGTCTCGGACGTCAAACTGGAAGTTTTCATTTATTTGAACTTTTGTCAGATACAACAATGAATAGTTTTTCTTTCTATTTCGTTAAAGTTCGATAACGTTTCTTGGCGTAGATAAATTTCCTCAAGCAATGCAATTTGCAGATTCGGTATTAAATGATGAGCCTAAATATGCAAGCTACAGTATCATACAGCAAATGGGTTATTTTATCACAATATTCTTTGCTAGATCCAGTCTGTATGTAGGAAAATACAAAAGTCGTTTAAATTATTTCCGATTACTTTGGCTTACATTGTACAAGCAATAGGACTGATGAAAAATGAGTTCCATAAACATATCTTTATATATATATAGCTTACTTATATTTTGAGTTACGTTTCTTATCATTGAACTAATTGCTCTACAATGTTTCTTTGCGGTTGTGAATGGGGTACCGTCATCTTAGGGTCTAGCTCGATGTTGACTGAATGGCAAAATGGCGGTAGTGTCAAACTAACTGAGCTAAGTTAGCACACCCACAAGCTATGGATAGATCATTATGTAGTTGGTAAAACAGTCGATTGGCAATAACCAACCAATGGAAAACCTAGCACGCCTTTCCAGTCACTTGATATAATTATATATGTGCAAATATAGCGAATGAACCCAATTTAAGAAACAATGAATGTATACGGTTTGACTGTCGGGTGCCTTTCGGCTCAGTTGCCGATCAACGGCCTAAAGCATCCACATTAGCGACGCCGCATAAAAAATATGCTTTAAATTATGTTTCTTTACTCAGTTACGGCCGTTATGTGGTCGTGGTCAATTCCCGAGGCTTTGATTATACGTAGCACGAAAAAACATTCTCGAAAAATGTACTACCAATTGACAGGCTAGCAAATCAGCTGTCTGCTGCGAAATACTCGCAGTAAAAAATATTTACTCAAAAATGCTGTTACTGTTATTTTGACACTCAGAAGCGCGCCACTTTGATCTGCCTCGTAATTGCTTTTTTTTTTCTTCTCAATATTTTAATTCTCAATGTTTATATTGAACAGTCACCAGGTCAATGATATAATACTGTTGATTCGGTTTGATGTATTTACCAAAATAAAGTGTCAAACGACGATTTTTAGTAAGCAATTTTAGAAGTTATACATAGGGCATGGCAGGTTGACTCGATCATCTTTTTGGTTGTATTCTTGCTTATTATGAGAACCAGTTATCATACGATAGTACAACGCCAACGGTTCGAACGTTAACAGCAATAGTTGACACAATCATATCCTTTACCAGGTGCGCTGACCGTTAAACAGATCATTTCTCCTATATAATGTATAATTCCTATATAATTAACAATAAGTTCTGAAGTGCAAATGCATCGAAGAAACGGATATCTCATATTTATGACATATAATTTAGACGGTATCTCTGATATCGTGCGCAGTTGGCCTGAAAATGCGTCTGGTCGTTGGAAACATGCTTGTCATGAAGCATAGCATCGTTTTACTTCATTGCTACTATTTCGTCAGGTGGCATTGCTTCGAGTGCTATCAACGACACATATTACATAGTATATGTGACTTCAAAGAAAGTTATTTTTTTATTTTTCTTATCTCAAAATATAGACGTTCATCAAGTGGAGGTATTCTTCAAGTGTGCATTGAGCTGTGGGTGGCCTTCCACTTGATGGTGCCTCGGGAATACGCGTCGATGTCAACAAAGATGCAGAACCAATGAAGCCCATGCTTATATTGACGTTTGGCTCACTAGTAGTTGGCTGTACACTGTACATAGTTGGATTCTGTTTCGGATGTCGAGGATAGAAGTAGAAACTACTCCAGTACGAAGAGAGCGATGAGCGACGAGGTATTTTGTAAAAATAATTGTCTTCAGAATAGTTAGATATTTACAATATTAGAACATCCCTTTTCAGCTACACATGAATTCGTGTGTGCAGGACCGCTTTCCTCTGACAAGAAGTGATTGAATCTGCTGCAGGAACTGCAAAGTGCGTTTTAGCTACGCGAGACACGTACCCAAACGTTTTAGAAATTTGATGAATCGATGCGTAGCTGGGAATGGCCATCTTGCTGTTGTCGACATCGTGCATGTCTGGATGAATACACGATCCAGTTTGGTAATCACTAACCGAATAGATCATTTCTGTGGTTAGAAGCCAATTTTCAAAGCCCATAATACCTACTAGATAAGTTTAAAGGCTTGCCTTAAATTACGCGGGGAATTTTCATTACCACCACGATTCAAACTAATCCTTTCCGAGCCAAAGGTGATTCTAGAGTAGGTTATACATTTCTTCTTCTTCCTAAAGATAACTAATAGTTTTCAAATTCGCCGATAAGGTCGTATATACATGAATCACTCACAGCCGTAAAGGTAGCAAAATAAAACAACCAGCTGCAGCGCATATGATACAATACGAGTGAGCTTTAGCAAATGGCCGTAAAAGAACGGCCATCTGGTCGGGAGCGACTTCAAAACGACCGCACCAAAAACAACTGAATATATTTGCATACGTCTTTCTTAAATACAAACTTTATACGTTCAAGATTCTGCATAAATTAACTGACCTTCTTCGTGACAGTTACTCGCTTCGCTCAGTTTTTGGCTACTTTTTTGCATACATCCAGCCCTGTCTCTGAAACGCGACAAGGATGTTTTTCTTAAGTTTGTGTACCAGCTGTATATCGTTGAAAGCCAAGAATTTTAGACTATCCACGAAAGGAATTTACATACCAAAGCAACTACTATGTGGAGCGTCATGTAAGCCGGAGGAACCATTTGTCCTTTTTTTTCCGTCAAAGTTATAAACTTTATTTTCCCTAGGATATGACCTTAGATTTTGTTGCCCCTCAAATCATTAGAAAAAGGTTCACAAGACATATGGTTTAAGCAAAACGGTCCATCCCTCAGCCTACCAGATAACGTCGCTGCTTTATTAAAAGATCGCTTCGGCACGTGGTCGATCTTCAGACAAGGTGACTTCGAATGCCCCCACCTCCCACATCATGTAATAGAGAGCTGGATATTATTGATGGGCGCATACCAGATTTTGCTACAAATAACAGAACTACGCGAAACTAACCTTGGCCTTAAAATACGTTTAGAGTTAGAAATACACGTTAATTTTGATCATAACTTTGGACCAGGATTTTTTGTACAAAAAAAGGATTCGATATTCGGTCAAAAACTAATATTCATCGACACGATAAACCTTGTTTCCTTTTTAGTGATCTAAGATACGCTCAAATTGCTCTCAATAAATATGAAATTAACACAAAAATGTATGCAAATGTCCCTCCTCCTTGACAAACTTAAAACTTTGTCTCTTCCTCAATGGCCAACATCGGAGTCCCGGTTTTCATTGTTGAGAAAAGTCACTAGCGAAAATGAAATTGCAGGCAGACAGGCCAACTGGACGCCCGAATCAGCAAAAAAAAAAAAAAATCATGCATGCGATACTGACATTGAGAGATAGGACCATTAGATTACGTCTCATCAACACAAATCATACTACAACCGTAAAGAATAACACTAAGAGTTCTCAAGGCCTTCCACAAAGCTATGTTTCTCTATTTTGTTTTGCAGGATCGCCATTAGGAACTCTATCAGCTCAAAACGAACTGTACTCTATGCTCGGATTCGAACCTGGACCACAACGCGTTTCGAAGGTTAATGTGCAGAGACGTTGTCCGATAACGGGGATAGAAATCAATATCTATTATCAAAGCATCTCTTGACTGGTCTCGCTGCGTATTTCGATAGTGCCAGACGTAAGTTACGACGCGGAAAACCATTCGATCGTCGAGAAACTTATCCTTAGTAGATACTATCAATTTTTTGTCAACTTTATATAATCTAACGAGTTTTAATGTGACTGCTAACAAAATTAGCAAGGAGAACGTAAGAACGACTTTCATCTATTTAAACCCGCCCTTTTGTCAATGTCTAAATCGGCAAAATATCTCCCGACATTTTCCCGATTTAGACATTGCTGATTATACGTTCGGTGTGGGAGAGTTGTGTTTCAAAAAGTTACCACGCTCGCTTTGACTCTTACGTGGTATATCTTGCCACTTTATGCATCTGAAAGCACCACTTGGCGGTAAGAATAGACGATAAGTGGTTCTAACTAACTGCAAAATCAATAAATTACTGAAGTGCGAATTCTAGAGGATTTTGGCTTCGAATAAAAAAGAAGATCGACTTGTACGTGAAGCGTTCCATACGACCAACAGCTCATTCGTACGCTGTCATTTTTCATCGAAGACGAGCACTTTTTGTTAGGGTGTAGGTGTGCATGCGCCTTGTGTAATTACGTTACTTAATGTCTCAAAGTCAATCAGCAATAGATGCCTGTAAAATCTAGATAAACGGATTTTCATCCCTAATAAACTAGGGGAAAATGTCTGTCGCATGTTGTACATCGCATTTATATAGGTAGCTAACATATATAATTTAACATATCTAATATGTTATTCGAAACTCGTATAAAGCCTCGCGTGTGTGGAAGTGTGGCTAGCATTTGAAGCAGGAAAACCTCAAGAGCATAACGCTGCAGGTGCTAGTTATACATTTCCGAAACTAAAAGACACAAAATATTAGCTGTCTTCGCGCTAATTTGCATAATACTTTTTATTGCAAAGTGCCGGCTTGGCGTACGTACTTTTTCGGATAAGCCAGGCTTTTAATTCGTGCGTGTCAATCTCCCATCCCCTTTCTGGAAGTTTTAGGACAAGCCACCTTCAAAATTAAGCCTTTATTTATGGCTTTATTTCAAAATACCTTTATGGCTAATTGTTTTTTGCCCCGTTAACTACAACGGTGCTAGAGAAAGTTTTAGGACCTAAAATGCGCTTACCTGGCTACTGACATAGGAATCCATTTTTAAAGTAAATGCCTCTTATCGTATCCAAAACTACAAAGTCTCGATCACTTTTGTTAGTATCTATATGATATGTATGTTTGTAGATCACCTTTTCTAAATGTACAGTTGTCTATAAAGCATAGCATTGTTCTCTAGCTTACTTGGCATCGTTAAAAGAATCTTTGCGGCAGTTTCTACTCTTGTCCACACATGAAGGCCACCTGAAGGCTCACTACTAAACTCTTTGCACACCTGCGGTCCTCCCGAAGAAGAACTTCTCTTGATGAGCGCTCTTACTCTACAGCTTTTCCATGTCTAGAAGATGTAGACTTACAGGTGGCAACAGAATTTTAGGAGAGAGTCTGGGGCTGAGGGATTCCCGAGCCTGTGATTGAGTGCGAGAGTCAAATCAACCCTTTCCCTCGTCGACTCGGAGCTTAAGGTACGATAGCCAAAGTTTCTAGCTGAGTCACTGCCCGACGTGACACGTTGTCAACATGACGCTTTATCCAATCTATTCAAACCAGTTTTTTCCATAGTTATACAAACGCCACAGCCCCGCTCCAATAAGGCACAAGAAGCGTGTCCTTTAGTATGCCATGCATAAGACATATATATATAAATTTCAATATTTAAAAGCTTGAACAACTATTGCTTGAAACAAATCGAAACGAAGGAACTGACGAAATGTTTGACTTGAGGAAAAATGCTCTAACTTTGGTGTGTCTACCATTTGAAAGCACCTTTGTATTGATTGTCATCAATTCCAATGCAACCTTAACAAATAGTAGGCCACATTCGATATCTTTTTAATTTCTAAGCCACATTAAGAAATCCCCTAATTGTAGTTGTATGGAGCGGACAGACACAATTTTTGCTAACGAGGTTCTAGCCCTAAAACGGATACTTCAACAGTCAAGTATCTATGAACTAGGCGAACTTCTGAGGTTACCTTACACACCCACACACACTCATTCAGAATCTGGCCTACTTTTGGCATATGCATATATATCAGAGAACCCATACAATTCTCAGAATATTCTTAGTGACTGACGGTAATCTGCTGAAGGAAAATTTATACCAGTTGCGCTTTCTGGGTTACTCTTGTTCATTTTTGCGGGAGTCTAACGTTCACCCTTCTAAACTAAGTGTTAAAGGTTTAAGAGGACGTCCCCGGTACTGAGCATATTAAAGCAGAACGCAGAACGCTTGATCTATTTCTAAACTAAGCCCATCTAGCAACAATAAGGGGGCACTGTCACGACTTCGAAAATTGCTCAACCAATTGACTAGAAGAAGCAAAGCCTGCTTGTTTTCAAACAATTCGCTAATATTGTCACAGCTCAGAGTCTCACCGCTGCCTTGAGTTGAGACATTCGTCTCGCAGGCTCTTGTCGGTCGAAGCTTGCTTCTATCATCTTATTGCGTTTCCTTTCTACATTTAATTTACTACTTATGATATCACTGAATCTGAGAAAGGCGACTAGTTGATGGTCAGCAAGTACGACCTCGTTTCTCTCGCATGATCGATGTATGCTGCCCAAATCTATCGATAAGTATGCATAAAACCCCATATTTCCTATTTGTCTTACAAATCCTCCAAATCTAAGAACGGATTATGCTACAGGGACCGTACACAATAACATCTACAGCAAACACGTATGTCCATCGATAATTTTAACTAACGAAAACGATAGTCAGCTAAGCATATAGAGATAATAGCATCTCCGATGCATCTCAGTAGGTTTTATTTAGCATATTCATATATATTTCTATATATTTAGAAGAGCGCAGATTGACTCCTAATAGAATGCTAATGCCAAGTACTGTTTCAAGTGATGATAGTAGATGCTAAAAAAAATAGTTTCGCGTATATGTAATGTTTACTATCACATAGATTACAAAAAACCTTAATTTTGTCACAGTCGCCTGCTGACACTAGAGTTTCATATAGATATTTGGTATAAATTGAATAAATAAAATGTCTTGCATAGTAAAAAAAAGTACTAGATATTGGGGTGTCAGGAGTTATTTAGTAGGCATGGCAGAAAATATAACTTTCAAATTATAGAGAGTAGAACCTAGAATTTTCGTTAAACGTGCTCCCTTCTATTATTTGCACGCTGAATTCAGTGTCCTGAAAGTTTGTCAATAGCTGCGTGTTTTTTTTTTACCTACTGCATCAAATTCAGTTATCGACAGCATGTCTCTCTTTGATGCAGAAAAACAATTGAAGCCGGCCGGATTTGAATTTAAAGAAAATGGTCCTTTTTTTAGTCTGCGTTTTTTCAGTTCGGGCCATGCCTGAAACGTGGCGATGAGAACGTATGTTATTGTCGGAGAATTACTCTGTGTACTGTCGAATTCTGCTTAACAATTTAGGACGTTTTTTTAGAGATCCCATATATTTAATGGCCTTGACTATTTCATCTTCGGGGAACATCTCGTGCCAAGAAATGCCTCCTATATTTATTGCAAATATGAGCCTGCTCCAACAGCCGAATCTCTGCGGTATTACAACTGAAGTTGTCTTAAGAGAAGACAACTCTGCTCAATCCTATTGTCCCGCTTGATCCTTGGTGGGCAGCGCAGCTCCAGACGCAATACTGCTACTAATAGTTCCAAACCTTTTTCTGTCAGCCTTTAGGCCAGTTCGTAAAAGACGTAATACTGTTTTTTGTTATTATCTTCATGAGTGTCGTTATAGTTTGATAATACGAATATGGATAAAACGTAACGCCCATGCTGTTTTGTTCAAAAACTTCTAGAATCACAGCCACTTGCTGTTCCTCCTGAAATATAGCCAGTCTTTTCTGAGATCTTTGACTTCGCAATGTTTGCTCTTAAAATTATCACAAATAGCAAACTATTGTTCTGTTGGAAGCCTTTTTGCCAAATAGCTTTAACAATCTTTGGTGGACTTCACTAGAGCTCTCATGTCCCGAAAACGGAAACCCAATTATTGAAGGTTGATTATTAGAACTAAATGGTATATACTTGGCTACTATTCAGTGCCACTCGATTAGTTAATGATCCTAAATTGAAAACAAAAGTGAAAAAAACACTTCTTTCAACTGTTCTCTACTAAAATGGAGTCTAGTTTAAGAGTTATATAAAATTATACACCCGCCAAATAGTTCCGGACAAGGTAATACGATATATATATATATATATATATATATATTTATGTTGATCTCTGCTTTGTTCTTCTATAAGTAAACTCTCGTCCAACCAACGGGTATAAAGTGTCATGATATGTATGAAACACAAGCAGGGCCTGTACGACATGGATGAAATTTACGATCTACTAAGTTTTATTTGCTAATATCCAATTTATCGCTTGCTGCAAATTAAACCATGTGATGAACATGAAAACAGGATCTGAATATACGTTAATTAGGAAATATCTTCTTTCGGATAATATAATTAATAAAAAGTACAAATTGTTTTTAATCAGGTTCTTTCTAAACGCTTGCTAACATTTCGCAGATGTGAAGAGTGAAAGGATATTTCTTCTAACCATGATGATAATATGTGCCATGTTTCAAATGTATGTTCTGTATCGTTCATACCGCGTATATATATATATATATATATATTTATATATATTAGTTTAATGAATAAATTAATTCGTAATGCAGATTCAATGCAAACGTCGCGTGATCAGCCACCGATAGAAACAACTTAAGAAACCTTAGCTATTCGTATCGGGACCACTTTTAGTATTATGCAGACAATCAAGAGGTGCTGTAAGATAAAATCTATATAAATGCTTCGAATTTGGCACTGCTGTTTAGCATTGAAACAATTTGGCTGGGCTCCAATTATAAATCGAAATGTATCCATTTCCAGTGCGGTCACTTGCTAATCTTACGAACGTGATGAGGTCCTACGGCAGAGGCATGAAAAAATACATTTTCTTTTGAGGGCACAATGTACCCCTATTATGTTTACTATGGGAAGAGTTTTTTATAGTTTCGAGTAGAATTAAATGAACAAACTGTATAGTTTTAAGCGGCTTGGACTTTTCCCCTTTCCGCCTCTTCTAGAACCTTTTTGAATGCTCCCAGTTTGCTTCCTAAAAACATATTATGTGTGTAAGAAGAATCCCTTCCGTCTCTCTTCCTATTTAAGTTAGGATGTTTCCAAACATTTTCTTTATTGTAAGACAACCTGACTCACTGTATTCAGCGACTTCAATCTATTTAGCAGTTCAAGGAGATCCCTTTACTGCTCTTTAGACGCAACTGCTCCAGCGGAGAAGGATGCTAGTTGCCGTTTTCACGATGGAAAAGGCCAAAGCCAGCACAAAACCATGCGCTATAAAATCGAAGTCGGGTGTTTAATAGCACTTTGAATATGCAGCTTCATTCTAATAGGAGGTGCTTGCTTCTGGTGGACCAACTCGTTTCGCCGCGTAGAGAACGCCAGAATTAACCGACTACGGGAGCCATAGGAAACGACGCAGGAACCTGGGCGCTATCTCTGCAAGGTGGGATAGAATAGTTTCTAGAGGACCTGTTTAAATTACTCTCTATGCCAATCTCGATTTTATATCTAGCACTGATCCGCCATCGACATCTTGAAGTCCCTGCTGTTTCTTTCTCGAAGTGAACTCTGTACCCTGGCAAACGAACTCTATGCTTTTCGAATATTTTCAAAAAATTGCTGTAGTTAATCGAAACGCTTCAGAAGAGAAATCAAGTACGATATAAGTTTGTTCAGAAAAGTTATGAACTTCGTTTAATGTCGTAAAAGAAAATGCTAATTATGGAGCTAGAATTTTTCGTTTTTTGTTAAACTGGATCGAAATTCATACATAAGCATTAATTTCTTAAGTATTGCTGCAGTTTCACAAGAGTGAGGGTCCTTCTTTCGAGACGACGGTGGCCCTGTTAAGTGTACAACTTTGACTTTAGAACTATAGAATTAACTTAAACTTGCAACAATAATAATAATTACAATAATGGTAATAATAAAATACAACAATTATCGGATACAAAATTGTGACTGAAATATCAACACAGATAATACGGAAACAATTTTAACTTACTACCACGGTGGTATTTTTCATACCAATTTTCCATATTGTATTGCTTATATGTATGTGCCTGAAGGCAGACATATATATTATGTGGGTTATATGCTTTAAAATAAGAGGCTTGAATCGATCAAATCATTACTGACGAAGCAGAAGTGGCTCCTGCGGCCTTGTTTTTCGAGCTTCGCACTACCTATGGTTCATTCCGGATTCCATGGTGTGCTGACCTAACGTACACTGGCTTCAGATGTTCTTTCGTATGCATCGGGAAAGAAAATCTAAGCTATTAGCCATTATATATATATAAGTATAGCCAGTATAAGAAGTATAGCCAGATATTAGTTTTACGCGCGTTTACATCGACGGCATCTTTCGGCGGCAAAATAGATGCATCTGGTCGTCGTTCATCTTATAGGTAAAGAAATTGCTTAACGCGTGCATGTTGTAACGTGCACACAGACTTGTTAGATGTTTGTGGGCTTCTCCAGTGGACCCGAGCCGTCAGTGCGCCACGAAAACGACGACACGGCGGATTTATTTTGAGACGATTGAGCGAGTCGTCCAATATAGTTATTGCTAAAACTACGTAGTAATTGAGCCTTTCCATCACGCATTAACAACCCAGTTTTAAGGCAGGTTTGGGCGGCTTTTTCCGCACCACTTTGATGATATCTTGAACAAGAACTTTAGTACTTATTATACAAATTGAAAAGTGGAGCTAACATGAATCATTTCCTTACTAGGGCAATGCCTTAATCAATAGGCCAATGTACGATTATTCTTTTTACCCTTCTCATGCATATCTTCATACGAGCGATTTATCAAGGGCGGTTTCCGGTCTACGTGGGCTGGCGGAAGGATACAGATGCAAAATTATCGTTTAGCTTTTAAATAAATATCGTTTGTTACCGTGAACAGTTTCCGCAGGTAACAATGTATAACTTAATAATAACAATAATAATAGTAACACCCTCGGTACTGCTTCTGATAATGCTAACGTACATTGATGTACCTAAATGTTCAACTCCTATTTTTGTATATTTTGTATTATCCCACGTTTGATGTCGTGTATCGTTGTTAGGCATTCCATTGGACGGCCGACTTCCAGACCGAAACGAAAAATGCGCGGATCACAACGTCTCCCCAGGATTAACAAACACCATCTGCCTGTTATTATGCATCTAACGGTTAGGTTATATAGTTGAAAAGTCTGAAAATCATGGACAAATGAACTCTAAAGGGGAATTTTAAAATAGAACGGCTGAAACAAAGCATATCAAACAAAGGATGTAAACAGGCCATCAAAAAACACAACAGGAACAGATCGTTTGGAATATCACTCATCTTAGTTACCAGCAAACCCCTATGCAGAACTGCTCAGAAAAGCTCCAATTATGATACGTTGCTTGCTCAGTTTAATTTGCCGCCAACATATGAATGATAGCCTGTGTTTCATAGATCCTATTCTTTCCAATGCCTTAACACTTAGTCGACATCGCACTTCGTTTTTTCCCACGAGTACGAGCGAAGTGGCCTTTGATTCAAATATTGGCGGCAACGTTTACGTAAGTCGCACACTGATGTATTCAATACCGTTCTGACCGAACATGCTTCAGCACCTTCCCAGAAGCTCTCCCGGAAACCTGTAGAGATATGAATGCGGAGTAAAGCCTCTATACAGACGAACCATAAAGAAACGCGCGGACAAAGAACGATCTCGCCGTTTTCTTAGTCCTCCGATACAGTCATTTTCTCAGCTACGTAGACACTTGCCGAGGCAACGTTAGACGGAAAATTCCTGAGAAAAAGTTTTTCGTTTTCTAAATTTCGTTTGTTAAACTATCAGCCGGCACACTTTGTGCAGTAT
Organism: Varroa jacobsoni; assembly: GCF_002532875.2. Lineage (NCBI taxonomy): Eukaryota > Metazoa > Arthropoda > Arachnida > Mesostigmata > Varroidae > Varroa > Varroa jacobsoni. Next base: position 299,479 of record NW_019213900.1, read on the forward strand.
TCTTTCCCCTATCGTACGGTTAGCCGATTATCATTACTGTTTCTAAGAGGCTATTATGTAGACTGGAATGAGCATTTTGCTCGAAATTTTCTTACTTATTGCAATATACTAAAATAAGTACATTTCGAAATCAGGGAAAGACATCCTCCTGGATTATATCGGTCTCACAGATAATATAAGACTTGTTAGCGCTAACTATCGAAATTATTTTAAAGGTTTTATGTTACAGAATCGTGTAGTTCTTAAAAGGTGTATAAATTTAATTATCGCGATGTTTAACATTTTGAGAGACTGAATAGCGACTTTTGGGACAATGGTTGGGGGTTGATGAAACCCTGGTGCACATAACAACAGAACACGTAATGCTGAATGTACATCGTATGTGCTTATGGCTATAATAAGCGGATTCAGAAAGATATGAAAAGGTCAATTAAAGATCTGCAGGACCTAGGACTATATAAACTGTCTTCGTAATAGTGCTTCTTTTCATGGTGACGGCCAACTTCCTGAACCAGTATTCGATAGTAACATTTATTATATCCATATAAACAGCGCAATAGGTTCATTTGCTTTGTGTTTATCAGCTAAAATTGCTTGTTGTGACAGCTTGAGCTATAATATTCACTGAGGTAAAAATAGAATAATTTTCCCTTTTAGGGACGTCTATAAATCAGAGTCTAATAAAAGTCTATTAGTAATTGCGTTAATGGAAAGCACATATTATGAAAAAAAAACATAAACAACCTCTATCCATTGAGCTGCACGTATGGCTTAATGTCTCGACTATTGACATAGACAGTCGATTTTAAACGATCATAAATACAAAAATAAACAAACGTATTACACAAAGGGTGGTAGAACTTAAAGGCTTCTTGAAGGACAATATTGAGGGATGCAGCACGGTGTATTTGGTGGTGGATTGGATTTCTTGACGATACGATTTTTTTTCATAAAAAGAATAAGTAAGTTTCATAACATGCGTAAGACCTGCTTAATTTACTACTTTATTCCCTGGTCGAATTTATCGGGCCACAAATCGGGTGAAGAAAAAGCCGACCGCAGTATGGCATAGTGTATTCTTTTCTTGACAGATTCGCTTAGAATTCTGCGCGTACTACTACCCTATCGAGTTATGTCAGATAACAGAAGGTAGAAGTAATTTTATATTCATGTACACGCGTTAGGAACAGTGTAGGCTAGATAGGCCAAAATCTACTTAACGCTGCTATTAGGAAAACACACAAGAAAGGAAAATTCTGCTGGCGTGTTTGTCCGTCATTTTTATTCCTTGGCCTAAAAGGGTCCTAATTAAGTAGCTTGAAGAAAATATCAATCAAAAACACTTACAACCTTGATCCATTTAGCCCTATAACATGACGTAGGATAATATAGGCCACTAAAAATTTTCCGCGAAACAGTCAACCATTCAATAATGCTAGAGCATAAACATCTGTCTTTTGAAAAAACATGGGCAGTTGTGGCAAGCTTCCTGTGTTCACATTTCGTCGGTCATAGGTACTTTTAAATGGCCCAAACACGGTTGAGACCAGAAATTGTGTTTGTCTTGAAAAATTAAAGCTGGTAGTAACGATAAGCGCGTCGATTTACCAATTTCAAATTAGGTTTCCTGAACTATCGCGATCGACCATCATTTTAAGGTAAATGATTATCGATGGCGGACCGTAATCCATGGCCACGATTATCCAAAATGTAACGCATGTCTCAGTGATATTGTCCGGCCTGTGCGATGGTCTATGCGAACGTGGTTATTAAAATTTCGTTTACATGCGACGACAGCCTGAATGCTCACAGCGTCAACGTAGCGCACCAAGAACGTTTTTCTTAACATATATAGTCGCATACTCACTAGGCCAAACCGTATCTTTAAGCTAACTCGGTTCCTTTAATTTTTCTGTCGAACCAACTAGCAAACAACGACACATAGTTGTTTCGTTTCTTATATTCAGTATACTGCTATATTTGGAGCTTTACGTTCGATATCGCAAAAAAATCACATATCTCAACGTTACTTCTTCCTTAACACACGGTTAGTTGAGGCCATCGCTGTTCTGAACTTCTATTATGACTTTTATCAATGTTATCTGTAGTTTAATTAGTCCCCTTATTATAACTATGGCTACAGGTTTTCTCACGGTAACAACAGTTCCCTTCTAGTTCAATCGCTATCCTGTATATATCCGCGCGCTCAAACGCACTACTCGATTTTAGGCATGCCCACAAGCACAGCAATAGATGAATCCGGAGTTGGAAGCTTTATGAAATGGTGGAAATGAGTGGGTTGGCCTATGGGGGTAAAGTTGTTCACTCAAAATCAGTAAAAATGTGTAACAGAACACACGTAACATTGCCGGAGCCCGGCAAGCATTTGTATGGGAAATGTTTACGTGCCGCTTGCGGCATGACCTTCACTATAAAATTGCAGAGAAATCTATTACACCGAAGTGTATGCGTATTTATTTTGAATACTTTAAAGGGGATATATGAAATTTATAATTGGCCACATAGGAAAGCATCACGAATAGGATATTAACAAGGGCCGGTTCTGTAAGGAGAGCCCGAATCGCGCACTTCACATCAGTGAGGATATCAAGGTCGCCGAAGTTCTCGGCTAAAACGCACCAATTTTAGACTACTTGAACTCGACTGTAGTAAAACTTACATTTCAATTCCTTGTGATGAGAACCTTATAAACGTGCATGGCTCTATTTTGGGCTGATTATATAGGGAGAGAGCTTGATTGCCTCATAGTACAGCTACTTAGATGAACCATATTTCAACCTAAAATAGAGATGAAGATTCCTTTAAAGCCCCAAAAACTGCCAGATGTTGCGGTCTTCAAGATTGGTAAATGTTCGTGCTTCATATTACAATTAAACTTTTAAAGGCAAGGACGCCTGAGTAATGCACCGATTTCGCAATGGGCTTTAATCTGCAACAAGTTACGTATCAGCAGGAAGAAAAATTGCGTTAAAATATTATAGTCATCTCGCGCAAAGTATGTGCCGACATTTGTAATAAATATAAAGGCGTGGTGTTAGGTTAAAGTTTTAATTACGTTAGTTTCATAATTGTTGTCTAAAGACACGTTAGTAGAAATGGCCTATGCGACTCTACCGGTATCGTTAGATTCATGTCACATGAAGATGCTAACTTCGAAAGGCTCCTAGCCATTTTTCGCCTGCTATATATTCTTATAAATAAAATATATGTAACAACATTTGTAGGAAACGCATAGTACGTACTCAACGGAATGACCTGGAGCTACGCTGTGGATATTCGACGTCAGTATAAAAGAATATTTAGGTTAATAATCCTTTTTCGGCGATCCGTAAGTCGCCCTAAATTTTTCATAATTCCTACCCTCGTATATACGTGAAGATAAATACAACTTTCCCCCATTGCAATCAATAACGGGTAAATGCCTCTCTGGCCCGATGCGGAACAAGGAAATGTCATGTGTCCGTTTGGCAGTATTGCCTTGGTGCGTTACCAGTCGTCTTCGCGGGTCGCCTTTCCTTAAATGATTCCGTTACACTACGAAGAGGAACGTGCTTATCTTTCCGATAGAACACTCCGTAGAGTCATTCTACAAACGGATTTCGAAGGCTTGCCTCCTCTGAACAATGCTATTTTCATCTGCCTGAAGCAAGTCCAAAAACGTGATAGTTCTTAGAAACTCCGTTCAACTATTGTGGGGTGACTGGAGGTAGATCAAGTGACGTGATTGCTGAAAAAAATGCCTTTGAACCGTGAAAACGCGAGACCGTTTGAGGATATACCAACTGTTCCTGGCTTGCCATTTCTAGGAACATTGCTTTGGTACATTCCTTATATAGGTAAGTTATCCGCGTCCTTTGTGTCCTGTGTCGCACATATTTGTTCGATCGTTGGTCTGCGATACCCAAAATAATATGTTCTATGATAATAAGGATATTTACTTTACTTGTGTGATAATAAATAAATAGCCATATGGTACGGTCTTAGTCCAAACAGAGAGATGTGCAAACTGTTGATCCGAATACATCCCAACATATATTTCAGGTATTCAGTTTATCCAGTGGAGTAACTGTTATCTCCTTCGCTAAGAATCTATTTATTATCACTCGCCTATAAAACTACTTACTCATTAGAGGCACTTTGCCAATAAACACAGAAGGGTTGGATAAGGTTCTCAAGATCAAACACCGTTGTAGCGCGCGCTCGGCCTCGTAGTCATGTAGACCTTATATTTGTCCCTTCGGCATAATCTCTGAGTGGTGTACATTTTTCACCTCATAGGAGATAGCTGTTTTTTCGAACCTAGGCCCTTGACACCCTGATGTTTCAGCTGATGGCCGTCATTCTTGTTGAGCGGTAGGTACTTTCATGTAAAGAAAACCAACAAAACACTTTGTGCCAAGTTCTAGGCAGAGCACACAACCTATACCAAAGTGTTTCGCTTATAATGCCAGCTGCTACCGTCTTAGCTATTGGCAGTACCCGCTGCAGTAGCTGGAACAGTTCAGCGTTCTGCTCTGAATGAAATTGCTGCTCTATAATGGTACCTCTTCTTCGTCCGTATCTTTGCGTAAATGCTGTCCACAAAAGTGGCATTCCTCTGCCACAGTGCCTGTGGTCGCTATAATTCCGTGAATCATTCTTATCAAAACACAGCCTAAGAGTTCATTGCCCGTTATTGTTCTATATACAAAAATCAGGATTGCTAACTATAACAAAACAGTTGATGCTAAAATTCCACTATACGTCTGAAACTAATGTTGAAGGGCTATTGCTAGATCTGTAAGTTGTATATAAACACAAGTCATGCTATGTTGTGACAAAGGATCTGGGTGATTTTCTTTGAATACAGCTTGAGTGGAAGACTTTCAGGTTACTTTCAATCAGCTGTGACGACTGTTACTGTTGATGAGCCTGGTTACAATTTATGACCATTTCTGGGTTCGCGTAGAAATACGAAACTTTTAAAATAGGATGATCATTCGTAAACACTCTCCTACGCTTTTTGTTGGAAAAAAAAATTCTGAAAGTAGGTTTTCTCTAAGGTTAGTTCTAACGAAACCCGAATCATAAAAGTAGTGCCATTTGACTGACAGATGCACCGAATACATTTTTATTACACCATCCGAAACCAACCTGCCGAGTTGCATTCGATACGAAGTGATTAGTGGCCAGATTAATGCCTCCCCATTGTGGCCATAATGAAACGCTTTTGGACCTAATGAACAACTGCACGTTACTTCCTTGCAGGATCCTACAACCCATGGAAGTTGCACCATACAAATGCGAAAAAACTAGACAACTACGGACCACTGATCCGTGAAACTATTATGGGTCGTTCGTATTTGCTCGTATTCGACCCCACTGACATCGCCCGAGTTTTCAAGAGTGAGTCGAAGTATCCTTATCGAGAGACGCTGTTTTCGCTTAAAGAGTATCGTGCACGGAGACACTCGACAACCTGCGATCCTAACGCAGGACTAATTGTCACGTAAGTACGCGAGCATTAGGAAAGAGCCTGAGATCATCCGAAGTTATAACTATGTGAAAATTATTAGGGTAATTGGATTTTTAGACTGGTCGTCACTGTAAACTGGGTCGGGCAGATAAGTTCTAGCGGTTCGCAATGTCTTTAGTGTGTTTGTATATGTACTTATCGAACGTTCTGAGCTCTTACATACTTACGCTACCATCCCAATTTTAATTCCGTCGTAGGTCTTTAGTATATAGCGTATTTGAACGAGACGATGACGACTCTACATCTATCAATACCATTTGACGCGTGCTTACCTATGAAAAGCTGTTCGATGATCAAAGACGGAAGATTCTCAAAATGACTAGTAAATGAACATACATGCTTTGTATCTCATCGCGAAAATTGTGCTCAGGGCTTAAACGGTGGTAGAAAAATATGGACGTGCCAATATGGGAGATGGGAACGTGAAATAAGAACAACTGGGCATTATGTTAGTTTAACAGTCCGTTTTAAAACAATGAACTTGTTCTTTTATAGATAAATTAATTTTTTCTGTTCTTGACGTATACTCGAGATCATTACTGTTCTTCCATTGCCGCCGTATTATAGGCGCCTTCATCCATTTAGGTCATAAAAATCTCAGTGGCACTCAAGCAATTTTTACCTTTTTTTTAGTTAACGATAAGAGTTAAAATAGGTGCCTACATACGTTAAATATTGCAAATACTATTTACACCAAGTAATAGTGCGCAAACGAAGATTGAGGTAATTTAAATAGGTTAGAATTAACAAAAAGCAATACTCACAATTTTTGAGTACGAGCGACGTGCAGGTTTGGGTGGTAATACTTATCTCTAATAATAAACAGTTTTGAAACTAAATCAAAGGGGGCGCCATTTATTTATGGCCGGACATGGCCAGACAACAAGTCAGCTGCCGAAATGGAGCGGATGAACTGCCTATCTGAGTTATCCTTTCAGGCAGGGTCAGTCGTGGTTGAACTGCCGTTCAGCACTTAACGGTCCATTGCTAAAAACAAACTTCGTAGCGCCGCATGTCAACACGATGAACGCCGTAGCCCTGGAAGCCACTCGTCTTTTGGGTCAATTACCAGAAGAATCCGACGTTTATGATACTATGTATCTCTGGGCCTTTGAGAGTGAGTACCGAAACTAATAGACGCTATGACATAAGCGCTCCGGTCGATATGTAGGAATGGTTAACGATATCTTTATTAGCTGTCGTTCAGCAGTTGGCGTCGCTGACCACAGGCGACTGCGAGAGCAATATCCTTTATGTCAGGACGGTAACCAAAGCGTGATGATTAATGCTTCTGGCACACATCAAATAAAATTTTCATTTCTAGCTGTCGATTAGCTGTTGCCTTACTTAAGCGGACACTGCAGCCAACGCGAATGGTATTCTGGGTTACTGTTTGTTCCGGAGATGCCTCCACGCTCACCTAAGGTCAAGCCATGTTCATCAGCTATATATTACTGCAATTAACAAGATGTGATGTTTAAGACTTTCCCCCCGAACTGCACGCTCTTCATTTTTTTTCGTGAGGGAAGAACCTTTATTTATAACAAAAACAATAGATTGAAATGAACGGCGGCTGGCCAGATAGACGGTACTGTTCTTGCTTCCGTTAAAGGATGTTTTTTCTCGTTACTTTTTGTTAGATGCCACACGTGTCCTTCTAGGCAAGCAGTTGGGAGCGCTTAGGTCGAATCCGTCTGCCGAATGTTGTGATATGATTGGTGCCATACGACGGGCTAGCCACGCCGTTGGTCATCTCGAGTTCCCATACCCGCCTTTATGGAGATGGGTAGCTACGCATAACTGGAGTGAATTCGAGCGCAATGAAGATCTTTTCAAAGAGTAAGTAGCGTCTATGTTATTTGCTCATCTACTAGATTTAGAGAAGTCAAGAAAAACTTAATGGCTCAAAATGAATGTCATACCTAAACAAGTACTTCAAATGAGAGCTAGTCACGTTTACTAGGACACTGTTCAGGTATAACTTAAGGAGTCCAGGCTTATACTCTTCCTTCTACATAGTACACTACCAGTGTACGTCTACGACTGTATGCAGCGCCTCATACCCATTTCTTAGCAGTGAGTATATTAATATTGCATGGCTAGAACTTGCAGAAGGTCAATATTCCATGCTTGCCTAAAGGCCGGTATCGTCGTTTGATAACATTTACACACTGCGCGACTCGAATCCGAAGTACACAGCGAATGTCCAACGAACCTGTACTATTCACTAATGACGCTGTGCCACCTGTCCCTAATAGGAAACACGTTCGTAGGACCTTGCTTCATACTACCTGCACTAGTTTTTGTGCTTCTAAGTACAACTAAATTCATTGGTTTTTCGGAATAAACTGTTCCAATTGTCCAGTCATAAGTGACGTTTTTTAATTGGGCAGCCCACATAAGCCTTGTAAGAAATTAAACAATTAGATCGATAGGTTGAACGGTCGTTTAGGCATGCTAACTAGACAGTGTACTAATCCGATCGTAGTCCTATCTATAAGCACCTATTGGGAAACATGACATCCTTTTTGGGAAAGTCGTTTATTTCATAGGACACGCCTAGTGCCGCGTTTACCGACCACTAACACTATCTAATTCATTGCATTGCACGTGTACAAGCCTTTCGGAGTTCAAGCACCAACGTCAAAACTAAAGGTTGACTTTATATTTCCTAATTGGAAGTCGTAGCAATAGAACTAGCATAGCTCAGGAAACCGTTAAAATTAAATTAAAATTTAAATTTTAATAGTCCAAACTGGATGAAAGTCCAGATTTCAACGATAGGAATATAATATCGAAAATCGGGCTGAAGCATAATTTTTTTATTTTCGTTGTACCCGCCTGGTGGCAAAGGTGACCTCAGAATAAAGTAGGGTTATTAACGGTCTCCACGATATTAAAGATTGATTTCTACTAAATTTTTCAGTTTTATTTCTTTTTTGTTGAATTCAACGAATATTTGTGGCGAAAAAATAAATCTAAAAATGAATGTGAGCAAACTTTAGATCCTTCTTTATGTGTTTGATTTGGTTGGCCAGGAAACCTTAATAAAAAAACCTAACCTCGTCAATTAAGGTGATTTTTTCCATTGTTTGGACAACGCCTCAATTTTGGCTAGTAGTTCGTTCGTCTTCAACTGCGTCCCAATTCGAATCGCTTACTTACTCCTACTAAGTCTGAACAAATGTAATCACATTAAGCTATGAGCTTAAATAATAAGTCGGGCGGTAGAGAATATCCTATTCATTGTTTGTCAGAATCACGTAGGTTCATAAGGTCTGATGTTGTTATTGTGCCAAGGTCACCTTGCGTGGACCTTTTTGTCGACGTCTCACTGCTTAAATCATTGTCATAGCCTCAACCGCATTTTTTGCATAGGACGAATAGCGAAAAAAAATGTTATTAAGTGTGCAGCTTTTCGATCAAATATAAATAAGTAGAGCAGAAATAACTCAAGCCAAAAAAGATGTACATAGGTCTTGTGCTCTCTAATACAGCTGACATTTTCCCATACAGCTTCATTGTGGACGTGGTAGAGGAGCGTCTGTCTCGTTCTGAGCCGTCCTGTGCTCCAGGAGACTTGCTGTCCCATATCATTAACGAGGGACACCTGAACTCGGCCGAGATCATTACCTGCCTCACCGATCTTGTATTTGCCGCCGTCGACACGGTTGGTATAATCCATTTCTTTCTGTCAAGACTAGCCTGTCAGCAAAATGTCTTCCGCTACAGCATTAACGGTTGCAGTAAAGCTTTCCTTTAAGCTTTTATTCGGAGGCCGTTCCATTCTACTTCCAAATTTCCTAAAATTCTTCCATTTAATTTTACCTATTCTACGTGCCTTCGTCTAACGTAACGGTCGGAGTAATGCTAACATCCCATACATAGTAATGAAACGATTAATATGCAATAATATTTAGGCGTTCCGAACCTCACGAAGTAAAGTCAACATACCATTCTTACTCTTGAAACAACTACGTTTTAAATAAAATCAGAAGTTTTCTAGGAACGTGATATGTAGGTCACTCGGTTCGGAAGAACCATTTATGCTGTATTTTGTGATGACATCATCCAGGGAACAATATCGTATTCGGGAATAGGCCAAACAATGTTCCTGAAGTGGGTCAAAATTGCACTTTGCGTTCCGGAGAGCATCTGGTTAAATAGTAAAAAATGTACCTTCTGCTTTGGACCACATTTGAAATACATATACACTTTCGTTTGAAAACTCCTCGCTTTAATTTATGTTAGAAAAATAAATTCTAATCTAAGGAGACACAGACAAACCTTACCTTTCAACTATGAAATCCAGCTCCTCATACATACAATACATGTTGGTCTTTTGGAAATACTGGCGTCGCTTATACTTATCATATTGGGAATAACGAATCTGGTATACTAATTTTTCAAGCTTCTAATACGACAAAGAAAAATAGACTTATTTCTCATCAAGAGCGTCAAGCTGAATGAACATCTGAAACCATTTTATCCAATTAGTTGAGCGCTTGCTAAACGTCTAGCCGCCCTCGATTTCCGGGTAGCTTCAGATGACTGAAGTCTATGCATAGTTGAATCTTCCTAAATTATTGCAACACACAGCGACACTGTACTTATATGAAACATATTTTTACGTAATTTACGGTTCGCCTTTCCAAAGACCCGTTTTTTATAAAACAATAATCAATGATGTCCATATGTGCTACATATAAGACAAACGTGTTTATGGCAACCCGCAATGTTGCGGTACACAATATTACCTACATACTACTAACTGCTACACTGAAATAGTTTAGTACGCTTTTAAAATTTTACTTAATTTATTAACACTTTTAATTAAAGCTGTTCACATCTTGGTATACCAGCCGTGTGTAGATCCCACCGGTTGCGGACAGAATAGTCATCAACGTCTTATCTCATGCTCGAAATCTTGAAAAATGTCTATCAATTCACAGACTATTGAAGTGTTCCATATACAAGATATGCGTACGATGAGCGACTTCAACCCACTTTAGTAGGTAAAAATAGACAGGCTTCAACACACTCTAAGGTTAGCAATGTTAGACGTAGCTGTGATTGTTGTGTCTGCCGCGTTGCCCCTCGGCCTTCTCCCCGTACGTAGATTCACCTAATTGAATGTCCCTTTTCTTCGCATTAACAGCTCAAACAACCTGTGAATATTAATGAAATAGCCACATTTTCTACGTTTTGCACCCAAATATGCAATTACGCTCGCGAACGATTTTTAGCCGAAATTATATGACAGTTGTCCTCGTGGTCACTAGACGGCCTTTGCTGCGAGCTTTGCATTACACTTCCTTGCGCGCCATCCTCGAGCCCAGGAGTTGGCTCGCGAGGAAGCTGAATCAGCTGCAAAATTGGACCTGGTGCGCTGTGAACGTCTCGCCTACTTGCGGGCTGTCATCAAGGAAACCCTGCGACTCAGGCCGGTCGTTCCTGGAATATTTCGCATTACGCCAAGAGACCTCGTTCTAAGCGGATACCACGTTCCCGCTGGAGTAAGTAAAAGAAAACCTTTTCTCGGCACTAGAAATGCCAAAATAACTTTGCTCTGTTTGAGGTTGAAGAACTGTTTAAAAGCAAATGACTGTGGGCGGCAATAGGTCACCGTTTAGCGAGCAATCTAATCATTTTCAAGGTGAATCCTATTCTGGGGTCAACAAATAGGTGAGCGTATATATGACAGGAATGACAGTGTATAGCAGTTTGTTAAAATTGTTCGGTTCACGTCTCCATACAATCGGGCTCTGTATATGGAGCATGCGGCATACAAGCATTTATACGTACTGGCAGATGAATATTCATCGCAAAACTGTGCGGGTCATGCAGAAACGTTCAGGTCTAGTGAGGTTAAAGATGCTTGCACACGGACGCTTCAGGGAAGACGAATAGTAATAATCGAAATTGACAGATTCAAATCTTACTACACATGGTAAATAGGGGAACACTGCCACCTACCAGCCTCTGTCGGCCACAAAGAAGTGGCGTGCGATAATTGTGGGCACTTTATAAGCTATATATGGAACCCGCATACGAACAGCTGTATTAGTGGAATAGCGCCAAATATCGCAGCAGGGCCGGTCCATGGCAGACGCGGCGCAATGGACACGTCCTGAAAATAAATATGCCAAACGGGAGAAGCAACGGCCTTTGTGGCCGTACAGAAAGTAGCAAGCTCACGTCACTAGAAATACGGACATTGCAATCACTACCACGCACAAAGAACATATCCTGTTTGTAACAGGATTGAACTAAGCTGCGTCTGAAGAAGTATCAAGCGACATATTACTGAAAAGGGCTCGTACGGTACGAAAACCATTTACAAAGGGTCTACAGATACCGATGGCCTGAGCAACAAAAAAAGTAAAATAGACGAAACCAATATATAGATGCCACTGTTTAACTGAGACGGATATACGCTGTCCTAAATATTGCGTTTTAGAATCCAAAGGACTTGAAACTTATCTTCATCCGTTTCAATAATACGCTATGTCATATTAACAGGACATTCTTAACAGAAGTTCCAGAGCACCAGTTGCTTTATCAAGATGGTTTGAGTATTTACTTATTAAATTGATCGTAAATCCATTAAATTACACATACAGCCATAGCCACTAGAAGGCAATGTTTACTTTATATGGGCCGAGAATGTAGTTAGCCGTCACCTTTGAACTAGTCTCCGCTTAAATCACTATCCACCGCCTCTCGACTTCTCTCCCAGGGTTCACTTCGAATCAACTCAGGTCGTTAGTTAACAAATTGATGGGAAGAAGTCACTAGCACCGAATCATGGAGCTGAAGTCAACCTGGCCAGGTTTTTTCTGCCCAGACCAGCTATATCTCTGCACGAGGGCCTGTTTTCAACGTATGTCCTCTGAACCTGATCATAAAACATCGTTCCTTTTGGTTCCATCGTTACTTAGACAAAACCTCACGACTAGCGTTCGCGTGACGTAATGAAGGATGTGAGTCTGAAGACATTGATTCTCGTATTATGTGAATAACGGTTGACTGGAAATATGTGAGCGTTTATAACAATATCAACACAGACGGAACTGCAATTAAACGAGGCACTGTAGTTAATTGAAGGTACAATATATATGTTATCGAAGCCTACGTATGGAGGATAATCCACGAAAACAGTACGTTCTATAAGGTATTTTAAACCAATAACAGAGATAAGGATAACACAAAACGAAATTTACCATCTGCTCGTTGCAGTGGAAAATCATTCGAGTATATCTTTGGAGGTATCAACTGTTTGTATGGACTCACGCTGAATTAAAAAGAAACAACTTAACCTAATTGCTGAAGCATTTTTACCATAGATAATCATCGATTCGATAAAATCAATTTTGAGAAACTTATTGGGTGTGTTAACTTTCGTATTTTCAGAACTACTCCCCATCGCAGAGTCCGAAGTGTATACCGCCCATGTTCCGTTCCTATAGTATATGACGATTATGTTCAATAGAGCCCGCGGATATACATATAAACTCTAAAGTTCGAGCTCCTCCAAAAGTAAGGCATAACACTTGTTGGTCGGGGGCAACCAAAATTGAGTAGCCAAAGTAATGCAGCAGTAATAATAATAATAATAAAACGATGCAAGCGTATTGTACGATTTGTTACAAAGAGCCTATCTCTAATCTCTAATCTAAGGACTGCCCCGGCTAAAACGCGAAGATGTGAAGTCACCTACTCACAGTAATTGAGCTTCATTAAGACGTATGTCTAGTTTCGATATAAAGGTACCGAGGAAATTCAGATATCCTGTATTACGTACAATTTTCAATGAAAACGGAAAACGTGAAGACTTCGCTTGTTATAGAGGTATGTACATGTCAAGAGATCCCTCCTTCAAGATTCTAACTTCATCGATAGCCCCAACGTTTGTGATACGCTGCCTGCGAAAAACACCGGATAATGAATACAGCTTTCTGCTAAAGCGAACACCTAGTACAAAATTTCGTGCATTATATAGCTATAAAAATACTCGTCTACTATACAAGGCCTTTGTGTGCATAGAAATGGTGCTAAACGAGAAAGAACGTAGAAAACTCCCTAGCTCTCTAAAATTCCCAGAACCAAAATATACATGCCTATACTTAGAAGAGACATTTTAAAAAAGAACTTTGTGGAAATAGCCAAAAAAAGCTCCAAGGAGCACCAGTCTGCTACAGTTAAAATGTTCTACAAACAAACTACGTTGCCGCTGCTGCCTGCACTGTTTGTAAGTGGTCTTTTATGCCGACTTGAAGTACCTAGGATAAGCGCGTATTCGTTCGTACCTACATGTAGTAGCAGATACAACGATCTCCGCCTGGTGCTATAATGGCGGCGAATGAATAAAACCCAAAAGGTTTGTCCTTGTTTCTGCTGTGTGAGCTAGTCTTCGCAATCACCTCTTTGTTATAAGATGAAACACCTTTAGAAAAATAGAAGATTTAGCCGGAGTGAAGACCGCTGGACAGTTATATACAGTTTACCTGGTAACAACGGCAACGAACTCAGAGAGATGCGCATCAGCAACCTGGACTACATTACCCCAAATGGTAACAATTTGGAACTTCAAAAAGTCAGGATGAAATAAATTCTGTTGCAGAAGCCAGAACTTCAGTTATACAACTACGTGTATGATCATCGTACTATAGAAACAGCACAACGTTTGCAATACAGTTAGCGGGAGAGTGCGCCCTTTCAGTGAATATGAGGATTCTACGAAACGCCTTCTAAAACGGGTTGTAGAAATTGGTTGAAGTGTAACAGAGTAACTTCGAATGGATTTAGTCAAGGTATATGTACAAAAATGCCTAAATGGGCCGAACAATGATATGTAGATCGCACAGAACAAATTAATTAACAGGACGAACCGCAAAGGAAATTAAGTTAATTTTATTGTGACACATAGTAATGCACAAAGGAAGGACACTAATTGCAAACAGAAGAGGACCAGTTCCGACTGTTTTGAAATTCACATGGGTTTATATGCACTGTGAATGTTATGCGCAGTTTTCTGACGATGCCCACGACATTAGTAGATGCTTAATTTTTCTCTATTAATTAAATTAAATTGTGGCAGACTATGCAATTAACATAAGCCCACTTAAGTTTTCTTGAGAGAAAATGCGATTTTTTTTTTGTATTTGTAATAAATTATTGGCATATATGTAGATATTTGTTTCATGCTTTGTTCTAGGCTGCGCTAAAATGTGTTAGATATTGACGCTGGTTCATGTTTTTTTCGAATTTAACTGAACGTCAAAATCGAGGAACTTATTTCGCTTGTGAGTTACATTCTGGACCCTTAGAAGAAAATTCAAATAATTTCAAAGTAAGTTTCCGTGAAATATTTTTTTTATCTGAGCGAAATTGCAAAACTGATCCTAGAAAACTAATTTTTCATGTGTTGGGTTGTTACACGACGTGGTGCGATATAAAAACCAATGCCGTAAACAGACAAAGATATTCACCCAGAACCACGTTGCCTCAATGCAAGAAAAACATTTCCCGCGACCGTCGGAGTTCCTGCCTGAGAGGTGGTTAGACGCATCGTCAACACCAGAATACACTTCGTTGCCATTTGGTTCCGGAGCACGTGCTTGCATAGGGCGAAGAATTGCGGAAACGGCCATGATTGTTCTACTTGCTAGGGTAAATATTCATGATGATTTTTACTGCTAAAATTGAAAGAACGTGTAATTCTCATCAATTGGTGTTCTACAGAAACCAGCCAAAAATACAAAGGCCCCATTTTGTTCCGTTATAGAAACGTCTTCAACATTTCAAAATGTCTTAAATATTCGTTCTACGACCTAGATGTATGGAGTTTAAATTTTATAAGATGCAAAACTCGACAATTGACTTGGACATAGATGCCCAGTTAGGCAATATAGCTATTCTAATTGTGAGTTTACGTATCGTCAACTGACTTCTTAAAATTTACTTTTCCCAAACTTTGCATCTTTTGCTAAATAGCATTAAGCCATATGTGGGACAATAGATTTTCATTTTCCAGTGACTATCTGTATCTGCGCTACATCTAACAGAGAACGCCTTATGTACAGTGTGACATAATGCACCGCACTACCTCGTTAGCCGGTCTCTTTGATTCAGGCATTTAGCATGTTGAATGTATACGTTTATACAATTATATTTTTTCCCAAACATCCCCATTTCCAGACATCGGGTAACATAGCGTAACTTTATCCTTTTTATTTAGGTTCTGCAACGGTTCGTAGTGGAAGCGGATGATGAGGATATTGACATAACTACTAGTGTTGTTAGCTCACCGGAGAAACCTATTCGACTGCGTTTTTCAGCTCCGTAACTTGTGAAAATTTTGCTTCGCAGCAAAGCTCGGTCTGACGCCGTTACGATCTTGCGACAGCTTTTACATGTACTCTTTGACTGCGTCGGCTCATCTGATAAAATTAGAAGCAAGCTTCACCCTTGGCGTCAGCTTGAGTCTAGGTATGTTCTACCTTATTTCATCAGTACCAGAAAGCCTCAGTAAACAGAAATAGGGTTGCGACAGGAGATACCTATTCAAATGCTTATAGGAAGTATTCACACGTCATGTTTTCTAACAAAATCCATTATATGACTATATACATATATATATATACATATATATATATATATATATATAAGCAAGCGGTGTCACAGCTTTATGTTCTGTCGTTGTAATACTTTGAAGCTCGAAGTTACCTGCAGACGATGCTAGGGAACTCGTTCACAACAAAATAGGGCTGCTGCATCGCTTGCGCACCTTTCTTAGGCTTTCCTAGACCTGTTCTCGCATTCTTCCACTCTGTGAAGCAATCGTCGGGCGTCTTCGAGAGACTCAGGGTTGCAGCTGTGCGAGTAACTGAGCTAGGCGATAAAAATACACCGAATCAAAATAAATACGGTACTTCGTTTAAATTATAGATGTTGTCGTCTTCTTCTTAAATATGAACGCGTATATAGCCAAAATGATAATCATTAGAATTAACTGCTAAAGGAGACGCGGCGACTAGATGATGACTGATGTGCGAGCGCGCGATGGAACTGTTATGACAGAACACCAGATCGGATTCTGCACCGTCTACTGTTGTAAGCCTTGCATGGCACGGAAAAACCTGTAGGGCTAGAATGCATAAGGGAATAGGGTTTACATTACAAAATCTTCGCAGGTCAGGTCGGTTTCATTGAAGGCTTCTATCCTTTGATGTGTAAACATGGCTGAACACGATTTTTAAGTACGACGTAAGTAAGTCCCTGCCGCTTTTTCTCCAAGTGCGTTGTTGCAAGTGTAAACAGCTATTCCAAATGTCATGGATGGCCAGTGTTTAAATTCTCGTATTGA
Organism: Varroa jacobsoni; assembly: GCF_002532875.2. Lineage (NCBI taxonomy): Eukaryota > Metazoa > Arthropoda > Arachnida > Mesostigmata > Varroidae > Varroa > Varroa jacobsoni. Next base: position 316,383 of record NW_019213900.1, read on the forward strand.
GTACAGATGCTGTTGGTACTTGATAGATATTTTTGGCCACCTAACACATCGCAAAGTTTTAGTCCACTGCTGCAAAATCAACGTGTGTAAATGTATGCCGCTCATTTTAGCACAATTTCTTCCTTCCAATATATGCTTACGTTTCGAGCTAGAAAATGAGTTCAATATAGGCTATGAGTCAATGCTGTTTGCGTTGATCTTCGGTCAGATGCGGAAACATGCCCAAAATTGATTTAAGATGGCCCGTAGTAAGGCTCACAAACACCAACAAGGTGAATCAACATCATCTGAGTCAAAAAAAATCGTAGATTTTTACCCTGAAAGTTATTTACATTTTTTTCACTAGGTCTTCTGAAATAAAACCTCTTGGACCGCTCAACACTGAAGAGTTGAGGGGCGTCAACTGACACGTTAATTTTTTAAGATGTTTTAATAATACCAAACTTGTGGAGATGTTTGTTATTATTATAACAATTTGTTATTGTTGAAACAAGTACATGGTACCTGGTTAATGTCGGAAGATGAAGTCGACCATGTTTATCTCGGATCTGCTTGCTTTTATACGCATGAGGGCACATCCGTGAGGAAGGACTGGGTGAAAAGTTTGGCATTACCAATGACAGCATTCACGTTAAGTCTCGTTTACCGTATGTACTTATTACAGAATTTTCACAAGCACAGCTTTAACATGCTGTAGCTACCAGACGTTTACATATAGTTGGTGAAACCTGGCTCACGTTCATTGCCCCCCGCCCCCTTCCCCGTTAGCAATTTACATATAAACCAATCTGAGATTTAGCGGGCGGACAAGCATGTATCGTATGATGAAGTATGATGTATCGTGGGAACCATTGATTTCGCAACACAGTAAAGTTAGTGTGGCCACTAGTTAGAGAAACCACGATCGACCAAAGGAAGCATATGATATCTGGGTTGGGCTACTAGCCAATTGAAACTAGAACAGCAAGTAGTAACTTTATTTAAGTTTGGTTCGAAGATGACTACATTGACCAAAAGATCCTGTTTGGGTCACATGTGAGCTATGTTCTAAATATATGCAGACAAATATGTTCTCAAAGATTTATGAAACAAGAAGGAAACTATGTCTAATCGTGGCGGGTAATTGCGGCTATACATTTAACTATGTCTTATATAGAACACGCTGAACTTGCTTTTTAAGAAAAGTTATTGAAGCCATTATATTTGCCCTAAATATATATTTCGTTTCTTATTATAGAGCACGGAGTTACGTATAACTGTCGTAAGTAATTTGAGGCGGAAGCTTTCGCTGGCTTAAAGGTTAGATTATTGGAAGAAAAGCCTCCAGCTGTTCGTTTTGTGTACAGCCTGTTGAATTAGAGTGTCAAATTGTACAGTCTCATTCGGCAAAAAAATCAGACAAAAAGAACTAGGTACGCGTACATCAGTCTTAGCTGCCAGTAGTTGATATAATCTAATTTTATAGAAAAATACATGAAAAGTGAATATCGCTATGCAAATTATAGAAAACTAACCGGATATTAGCGGACAAGCTAGCATCACAAGATCCATAAATAAAAATCAATACATTACATCCAAATTGTGTTTGAAGTTTATTAGCATTAGTTTTATTTTTTTTTAGCGTATATATAAGTTGCGTATAGCAACTTTCCTTTACTATGTATAGGTTTTGTTCCTGGCCGACTTTCGGCCTCGAATGCTTTCATTGCTACCTGCCTTGCTCGCTACAAAAACAATTAGCACCTGGTTTTGAACAGCCCACACCCACTGATTCGATAGAAAAATATGCTAAATTATCAAGAATTAAGTTGTTCTCATAATAGCTGTATATCTAGTTCTCACGTGATAATTTTTTTTATACTCGATTTAGCTTGCCCGTGAAGAAAAAGTTATAAGTGCAAAGAGAATAGTTCGATTGCAAACTCCTACGTTGAAATTGTAAAAATATGTTTTTTTCCAATACGAAGTATGGCTGCGGGACTGCTTCAAAGGGAAAGAGGAAAACAGAGCGACACTTCTCGGCAGAGCATGTTATAATCATTTTTTTTTCTTTGCGGAGAGGAAGCAGATCACTTGATGAGGCATAGGTTGTACATCTCGTCGGTCAACCACTTGGAGAATCACTGAATTACTCGTTGTTGTCCAACATCTGGTAGTCCTGTACAGTTATCAGAGGCTGAACTCAGAAATGCTTCGTTCTGTTTCTGAAAAGATACTTTGGGTGTTACGACCGACCGTAAAAACGCCTGTATCGACGACGAAAATGGCTCTAGTGCATGGCATCTATATCACTCGTTAAAAGGGATAAAGATTATGGGGCAGACCTACAGGTAAGTTCAAAGTTTCGGATGTTTGAGCGCCACGCAAGCCTAGATATCAGCGAGCTTCTCAAAACGTAGATTGTTTATTTGTCCTATATCTCCGATCGACCAGGTTGAAACCAAACAGGTTGCGGCTGGCACTGCCTGAGGAGCTGCATAGTGTTGATTCTTACTCGAGGAACATTATGGTATAAATGTGGCGCAATTAAAATAATATAATTCGACTACAACAATATTTCGAAAGGCCAACATATTGACCGATTCAGCTCGCAGCAGAAGCGATTATATTATAAATTTGTTGCAGTATAGCAGGGAGGAGAAGGCGTTGAGGCCAAGCTTCAAAGGTGAACTAAGAAGTAGGAAAGCTAAAAATCATCTGCAGAAATTGTTACATCACACAATTTCAGCGTCAGCGGAACTAAGTTGTCGGAGACACAACAGTCAATGATAAGCTTTCCAAGACGTGTAATGCAGTGATAAGGCAGTTTTAAAACGTAGAACTCGAAAGATTTACTTCAGCTTACGAACTGGATATATATATGGTTTATATGCTATAGTGTGCATGGTGCAGGCAGGGGGGACTTCTAACCAGGGGCTGTTCCAAAAAAATGTATACATTGACACTATTTTGTTTTTATTTTTTAAACTGCTGACGATTAGTTGAATTCGCATGGACTTGGGGGGCCTTCGATGGAAATGGTGAATTTTATTTCCAGCAGGATGGAGCACCTGCACACTGTCATCGTTATGTAAAAGGATATCCTGGTGAGAATCTTTTAAACAAATAGGCTAGACGAAGGTATGCGATATACTATTCTGTCCGTTCGCCAAGCTTCTATGTTTCAAGTTGCACGTCCGGTATCGTCCTTAGATATTCCAGCAGACGGCTGGCTTTCATCAAAACGAACTGCATCAATGCCCGTATTCGAACCTAAACCACAACATATCCCTAAAATTAACAGGCAAATACGTTATCCACCAAGTTATAACGGCAAAAAAATTTTTTTGCGATGATATCCTGAAGAATAATCCATGCCTGAAGACCAAAGATATTGGGAGATTTGAAAGTCTCTTCAAGTTTGTGAATCAATAGCATACTGCTATTATTTGTTATCAGCAGTTCACCAGAGACTTTGAACATCTAAGGTAGGAGGGAAACTAAATTAAACGAGTTTAAATATTACATGTGAATAAAAAACTAATTTTATAATCTTTCAAGCTGAGTATTCGTTTCTCTGAGATATCCTGTATACATATGTAATACAATCTATACTTGGATGTCGTTGATTAAGGGCTTGTTTAATAACTTGGGCCTAATTATTCGATAGCGCTACCCACGATGATGCTTTTTTATGTGTTGTGGGTAAAGCTTTTCCCCAAACTTAGAGTATAAATTTGGACAATGACCACGCTCTTTTCCACAAGTTTCAAGAAAATCAGATCTTCAACAATAAAAGTTGTCACCAAGTGCTACCAGAGTATCACACTTTAAAAAATACAATTCGGATGTTTACATATAATAATTACAATTTTGAAGCTTTATGCAGCTAGAAGCTCCCGTTGTTATTGAGAGGAAAAACCTACCCTTTTTCTCTAAGTGTTAAGTAGCATTGCAAAAAGGTCACTAGAGATTGATGTGCGTCTGTGAGGACCTAGTAGATGGTTATAAGCTGTGTATACCCCCCCCCCCCCCCCTGAGGAACTGAAAACAAAATGAATCTGACACTTTAGCGTTTTACCATAGTCAGTTTCGCAGCGCCATAATGATAGCGCAAGTTGGTTAATGGGCCTTACCGTTGGCATCTTTTTCTGGTTACCGCCTCGAGAATTAAAGTATTGTATTTAGCCACGAT